>NW_009259792.1:2780888-2781383 GCF_000687185.1 Egretta garzetta | reverse complement strand
GGCCAACCCTGCCGTACTATAAATATATACATCTATAGGGGATCGGAGCGGGCACCCTCCAGGCTGTCGCCGGGGACCCCGGGGAACTCGGGGCGAGCCCTTCCTCGTCTCCCCGGGTCCCACTTTTAAAGGGAGCTCTGGGTTTCCACAAGCGGGTGCTTCTGCTGACTTATAAAAGAGCTTTCCCTGGCGCATTTTTTTTTTTTTTAAATCCCCTTTTTACATAACTGTTGCACAGTTCCTGGGCAACAGAAAAACTTCCTGATCCCCCACGTCCCCCCAAACAACCCTCCCAGACTCCGCTGGGAACCGCGAGGGCTGTTTTTGAAAGGTTTCATGCAAAGCACATGCTCTACTAAAAAATAATATCGGCGGTGCGATTTAAAACAAAAGAAAACAAACCAAACTAAAAAAGCATGGCATGCAGCCCGGCTTTTGGAAATCAGCTCCAGGGTCGCTGGTCCTTCCCAACGCCCCCCGCCCGCGGGCACCCTT
>NW_009259792.1:2778611-2779557 GCF_000687185.1 Egretta garzetta | reverse complement strand
CCCAACCGCAGGGTAAACCCCGAGTCACTCCGGAGTGGCTCCGGGTTAACCCCGGGGATCCGGATCTCCCCTTAACGGGTGTCGATTACAAATCTAAATAAAGCCGATTTGGGAACGGGGAGGGAGGGGGGAAGAAGTTATTTTGGTTTGGGTATTTCCTTTTGCTACTGACGGGTGCTGCGGCTGTAGACCTAAAGGTAGAAAATAATCCCCCATTGCGAATACGAACATCACTCCCGATCTGTATAGAAGAGTATATATAAATATACACACATATACACATGTCACGGATACATAAGTGAAAGGTACAGTAATAGTAACACAGCGGGGGGGAGGGGGGGAAAGAAAAAAAAAAGCATTTTCTTTTAATGGCTAATATTCTGAAAATAAAAAGGGTTACTCCTAATTCAGCTGGTAAAAGCAAAATGAAACGAAAGCTCACGTTAACATGACATGAGGTTTATTATAGGTCTGCTTAGAATGAAGAGGTAAGAGTGGTAAAAATATGGACACTTTTGAGTCAGACAGAAATAAAATACCAACATTTCTGAGAAGCAATATTTATTGTCTTTTTTTTTGTCTTTTTTTTTTTTTTTTAATGTAGAGACATGTCCTGAATTTCCCCAAAGCCTAGATTGGGAAAATAAAGACTTCTTGGCGTTATAAGTAAATCCGTCTGCAGAATCGAAGCAGCACCAACATTCAAAAAAACTGAAGAGGAAAATACAACAAAACACAACAATCTCTTTTTTTTTTATTCTTATTCTTATTATTTATGTAAATCAGGTCATCACTGGACAAGAAACCAATTTCTACCCATTACCATAACAGCTTGTCTATAAAGAACAGAAAAGATTCAGATAGGATACTATCTAGTCAAGCGGGATTTTTTTTTTTTTTTGGGGTTTTTTTTTTTTTTTTTTTTTTTTTTTTTTTTTTTTTTTTT
>NW_009259792.1:2768210-2778455 GCF_000687185.1 Egretta garzetta | reverse complement strand
CAAAAAAAACCGCCCCACCGCCTGTCACGGCTCCCGCATCCCTCCGGCCGCCCCCTTAAACTGCCGCTCGCTAAAAACCAACAGATAAAACCCGACCCAGACAAGCCTTCGGCGCGGGTGTTTAACTCGAATAGTTCACCGCAGTGAAAGCCCGGCTTTACACCGGTTTCCACCCTCAGGGCTCCCGCTTCGAGCCCACGCGTGTTTTTGTTTTCGGGGTGTGGAGGGTTAAATTGTCAGCCCTCCCCAGCCTCTGGTTTACAGGCAAAAACCCCAGTGTTTCTGTAATAACTCTGAGAAAAAAAAAAAATTAAAAAAAAAAAAAAATCCTGAGGCCCTAATCTGCCCCCCCTCCTCCTTCACCCAACCGCAGGGTAAACCCCGAGTCACTCCGGAGTGGCTCCGGGGTTACCCCGGGGGTCCGGTGTCGATTACAAATCTAAATAAAGCCGATTTGGGAACGGGGAGGGAGGGGGGAAGAAGTTATTTTGGTTTGGGTATTTCCTTTTGCTACTGACGGGTGCTGCGGCTGTAGACCTAAAGGTAGAAAATAATCCCCCATTGCGAATACGAACATCACTCCCGATCTGTATAGAAGAGTATATATAAATATACACACATATACACATGTCACGGATACATAAGTGAAAGGTACAGTAATAGTAACACAGCGGGGGGGAGGGGGGGAAAGAAAAAAAAAAGCATTTTCTTTTAATGGCTAATATTCTGAAAATAAAAAGGGTTACTCCTAATTCAGCTGGTAAAAGCAAAATGAAACGAAAGCTCACGTTAACATGACATGAGGTTTATTATAGGTCTGCTTAGAATGAAGAGGTAAGAGTGGTAAAAATATGGACACTTTTGAGTCAGACAGAAATAAAATACCAACATTTCTGAGAAGCAATATTTATTGTCTTTTTTTTTGTCTTTTTTTTTTTTTTTTTTTAATGTAGAGACATGTCCTGAATTTCCCCAAAGCCTAGATTGGGAAAATAAAGACTTCTTGGCGTTATAAGTAAATCCGTCTGCAGAATCGAAGCAGCACCAACATTCAAAAAAACTGAAGAGGAAAATACAACAAAACACAACAATCTCTTTTTTTTTTATTCTTATTCTTATTATTTATGTAAATCAGGTCATCACTGGACAAGAAACCAATTTCTACCCATTACCATAACAGCTTGTCTATAAAGAACAGAAAAGATTCAGATAGGATACTATCTAGTCAAGCGGGATTTTTTTTTTTTGTGGGTTTTCTTTTTTTCTTTTTTGTTTCTTTTTTTTTTTTTTTTTACTTTTTGTTTTTAAATTCCCCCAGCCCCTTCACAGAGGTATAGATTCACAGATAAATAACCCAAAAACTACTTGCTCGCCATATTTACACATTCCCGTTAAATTAAGCATAAATAAATATATACAAACTCAATACTGAATGCCTCTCTGCATTTCTTCTCAGGAAGAGTCGATAAACTGATATTTCTCACTGCATGGTCAGATTTTTCAAGAAGAGGAGGTGAAAGGGATCGTTTGGGGCATAAAAGGAGATTTTTAATTTTTTTTCTTTCATCTTTCCAGTTTCTCATTCACTTTTTCAGAGCTTTGCATTTGTTTGGGGTTGGTTTTCTTTTTTTTTTTCCTTTATTTCTCGCTGGCACACAACGTTCCGTCTCTCTCAAAATGTTCAGGCGTTTGCCAGTGTGTTTGGGGATATTTTCTTTCACTTTTTCCCTTTGTATAAGAAAATATACTATTTGTAAAAAGCCTACGGTCTCTCTCACACAGGGAAGCCGGCGGGGAGGGGGAGTTTGGCCGGATCGATCTGGCAATGCTTACGGCAGCTGAAACCAGCACCAAATTCTCCGAGAAACGTATTAAACCAGAGCCGAACAGGTCTGCGTGATAAACCGGTCAGAAAGAGATGAGCAGGGGAAGGGAATAAGCCCTTTGGGCACAGCTAAAGGTCTTAAAACCATCCTTCCCCCCCTCCCTCCCAGCCCCAAATGCAAATTTGGGGATTTTGGGGGAGGTTGGTCTGGGATGCAAAGGGACTTGAAACAGCTTCTCACAGAGAATTTCTATTAGGTGGGACAAGACACGACCCGATTTTAAAGAAACCATCGGGTTGTAAAAGGATTCCCATAAAATTGGCTTCTTGTTTCCTTCACACCTTGTGTGAATAACAACCAGGGAAAAAAAAAATCAGGGAGCATACAAACCCAAAAGATCTTTCCAATGGAAAATAGAGAATTGTTATATAAAAAAAAAAAAAAAAAAAAAAAAAAGTGAGACTAAGAATGAAATAAAATTTACAGCAACCCACCTGTTTGGTTTGAAAACAAACTTTTCATGGTCTCTCCTCAAACTTTTCCCTTGAGTTAAAAAGCAGAGCTGCTGTGTTAATCCTCCTGTTTATTGATTTATGATCCCGAGGAAACCAAATCTTTTAATAACTCAATTATCAGATAAACGTCTGAGGTGCCCCGCCAACACAAGTAGTCGGGCTGGGAAAGTGCAGGGGAGCAGGAAAATGCCTTCCAGTGGGAGGCTGAGTTTAGTTTTTGGGGGACCTCAGTCCTCAGCGCTGACGGATGCCACCAAGCACTGGGTATTTCCCTCTAGGACCAGCACTAGGCTAGGGGGAAGAAAAGATGGATATACACCTATGCCATGTTTTCTCCTGGTTTGCATTCGAATCAGAATCCTCATGGATTTGGTCTCGACACTTTGAGGAGCAAACAGGGGGCATCCCACTGAAATCCATGGGAATATTGCATTTGGTTTTATTTCGCCCAAGCGAAGCACAGCCTGGCGTTTGCAGTCTGTCTCTTCCAGGTAGAAGGCACGAGGGGCAGATCCAAAGGTGCCAGGAGTCAACTCAAACTCTTCCCTCAACCTTCTCAAGGCTTAGGCCCTGGTCCAGGTGATCAAACCTGTGCCTAGGGGAGATTTCAGCAGCAGCAGCAGGATCAGGCCCTCACACATGCGTGTACATGTGTATATGTGTGTGCAGCTCTTTCCCCAAGAAGTTGCAAGCGGTTCCCTCTCCTCATTTACTCACAGTGGTGGTGGGATACTGTCCTCTGCAGTTAAAAGGAGCATCCTCAACATCTCCCCAAAGACAAGGAAGGAGCATCCCCAACCTCTGCCCAAAGACAAGGAAGGACCATCCCAAACATCTCCCCAAACACAAGGAAGGACCATCCCAAACATCTCCCCAAAGACAAGGAAGGACCATCCCCAACATCCCCCTCAAAGCCTTCAGCTGGAAACTCCGGGGAGGCAGCGAGCAGGTCCCCGTCTCCCCGCGTGTGCAGCTGGGGAGGTGGAAGACTGAGAGCTAACTTGGGGTGTCCCCACACCCAGGAGCCCCACTGGGCTGGGTGATGCTGAAGGGCTGGGCCCACAAGGGCTTTTTCCAGCAGGCAGGCAAAGCAACCTTCAACACTTTGTGCTCTGCTTCAATAAACAGAATATTCTTGTCAGGCAGAGAAGGGGGATGTGCTTTCAGGTGGTGCCGTTCATTCCTCCCCAGATAGACGCACGCGTGCCCCTTGCCTTTCCCGTGCATCACTGCTGGGGCATGCCCTGCACTGGAGCTTGGATTGTCCTTCCCCAGGGGCCTGCTGAAACTGGGGGTGGTTGGCAAGGGCTAGGCTTTGGAGGACCATGGGCCTCTTCAGTCTGAGGGTCCCCAACTTACTGGTGGGGGAATCCATGAGATCTACGTCACCCAGGGATCCACACCTCCTCTGGTGACATCTGCAGGTATGAGCCCATTATCAAACCCACTGCCAGTGACCCGCCAGGGTCAAAGACTACCTCCAACTCATCCCAGCAGCCCATGGAGAAGGCTACCTGCCTCAGTTTCCCTCTTTTCTCACAGGAGGATCCCCACAGCACCCTGCCCCAGAAGGACCAAAGGTAAATGAATGAGAAGCAGCTCCTGAGGAGCCAGTGCTCCTTGGGGCTGGATGATTCCTGGGTTTCTATTGCCACACGTGTGTCCGACTCACAGGTAGGGAACAAGAGCTGAGACCTTCGCTTGCTGCACAAGGATTTGAAAAGCAGAGCAGGCCCTCGGCTGTAGCCATTTCTCAGAGAGCTAAGGACACTAAGGGTGACAATCAAGGGGCTGGTTTTCTTTTTTTTTTTTTTACAAACATTTTGTCAGGGGACTTTGAGAGTATTGCTGAATTATTTCTCTCCCCCCAATCCAGTTTGGATGGTATCTAGAAACTAAAGCAAGGCTAAGGCTTCTCTTTTCTCTCTCCTCATTCTGAGTTCAGGTGTGCCTGCTTGGGTGGGTGGGATTGAGTGCTGAGGCTTTAACAGGAATCCTGGGGACAGGGCGGGGGGGACTGACCCCACTGGAGTTTTGCCAGTGACTCCAGGAGATTTACCCACACCCAGTAACTGTTCTGACATAAGCAAAAAGATGTGTTAGTGCACGAACCCTACCCCCACTGAGAAACGCATGCAATTACCCAATACGGCAGAATCCAAACAGAAATTCATATCCTTACACTTCGGCATTATTTTTACCACAGAAGACAAAGAAATGTTTATTAAAAAAAAAAAAAAAAAGGAAAGAAAACAGACTTCCCCTCCACCCCCACCCCCAAATCATACGCATAAGACATCCTGTCACACACCAAACCACCGAGAAAAACATTGGAGTTCAGAAGTCTTTTCCCCCTACCACACCGACTTGTTCTAAAGCAAGAGTCACAAGACTTTTTTTTTTTTAAAACAAAAAAAAAAAAAAAGCTTTCTAAGAGAAACAGATTTCCTCAGACTGAGCTCCGAAATCAGGATATTCCCTGGCAAGCCCTCCCCGCTCCCATCACGAGGAGCCAGCTCACATGGAACCCTTTCCTCCCTGGGTACAAGACCCTCGTGCCAAGCAAGCGCGGTAACATCCAACACAGCTCTTATTTTCTTTGCGATATTACACCTCGATTTCGACTTGTGTTTTTTTATCTCATTCAAATTATTCCCTTTGAGCTTCTTTAAAGAAGTGCACCTACAGAATTCGGAAACAACTGGCTTTGATTTGAAAAAGCAGAAAGAAAAAAAAAAAAAGAAAAGTATCAGAATATCAGAATTGTGGATTTTTTTTCTCTGTACCTGATATATTGTGTAGGGATCTCTAGTCCTCTTTGAAGAAGCTCATAAGCCAAGCGGGCAAAGCTTTAGGAAACAGAAGAAAATAAAATAGTGCATACTCCTGAGAAAGAATTACATACTCATATCACTCATTTTTTGTTGTTGTTAACAGTTCTTTAAAAATGGGGGAAGCTCTCTCTCACACACACTACTCAAGGAAATTAAGGACTGAGACATTGGCATAGTTAGGAATATAAAACTCCCTAGAGAAAAAGAGGAGATCTCAGAAAATTAAGAAATCAGATAGCGCTGTTATTTTACCAGACCTTACTCGCAAATTTTGCAACCCGTTATGGCCAAGGCATTTTACCGTCAAAGGCAAGTCCTAAATTACAAAGGTATGTTTGCATGCATGAATATGTGCGGCTATACACACATATTAAATATATATATGTATATAGTCATGTATATACATATATATACACAAACATACATAGGATACACACGCACCCCTGGCAGGTTATGTGCGCGCATACGCATATGCACGCACATAGGCACACACGCACGTACACACCTGTAAACGCTGGTAAGCTAAACTGAGAGTCTGTCTAGACCAGGAAAAAAAAAACCCAAAAAGTTCTCAAAACCCAGAGTTAGCTAATTTGACTGAGCTACGACGACTCGGAACTTCCCTTCTAATGGCATCTCACGTTAAGACGCTGCCATGAACGCAGCTCGAACTGGCTGGTGTCGAAGACTTCGTGAGAGGTCCGTGCGCTCGCCTCCCCTCCTTTCCTAGTCTAGACAGAACCAGGGTGGTGAGATGAGATGGGAAGAGTTAGGGGGAATGAGGCGATGGGGTTGCTCAGAAGGGAATGCTCTGGAAGAACGTTTTAGCTAAGGTGGAGACAGGACGTCGTTCAAAAGAAAAGAAAAAAAAAAAAAAAAGAATAGAGAATGAAATAAAAATAATAGCAAGACAGACCGTGCAGCTCAAGAAATCAAAGCACTGACACCAAAAATGTTTCTCCAATTTCTTCCAATAAGTTATTCATGTCTTTCTTTTATTATTATTATTAATTATTATTATATTCCCCTCCCCCCCAAATCATTATTTAAAAAACGTGAAAGAACAGAAGTGGGAAAAAAATCCTGGTGGTTGTCTTCACATGTTCCTGGCAAGAGACTCTGAACCACTGGTCTTGCGCCATTGTGCTCCTCTGATCTTAAATTATTGTCTTTCTTTTATTATTATTATTTTTATTTTTATTATTATTATTATTTTGTCCTACCTAACAGAATTCTTCCAAAGCCCAATCCAGTATTTTTAAAGCTAAAATTAAGACGGTTTTGTTTTAAAAGATTCTCTCTCTCTTTTCTCCTTTTATTTATTTAACTTTTTTCCTTTTCCTTTCTTTTTTTTTTTTTTTTTCCTCTCTCTCTCTCTCTCTCTCATTTTCTGTGTTTCTCTTCCTTGTCTCCAGTTTTACTACCTGGTCCTTCGCCAGATGTGTGCCTGTTAGCAGTGTTGTTGTTCAAGAACATCTTGTCCATGCCTTTGAGAGCTTCAGTCAGGTAGTTTTGAAGGGCCGTGAGGGCAGCGCAGATAGCGGGGGCCCCAAAGCCGTGAGTGATGAGGCTGAAGTGAGTCAAGCAGCTCTGAATGCCCGGTTCCAAAATAGGGGTGGGCCGGCTGTTTCCAATGGGCGTCCTGTCCTGGGCCAAGAGATCTGTAAATTCTTTACAAAGTTGCCTGCGCGGAAGAGAGGAAGGCAGAGAGAGGGGGGAGAGAGAGAGAAAAGCGGTGGTTAGGCTCATCCCACACTTCTCCGAGACAACCAAGGTTGAAGGAAGGGGCAGGTTCAAGCCAAAGCTGATCCCAAGACCAAGGATAGGACATTTTTGCCACCTTCCTTTCCCCCAACAGTGCTTGGGGACTGGCCATGGTGAGCTAGCATCTCCCTGCTCAGGTTGATGTTTTCCAGGAGAGAGGTTTCTGCAATTGCAGGATAACACCAGGCCTGGAGACAGAAATCCCTCCAGCAGCCACAAGGATGCTTCTGAAGCACAGTGAAAACCCAGGCCTGCTCAGTGGCTCTAGAAATAACCAGGCTGAAAGGGTGATGTGCCATGGGTCTGCCAACCACCCGTCTTCCTGGAGGTCCAACCCTAGCTCAAAACAGCTCCCACTGATGCTGTTCCCAGAGGAAAGCACAACCAGGAATGGAGAGCTACTGGGTGGCACAGGGACACGGTGCAGGGAAGGGCCAAAATGGAGCCCTCTCTGAGACTGCTCAGGCTGGGCCACCTTATGGAGAAAGATCAGGACTTTGGAAGTTTCATGCCAGCTTATTCATTGCATGAGGAGCAAAGCTAGCATTTCCTATTTTATTTTGGGGGTGACATCCCAATTAACACATCAGAGTTGACATCTGGCTCTTGTTTGCTTGCCCACGCCTTTGAAAAATCAGATTTGATTTTTATAATAGATCCACACACACATTTTCTTTTGCGTTGCTCTGGTCCAAAAAGCCTTCAAGTCAACAGGTGCCTGGGCAATGTAGAAACCCTGGGGGCTGGAGCGGGTTCCCAAAGGAATAGTTTCTTTGAGACAGGGACTGGAGAAAAAGGGGTTGGAATTTTAAAAAAAAAAAAAAAAAGGAAAGGAAAGGAAAAAAGAAAACCTTAAAAAAGGCGTTCAGCTCTCATCCTCTGAAATTCTCTGAAATTCCCAGTGGGTTAAAGGTTTCAGAAGGTGGGGAAAGATAAAGGTCTGCTTCTATGTGTATTATCCATTAAGAAAGTGCAAGAGAGGAAACTTTGAATTTGGAGAACAAACAGTAATGAGTCCAACATTTTACATCTTCAAAGAGCAAAGCAGGGTCTGTGAGCAATTAAAGTTCTGGGACATTAATATCTTCTGACCCTGCAGAAAAGGGCAATCAAATTCCAATCACGTCTAAAAAACATCTGGACAAATTTGAGCAAATGATTTTTCAACCCTCCATATATTTCTTTAAATTACACTGTCATCGGAGGCAAGCCACATCCCAGAGCATGAAATAAATGAGAGCTGTTTGGGCTGGTATTTTTTTTTTCTTTTTCTTTCTTTTTTTTTTTTTTTTCCGCTTTTTTTTTGCCAGATTGATGGAGATGTGTGGAGACACACAGCACCCACCGCTGAGGACCTGAGTAAACTATGAAGCACCCAGTTAGGAGCCTGGGAGGCACAGCCAAGTGAAAATCATCTGACACAGCGCATCCACCGGGAAAATCCCAAGGCAGAGAGATGGGTTGAGAGGACCAAGCTGAGGATAACTAGCGGTACATGATGGTGGGGGTTTTTCTTGGGGTTTTTTTTTGCCTTTTTTTTTTTTTGCCTTTTTTTCCTTTTTTTTTTTTTTTTTTTTATTAAATCATATGGAAAAGACACTGCAATTTTGTAGCAGAGAAACAGGGAGGGGTGAGCAGCAGGAGGGACAGACAGACATGCTGTGGAAGCAAAATACAGACCTTTGGTCCCCTTTCCATAAAGACTGTTGAACTGGGGGTGGCTTGGAAACGATGCACAGTAGCTAGGGGACAGCCCCCTCCATCCTAGGGGTGCTGGCAGAAACCCCACTGCAGAAGGGCACAGGGGCTATAGGGTCTGCCCTGCCTATAGGGTGATATGAGCATCCTTCCTCCCCGCGGGGCCGGTATAATTTGGGGACTGGAAACACCGTCTGCGTTCAAAACGAGCTCAGAGGAAGAATTTGAGGAGGAGGAGGAGGATTTTCTGGGGGGAGGGTGGGAGAGGGGGGGTAGTCAATAGTCAACTTGGCACTCACTTTGTAGCAAGCAGCATGTTTTTCCTGGAGTGGAGGTCGCTGGGGTCCGTGTGCTGTCTGTTCAGGTACTCAGAAACAGCTTTGGCTGGGAACTCCGTTTCGCAGATGTACCCAAAATCCCGAGCTAAATGAACGGCCTCACCTGGAGGGAATGAGAAGGGGCATTAACACCTCCGGGCCCCGGCGGCCCCGGGCTGGGCTGGCTCCGACCTGCCCCTGCCCACCGCCCCCTCGGGGAAGGACCAGCTCTTTCGGGCCATAAGGTTCAGAAACCTTCTAACATCCCCTGCGCCTCAGGGACAGGCTCCAGGTATAGCTTTTCTTTCCACAAGCCCGATTTGGGGGGCAGAAGTAACTTTATGGGGCAGATTTTCAGGTGATGAGGTTTGCCTATGCTACAACATACCATGGTATGGACCCACGCAGCTGATCGTGCAGAACAGTGGGAAAAGTGCACACACACACACACGTAACATATACATACACACACACACACACACACACACTTTCGAATGATCTGGGCCAAAAAAAAAACAAAAAAAAAAAAAAACAGGGGAAACTTAAAGCCTGAAAGACAGAAAGATCCAAACTTCCCTTAAGAGCAAAGACACCGATCCGGTGGGAATACCCCAAAAAGCTGTCCATAATTTTACAGATGTGGACATAATGCTAATATTAATGGCAACTCTTTGGGGGCCATTATCTACACACTTGTTTATGCACACACGCAGAGCACTTGCATCGTTATCACAATTATCGCCACATCTGTAAAATGATGGAGATAACGGCATTTCGTCCGGTGGAAATTCTTAAAGCTGCTTTCTCAACTGACCATCATGCAACAGGAACTCCTCTCTGCCCGATGATGCTAATGGCAACCTTTTCTGTGAAAAATAATAATTATTCTAATTCTAATCGTCACTTTTCCTGCCTGCCTGGTTTCAGGTTTCTTGCCTCCAGAGGTTCGTGTCATCCAACTCCTACTGATGTACTTTATGCCACAAGAAGACGGTAGCTGAAGAAAGGAGGAAAAGAGGAGGGAGGAAAAAAAAAAAAACCCTCCGACTCTAGGGGGATTCCACCAGATTATAGCTCAGCCCCTCTAGAATAAAGCATTAAACCCTTTAAAGCACCGCCTGAGGGACCAGGGGGAAGATTTCCAACACGCAAAACAGATATGTCTAATAACTCCAGGACCACATTATTTTTAACGATCAGGAGTTGCTTTCCAACGTCATCTTCTGCTTTCCAAGGCTTCTCGCTAATCAGCAAACCGCTTAATGAAAGGCGGGGGGGGGGGGGGGCGGGG
>NW_009259792.1:2766100-2767808 GCF_000687185.1 Egretta garzetta | reverse complement strand
TACGCGCGGGGACCGGGAGGGGCTCGTTGCTATCAGCCCCCTGTCTTTTTGCGAGCTCCGCATGCGGCGAGGTCTTATCCCTCGGTAACTCAATCAAAAAGAGTGGAAAAGTTAATATCTAGCACAAATGTTTGTGTATGCTTATATGCAGAAGAGGTAAGTGGATTATTTATACGCCTCTCGGTGTGTATGTGTGATGCAGATATATAGAATTCATAATTGCGTCCCTACTATTCCGGTTACGGTTTTTTGGAGCAGGTCCAACTTCTCCGAGCATAAACACGCACATATCCTAAACATATTAGTGGCTCCACATTTTGCTTTTCTATACAGTAACAATAAATCAAAGACACACGCCGAACCCCAAAATGACATCGGTTGACTTGAAATGAGGTGAAACTTCAGCCTCCCCTTCCCCTTCCAGCCACCCGAAGGTAAACCGCGCTCTGCGACTCTTCGATTGCCCCGATTTTTTTAAAACAAAATAAATTCTGCATTATTTTTCCTCACTGAGAGTCCTGGAGTGGCCATAAATAAGCTCGGGAGGAGGGAATTCGCGGGAGGATGGAGTAGACGTGGAGTCAGAGAGGAGAGGCTGGGAATTAATAGCAATGAGGAATGGGACTGCCCTGTAGAATCACACACACATACACCCGTATGTCCACACCCATATACACCCATACGTACGCACACACACACACCCATATGTACACACATACACCCATACACCCATATGTACACATACATTTATGCCCATATGTACACACACATTCACACACATATGTACACACACACCTGCACCGATATGTACATTTACACACATATGTATACACATATGTACACCCATATGTACATACACCCATATCTACACACACATTTACACCCATGTGTACACATTTACACCCACGGACAACCTCATTCTTGGCATCAATCACTCCAGCCAGGGACTTCATTTTTAGGAATGGGATCCTTAAACGTGCTGGTGTTCATCCTACCCCGCCCTGAATTTCACCTCTGCAAGCTTTCCCCACCTGATCCCGAAAGTTGGGGGGTTGGGGGGGGGGTTTTTTTGGTTCATAAAATGTCAGATCCGCGTTCAGGGCAGGCAGGGGTGCGACGGGAGCTGCCCCCCTCGGCTTACCTTCCACCAGGGAGGTGAGTAAAGTGACATTTGCGGCCTTACGCCTGCCGGCTGGTAAATTCAAACCGATTTTTTCTAGCCTTTCTCGCAAAGATCTCCCCCCGTTTTTCGATTTGGCTCTAGAATTGCAAACAAATTAACATCGTCATTAACCCCGCCGTGGTCCTGGAAGAAACGTTCAGTCTGTGCAGTCAGCGGAGCCCGGGAGAGTTTACACTCGACGTTAAGGACTTTGAGCGTGCGGATTTCTGCTCGGCTTTGCTGAGCTTTGCTTAAGTTCTCCCAGGGGTGGGAGTGGGGATGAACCCGCTTTCCTCCCTGTTTTATCCAGGGAAATCAAATCAAGCCAGACAGAGATAATTAAAGGACAAGGTTCTGATCTAGGGAGCAAATGGGTTCCTGCTGTATGACACTAACTCGTATTAAGATGGAGCGAGGGGATGGGCAGAAAGGGAGAGGAGGAGAATTAAATCCTCAGTTCGTCCAGGGAAGAGCCAGACTGGGAAGAAGAACGAGGAGGATGGGAATCTGAAAGGCTCGAAGGGAGAATGTGTGTGCCTGGGGATA
>NW_009259792.1:2763301-2766084 GCF_000687185.1 Egretta garzetta | reverse complement strand
GGGACCCGATTGCCTGAAGGGAGATTTTTGAATATCTGTCGGAGGTTACTGATAAGGGCAATAAAAGGATGAGTGAGCTCTAAGTGGCAAATACAGAGCTACTGTTCGGACGCCGATACATATGTAACCCCCCAGGGGCGAAATCAGGGAGAGTTTGGGCGCCTAAGATCAGAGTCTGTCCCAAATATCTCTTAGTTCTTACTTAAAATCTGCTTAAGAATTAGCAGTCACGCTTAGCCAAAGGAAACCAGAGACGACCGAGAAGCCAGACTGGCTTCCCACTATTTTATATCAAAGTAAATAGGGCTAGATGGCAGGATTGCAAGAGAGCAGGTTTCTATATTTCATCTGCCCCGAACCAAAAGCTTGTCTAAAATTTAGATCCAAGATAGGAACTGAAGTCAGCAGCAGCCAATGATTATGGCTTGGGCCATCTCCAGAAATCCACTGAAGTTCAATAATGATGCTTCTTTACCTTGATAATTATATTTTCTACAGTGCATCTCTCAGATGTTCTCCCTGCTCCATTTGTAGTCGTACAAAATGAGCAGGCAGGTTAGCAGCTGTAAGTAAAAATCTCTGCTGCTCTCCCTGGCAAGGATCACAGCTAAACATTGATTACAGACATTCACGTGGAACAGCATCTATTTTAGGAGACCCTAATTCTCACGTGTATTTTTGGGTGACTGACTGCATGTAGCAGGACTTTCCCCCTCCTCTCTAGACACGGAGCTGGAGCCCCTGCCATCATCACAGATTTTTTTACATGGGGGGAAAAAAATACCCGAACCCAAACAACAGCTTCATTTTAAAACACCTTAGAGTCAACGTTGTCTGATGGCAAGATATTTCCTCCTCTAAGATTAGCAACTTTTTAAACATGATCTCAAATTTATTCAGGGCCAAACTCATTGAATTTGTTTGTCTCATAGCTATGCTTTATCTTCCAGTCTGGCGTATACCTCACATGTAGAAAACCAAGTCTTAGCCCCTCTCAGCTTTCCAGTGGCTTGGGGGAACTGGTACCTCATACCATATCATGATTTCTTCCCTGTTCTGACCGGAGGCAGAGCCTTAGCTCACCTTACAGGCAAGGCGTGCTGGCAATTCACACTTCACTCACTGCCAAGAGCTTAAAGGCCTCGCTCTTGTTACTCTTGCCAGCTGATGACCTCGGGAGCTTAAATTCTTGTTGCTGGTACCCTAAATGCACGATGTCATCTTGATATGCTGGAGTGGCAACCAGGCCTCTGGGTTGTCCCTCGCCTCTTTTTACCCTCAGTAACACTTAAACCAACTGTTTTGAGGTCTTGAGGAAAATCCACTGGGACATTAGTGGGTGATTTGCAGAAATATTAAACAGCAAAGGCCTCAAGACCAACTGGGAGCAATTCCTCTAACAACCTTCTCTAGATGAAGCACTAAGTTCCCTACCTTCAAAGCTATCTGTTGATGGCGGGTACTTACCTACCTTAGAGGTTGCCTATTAATCAATAGTGTCCTGCGTGATGAAGTGTTAATTGCCTTAAGGTTAGGGCCCTATAGTGGAAGCCTCATGGATCTATCTAGGAAATCCCTAGAAATACATCAGGTCCTGAAATACATCTAGTTCGTCCTGCAACATCTAACTGCAACATGCCCATCATGGCTTTTTATTTTGTCCATTTGCTAAGAGAGAAGTGTGAGGAGAAGGAGGAAAGATAGAAAGTGTGTGCAGGTCCCTGTCTCAGTTCTTTCCTTTTGGGATGCTTTGGTAGAAAAGGCACAAGGCCAAATCTCTCTCTAGTCTCCATACATTCATCTCAGTGTCTGCAAACAGCATATTTTCACCTTACCCTTGAACGTGACCCACACATGCTATGACAGTAAGTTCAATGCACATTTGCAATCATCTTTACCGTAGACCAAATATTCCCGGTGCATGCATGGACGCCCACACATGTGGGCATGTTCACGCACTCGCCCCAGCCTCTTACCTTCTAAGAACTCCTCCTAGGAGGGATGCATTCAGACACTCTGGAGGAGAAAGGCGTCTTTGAACTTCTCCCACCGTTACTTTGTACTTTGAAGTTGAACTAAGCAAAGACAAGCGGCCAGGTACAGAGCAAAACACCTCGCCGGTATTGACTGAAATTCCACCCAGGAAGCCATCTTTATTCATCATCAAAGAAGTAACAGATTTTGGAGGAACTGGAACTGGAGAAAGAAAAGGGGAAGAAGGGAGAGAGAAACCGTCAGGCCACGAAAGAGTAGAGGATAACCACAATCTCTCTGACATGCACAGAAGAGCAAAATGAAAGGGAATTTTGAATCTCTGGCTACCTCCAGCAACCTAAAGGGTGCTGCTCCCCCAACCTCTAGGAAACTGCTCCATGATGGATGGATGGAGAGAAGGGTGGTGCAGTACAGCCTCTATGCAGGGTTTGATCATTGGGAAATAAAATACGTATTGGCAAGCACCTGGCAACTTTCGGGTTTGAGCCTGTGTCTCACCCAGAGCCCCCCGATGCCTTTTGTACAACGGACAGCGCCTTTCTGGAGGGGAAAAAAAAAGGAAAATTTACTTTTTTTTGCTAATGTTTCCATTACTGCTAAGCTGAGCCAGGAATAAATTCACTACACGAAGGGAATTGCTGTCTTAAATAAGTATCAAGGCTGGAGGATACAGCAACCAGAAGACAGCTCTGTTATTGCTTTGTGTTTTTATTAAGTCTGGTTTATGAAATAAAATGAGACTTTTCCTTCAGAAAAAAAAAAAAAAATGAACACCAGAAAAAAAAAAA
>NW_009259792.1:2757476-2763170 GCF_000687185.1 Egretta garzetta | reverse complement strand
GGGGGGGGGGGGGGGGGAATAAAACCAGAACAATAAAGCGAAACTAAACAAAATAAACCCATGTTATTCTGTCCACCATAAACCTAAATATTTCTTTTCTCTGAGAAAGTAGTGAGGTTATTTTAAGAGTAGCCAAGGGGACTATAACGAACAAATTCCTGTAATAGCAACCAGACGCGCTCAGGAAGCAACAACAACAACAAAAATTTGGCTAAACTGAAAATGAGAGCAATTCCCCCGTAATAGGAATTTTGGTTACGGGTGCCCAGCTCCCCCATAATTGTGCGTAAGCGTTATGATTTACAGGAGGGGCTCTAATCAATCAGCCGATCACTTTAATTTATAGGGAGCCTCGCTGCCTTCTCCCAGTTGTTTCATTTCTGCAAGTAATTGATAACAAACCGTACTTAAGGTATGTTTTATGCAGGAGTTAATAAGAGCTGACAGCTGCTACTGCTGCTTCCTCTCGGAATCGCGGCAACACGCGTTTCCTTATAGAAAATATACTCTGAAATTGGGGGGGGAGGGGGTTGCTGGTGGTAGAGTCCGGGCATGTTTCAGAGGAGAAGACAAATTGATTACACACCCTCGCCCAGCAGATCCTGCTTCAGAGGCTCCCATTTCCACTCAATCAATTGCAAAACCAATTCGGCAAATAATAGGGTTCTATTATGCACATATGCCAGCTATTTAGGTAGTTATAATACATGTCAGTTAAGTCATAAAAACCCTGTTTATTTGCAACATATCTGGAGAATCAAACCATTAGGGTTGAGGGGATATTTAAGTCGTCTGGAGCTGCTAAACAATAAGATCGGGTATCCTAATATATTACCAAGTGCTAACTACTGGGCAATTGCCAATTTTATAACCTCGGTGTATGGAATAGACACAACCGTGTTTCACTGGTTTTATTACAGATCATTTCCTACTGCCAGACCAGACCCCCACAATAAAAGCTCTATAACAGCTAAAAACCAAAAGGCATGTCGATTTTAGATATACATATTGCTTCATATGCCTTGTATATAGTCTCCAGTATAAACAAATTATTTTGAGTGGCTTTACTCCAGGGAACGGGAAAGTGAAATGGATTCCTATTTCTCTATTATTTTTAGTTAGGCACTTTATGCAGCTCATAAAGGCGGTTTCAAATAGTTTGAGAACGGCATAGAAACAGTTATAAAAGGGTTAGAGGCCCGCTCCTGCTTTTGTTGCTGTTAATAGGGGGGGTTTACCATTGATTCTATAGGAAGGCACTCGTTTGGGGTATCGGAGGTAGTATGGGCAGATAAAAATAAGTCTCTCTCTCTCTCTCTCCTCCCATTATACGTAGATATATCATTTAATGCACGATGTTCGGCAACGTCATTTGAGTGAAGCATCAAGAAAAAGTTAATAAAATAAAATAAAGAATTAGATTAAAGCAGGGCCACGAGAGACAGATTTTCATGACTGGCATTTTTTTCTTCGGGCAAACAGCCGGGCTCGGTGGTTCGAGCACACCTTTGCAGTGGCTATATTTAGTGACCGGTTTATCAGGTCACTGTCCAGTGAACTGAGAAATTAAACAAGAGGCAGCAATTCCACGAACATCTGATCTTAGTCCAAACTCACTAAAGAGAGAGGGACCCGTGCAATGCTTAAAAGTACCTCACCCCCACTCGCTTTGGCCTCTTTGGAGCACTCATTACATTAGTTAACCTTTGAAATATGGATTTGCACGTGCCCAGTATGCATTTATTTATTTATTTTCCCCGGCAAATTGCTTTTGGGAAGCCGGCTGGCTCCCTTCCCAGCTATGCCGGGAGCTCCTCAGCTTTTGTTCCTACCAGTGCCTCCCCGAAAAGGACCGAATGAACACACCCGAATAACAAGTCTAATAACTCTAAACCCATTTTAGAGGCTTACCAGGCGGTGTAAGCATATCTATTGCAATTTCATAGCTTCAGAGAGATGTATTCTATCTAGACTCTATATCTTCTGTAAATTACCTAATGCTGCCTCAAAAAAAGTGTTTGCCATGGAATGAATTATCTCTATCTATATCGTATCTATATGTTGATCGTGGCTATAGCATTCCAGATATAGCCCAGGCATTACCAGAGATAATATAACGTCGGGGGTTTAGAGGGTGAAGCTGCACGTATGTAAATAAACTGTAAGGCCACCGTAGCTTTTTCGTCGATGTCAACTTTCCCTGTGGGTTAGGGATTGCCACAACTGCTGAAATAATACAGAATAAGGCACAGGGGTCCATGCAGCCCCCCTTTTCCATCCCTTTCTTTCTCCTTTTCCATCCCTTTCTTTCTCCTTTTCCATCCCTTTCTTTCTCCTTTTCCATCCCTTTCTTTCTCCTTTTCCATCCCTTTCTTTCTCCTTTTCCATCCCTTTCTTTCTCCTTTTCCATCCCTTTCTTTCTCCTTTTCCATCCCTTTCTTTCTCCTTTTCCATCCCTTTCTTTCTCCTTTTCCATCCCTTTCTTTCTCCTTTTCCATCCCTTTCTTTCTCCTTTTCCATCCCTTTCTTTCTCCTTTTCCATCCCTTTCTCTCTCCTTTTCCATCCCTTTCTTTCTCCTTTTCCATCCCTTTCTTTCTCCTTTTCTACCCCTTTCTCTCTTTCTTCCTCTCTTTCTCCTCCTGCGGTTACTTCCAGCCTCTTTGTCATTTCTCCCCCTTCCATTTCTCTTCAGCTTATCAATAAACCGGGAGAGCAACAGTAGCCGCTTGATTTGTTAGTAATTATAAGCCTGGCGCTCCTGCAAACGGGAGCTCTAGATGAGTGAGATCGCTTTAAAACGACAGCAGGAAATGGTGGGGAAATGGAGCATGGCGAAACTCAGCGGGAAGCTTTCAGTTCTTTACATGTTTACAATTTTCTGTGCATACATTAAGTCTTAGGTTGGGGTTTTGGGGTTGGGTTGGGTTGGGGTTTTTTGTTGGTTTTTTTTTTTCCCCCCGTGGTGGTGGTGGTTCTCTGTTGGGTGGCTCTCCACAACCGCCTGGAAAAGGGGCACCAATGCCCCCAGACAAGAGGCAATAGGAATGAAAGGGCTTGTCAGCCACACGAAAAATATACAAATAGATCGAATTATGTCTTGGAAATAGCTGAGTAACGAGGCTCTAAGCTATGGACATCGTTGCAATAACCCTGATGAATATGATGGCCGATCAGTCAATCAATTAATCAGAAGAAATATTTCTTCTGTTTATTACTAACAAACCTCGTGGACCAATTTATTACTAATCAGCTATCAAACTGCCTGCAAATCGTTTTTTCTGCCTACTGGCCTGAAATGAGTAAAAAGTTCTTTGTTCATTATAACAGGACTTGGTTGTTAAGGACGATTTGCTCTGACTTTGTAGCCAAATCTAGAAAATCTGGGGACAACGTCTTACCCATCGCCACTAAAAGACCACCGCAGTCCCTTCCCCCTGAAAAGCTGGGACTAAATTTCAAAGTGAAATGTATTCCCTCGAAATTGTTTTGCATTCCATTAAAGTGGATCGTAAGGTTCACTGGGTAATCCAGGAAAAAGCACGAAACGGAGTGGCCGCGAAGCCTCATCTCCGATTCCCAGATCTATCACCTGGAAAGCTGAGGCCGGAGCGGTTTCCAGTTAATCATTTATCCGGATACTTCAAGAAGGGGTGGGGAGGAATCTTATGCTGTATTATTAAGAGTTTTAAAATATATATATATGTATTAAGACACCTCCTTGCATCCGTTTCTTTAAAATCACATGAACGCCAGAGCAAGGGAAGAATGAATTCAGGTGTTGGGGTTAAAGTGGCCTTTCGTGCTGAATCAGGTGTGAGCATGCAGGCGACCGTCGGAAAGAGCTGAAAGTAAATAAACACATCAGGATAATTTTAAGGTCACTGACTGTGCCCCAGAGTCACACACACACGAAAAATTAACCTGGGACACGGGCCACGCAAGAATTTGCAAGAGGCCAACTTCTTTTGCCCCAGACGGTGCCAAGCAAATGTCAGATGAGCAGTTGAGAAGGGGACCCGATCTTTTTATTCCTGACACAGGGAAAACCTGCCCTTCTTTTCAGCAGAAATGGAGGGAAAGGCCTCCAACCGTGCAGCCAGTAAGGTCTTAAAGCCGAGTTAAATCTGGTATTAATGCTCTTGGTGATTATTATCATCTTAATGATTTATCTGGCTCCCTCCCTCCCACTCCCACCACCCAAATCTTAATGGAACTAGGAGTTAACGATGATTTTTTAATGTCTCGTTGGATTTTTAGACTGTTAATGTACCGCATCCTTCTCATTATTAGTTTATTGATTGTTCATTGACCAGCCCCCTTCAAATCGTATTAACCACCCTCTGCCACTTTAGATTAGGAGAGTTTAAAAAGCACCTTTCATTATTTCACCGCCACCACCACCACCACAGTAGAGTTCAGGCTTGGTAGCTTAATGCTCGATCTAATGGGGCAGCTAAGAGACGAGGGGCCACGGTCCCTGCCTATTGCATTAATAGCTCAAAGGGGGCTAATACAGAAAATTAGCCTTAAACGAGCTCTGGAGATCTCCAAATGAAAGAGCCATTTATCACGCTGGCTACCTTCACTCCACTCGTTTGCTCTCTCTACTGGGAACAACTCATTTCCTCTTAACTAAATTACTTCAGAAATGTCAAGTAAGCTCAGATCGCAAACATAACAGGAGCCTGTGTATATGTAAGCTATTGTGCGGGATCGATACGCGAGATAAATCGATAGCCGTGTATGAATCCCTATATCATTGCCTTAATATTTTTGGCAACCCTTTTGCATAGATAGATAATTCCCTCTGCGGGCCTGAAAGACCATAAAGCAGCAGACACTTGCAGTCTGGGTGATATAATCAAGTTTAGACTTCAAGCCCACATCATACTTTTTTCCACTACGTTGTAATTAAAGCATTTTAGGCACTAAATGAGGTTTGGGTGAAGTAGACCCCCTCCAATCCTCGGCCAGCAAAAAGATATCGCGGGGAGTGCTCCGCTGCACAAAACCCAGTCGATACCCATCTGCCTGCCTATGCCATCCGCCTGCAATAACGAGTTTAAAGAACTTGTTCTTACTTCAAAGCCCAGCCTCCCAGCTGCAAACTGCGGGGAACAAAGCCCAAATGATGCCGAACCCTCTCTGGGTTGCTCCTTCTCTCGTCCCGATTAAATATCGTCTGCCACAAACGTGCCCTGCTCTTTATTTCCCATTTCTCTTCCTCCGCACCCAGGAAACTCCCTGTGCAAAAAAAGGCCGAGCTCGCAATATTCCTGTACGCTGGAAAAGTTGCTTAGAGCTCAAGCATTACTTCTAAGGAAGAAAATACTTTTAAACCAGCCGCAGAGGAATCTCCGGAGCTTTTTTAGTAACCTCATTTCCAAAGTGCATCTGTACCCTGTTCATCACGGGTAAACTCGGGAGCGTCTCGTCTGATGGCTGCGAATAGGCACTTGTAATCCCACCTATAGGCACTTGTAATCCCACCTATAGGCGCATGTAATCCCACCTATAGGCGCATGTAATCCCACCTCCGTGGGCTGTGTGTGCGGCAGCTGCCCGACCTGGGGCCCTGGCAATGCCAACACATGGTAAGCACACCTTAATCTATACCTCATACATATAATTATTAACATTATTAACAGCTTGCTCTCTGACTGTAGCATGCACATTAAATGTCCCTGCTGCCC
>NW_009259792.1:2756758-2757427 GCF_000687185.1 Egretta garzetta | reverse complement strand
TCAAGCACCTATTAATCAAATACACCCAAGAGGAGCCATCGTGTATGCGGTGTCAAGGGGGGGTGGGGAAGGGAGGAGGGGGGAGGAGAGTGAGAGAAAAAAAAGAAAAACACAACCAGAAGCCATCAGGTTCCAGACCCTAAGCACAAAACCTACGAAACATTCAAAGGAAGTAAAACAGGAGAAACAACTTTTTTTTTTTTTTTTTTTTTTTTTTTTTTTGTAAAGGTAAATAATTTTCTCTTTCTCAAAACCACCTTCAACCGGCGGTCAGAACTGATGCTGCCAAATGGTCTTCAAGTTTTCATCTGTCCCACCTCAAATAAACTAGAACTTGATCGTATATGTGAGAAAGAAGAGAGAGAGAGACTGTACATGAGGATTTAAAGGCAAAAACAATAAATACATGGAAGGACCTCATGCTGCCTTGAACACATTTTAAATAAACACCCTTCCTGGGTTGGTTGGTTTGGTTTTTTTTTTTTTGCTTTACATTCTAGAAGATCGCCTCTATTAAAGCATTTGTGTGCATTTGACAAATAATAAGGTCCTGGAGATAAGCGCTGTTGATAGTAAGCATAAGGGACAGCATTTCTAAGCCTCGTCTCTGGTACTTAAAATTGAATCTAGAAATAGAAACTCCTTAGATAATTAAAGATAGCTTTCCCT
>NW_009259792.1:2756350-2756746 GCF_000687185.1 Egretta garzetta | reverse complement strand
TCTGTTTAATGTCTATCAGCATAACACAACACTAATCGCCCAGCATCTTCGAGTGACTGTCAGAGAAATGTAAAAAAATTAAGCAGCTGCAATACGCCCAAAATGAGTTATTGTAATTACATTTAATTAGTTTAATTAGTTAATTATTTTGCTTACAGCTGTACAAGAGACTGCAAACATTTGTTAATATCACATTCCCTTTAACAGTATGGGGTGATTCTGCAGTTACACTAAATCATGGGCGCATATGTAGAAAGATTTAAAAAATGGGCCCGGGGAAGGGGGGATTCTTGGAGGAAGGGGGGAAGGAGGTCGGGGCTGCCTTTCCAGAGGCATTTGTTTCTCTCCCCTTCACGTTTGATTCGCCTGGGAAATGCATGTAAGGGAATCAACGCT
>NW_009259792.1:2755513-2756290 GCF_000687185.1 Egretta garzetta | reverse complement strand
GGGGGGAGGGGGAGAGGAGAGCAGGGCGCCCGTGAAAAGTGTATTTTTGGAGCATGGGGTGCTCAATTTGCGGCCATTCGTGTAATTAAACCCTTTGAAGGACGGGGGAGGGGGGATAGCAACTTTTCCTTTGCATCTCCCCTTTTCCCTTCACTCTATCTGCCGATCCAATCAACTATTCATCTTGCTGCCATGGCTGCCTGCTTCCCGGATAAATTAATTGCCCCAAAGTAAAAATATATCATGAAGATATTGCTACACAGTAAAAGTTTGTCTAGCTCGTTGGAATAATCCATACCTTTTTTAATGACAGACTGGTCCAATAAGTTCATACCGCTGTTATTGGCATCTTCAACTGACTGTGGATATAAAAACATCACTATTCAAATTGACTGGATATTAAAGAATCGCGTACATAAATCATGTCATTCCAAACTGAATTTTCTGTTATTTCCATTTATATTAATTCACTGGGGGAGGAGGGATTTTTTTATTATTATTATTGTTATTATTGTTATTATTATTCCCCCAAATCGACAAGGAAATGAAATTCTTACAAATTATATAGTCGTCTAATAAAAAAAGAGGTGTGAAGCATATGGGGTGCAATACTGGTTTTGTTATCTTATAAAACATAGATATCACATAGACTTCTTTGCATTCGATAAAGCTTTATATTTCCTCCTTTGAAAATCTGGCAATTTGGCAACATCTGCAAGATCTATCGCATGACATAAATGAACACGATTAAGGACAACTTAAATTTTCCCTCCCCTT
>NW_009259792.1:2752748-2755286 GCF_000687185.1 Egretta garzetta | reverse complement strand
AGGAGCACACCTGCTCTTATGGCATTAACTTCTTCAGCAGGGAGAAGAACAAAGACGGGCAGAGAGGAGAGAGCAAATGCTGGGTTTCATTTCTCAACACGCAAGTGGGATATATAAAAAATAAAAAAAACCCCACCCAACCCACCCAAACAAACAAAAATTCCCGCTGGATCTTGCGGTCAGCAGAGCAAAATCATCTCCCAAAGAGAAGAGGTGTCCTCAGAGCAATTTACTGCAGGATTACGACAGGTTCTGGTTTAGGGTAAATTCGGGGTTTCAGAGAAAGAGAGGACCTGTGGGTTTCTTGGGTTTATAATTTTATTTTTCTCATGATCATTTAGTTTGGGGTTTTTTTTCCGGGTTATTGCATATTTGGGGAGTTGTCACTTTTTTTCCTCCCCCCGGTAAGGAAGACATCTTTACAGCAAAGCAATGCTTTTCTTCCCTATTACTTTAACTTTACCTTTGCTACACCGAGAGCTTATCCGCATCCAACCCTTATCTCCGCTCTCCCTCCGCTCGGCAGAGCCGTTCAAGATGGAAAATGATTCCGGAGAAAATTCCATCTCCCCCAAATTTGACGGAACAGTATTTTCTGTGAGATCTTTGCCTTTCATTTTCCTTGAACCCCCTCTCAGACGAGCCCGCACACACGCAGTGGTTCCTCATGCTGTGTGCTTGTGCCTGGCTCGCTCTCCCCTAATCAATAGCCTACATACCTAAAGGGCACAAAATAAAATTACAAAGTCTCCCCTCCTTTCCCTGAGCAGCTCCCAAAGAGGGATGAAGAGCAAACCCTTGCAGCCTGCCGGAGCGCATCGCGGGGCGAGCCTGGCTGGCACAGAATCGGAGGTAAATCTAAACCCGCCTTCTTTCCCTCTCTTTCTTTTATTTATTTTCATTTTTATTCTCTTTTCCCTCCTCATCTCACCTTATCTCGGGAGTCGAGGGCTGTGCAGCCGCTTTATGTGCGTGCGTGCACTCCGCTCGCTCCATCAGCAACGTGGGTTAGTTGTTGTAGTTAATGAGAAGACTCCTGTCTGATTTTCTATCTAATTACGCCCTCCTGCTGGGTTTTTGTACAGGATATTCGCTCAGCATGCTGGCAGTTAATAGTCACAGAGAGGATCGTAAAGATTTAATTAGGACTGCATGCGGAAACGTGGAAAAACAACTCAGACTTTTAATTACTAGACTTCTTTAGTTAAAAGTGATACCAGGGGTTACTTTATAAGAGACTTGGGTGTTTTGGTGCAACTTAACTTTCCGTGTCTCTGGCTAGCACGTAGTGAGGGAGGAGGAGGAGAAGAAGAAGAAGGAGGAGGAGGAGTAGGAGGAGGAGTAGGAGTGGTGGAGGTGTGTGTGCAGGGAGGGGAAAGGTGATGAGTTTCCAGATAATACTGAGAAAATCTAGAGAGGAAGATTCCCCTCCCTCCCCTCCTCCAATAATCTGGTAGCACGGAGTTTCCTGTCTACCATATATATCCACCTTATTCAACAGCTATGGATATATCCGAGAGAACCCCCCCCCACACACACACCTGATTTTTTTTTTTTCCTTGAAAGAGTCAAAAAAATCTGGATTTTTCCCTCGTGCATTTTCTTTATTGCATCTTTTACTAGTAAAGCCCGAAAAAAAAACAAAACAAAAAAACCCCACAACCAAACCAAACCCAACAACCCCCAAACTGGGATTGCAATGGTGTTTTTCAGAGTCCTTATTAGATGATGCAAATTTGTTTTCAATAAGTAGGTCTTGGCTTGCCTGTCTGAGGGCTGCAAATCGCCGATTGAAAATCCCTCTCGGAAGGGGCAGCGATAGCAATACAATGCGTCCTGTTTACAATAACAGAGAGCTCTCGTGTTACAGTCACTTAATTCTACCCCTGGACAATGGCTCACACATGGCCTGGCTTTGCTGTTTATAAAACATCCCCTGTTTCTTGCTGTCACGCACCCTTTTTTTTTCTTTTCCCCCCCCTCCCTCGTTCTCCCTTCTCAGCCCAACCCAGTCTCAGGGCACGTATTTGATCAGATGTGCACCAGCTAAAGCACAGACACATCTTTATCCAACTATATTCCTAGATATCGGTTCAACTTTTTGGACTCCTAAAAAAGGAAAAATAAAACCCCAACAAACCAAACTATTTGAGACCCTTCCTGGAAATCCTCTCTCTAGTGTTCTTGGATAGTAAGTATATGGTCAGCTAAATAGGAATCCCTGTAGCTAGAATGGATTCCTTGAATCTCGAATAAACCCGTATTAAAAATCAGGGTGGAAAACTGCCCAGCTTCATCTGTCACTAAGTGGGGGGACAAGAATAGAAAATGCTGAACGCTAGGAGCGAGTTCTGGGCTGCTTTCCCTCCTGCCTGTGCTAACTTGCAGTTGGACACTTCTTCCTTCACGTGTGTCTCCGTGGGATACCCTCCTCTCCCTCATCCCCTCCTCCCCCAGCCTGAGACCAAACTTTTAGAAATAAAGGGCCCGTTCCATTTCCCGCGCCCTCAGCACCCCAAAACAAGAACCCCAGCCCTG
>NW_009259792.1:2752081-2752723 GCF_000687185.1 Egretta garzetta | reverse complement strand
TCCGCGAGTGCTGTGCCCTGCCCGCGGAAGGGATGTTTTATTGGAAAAGGGAGGGAGGGCTGCTTTAGTTGAGCTGAACAGGACACTTCCTTCCTTCCTTCCTTCCTTTTTTCTTTCCTTTCTTTCTTCCTTTTTTCCTTTCTTCCTTCCTTTTTTCCTTCCTTTCTGTTTCTCTCTTTCTTTCGCTTCCTTCATTCTTCTCTTCCTTCCTGTCTTTCATCCTTTCTTTCCTTCTTTCTCCCTCCCTTTCTCTCACACTCTCTTTCTCTCTCTCCCCTTTCTTCTTCCCTTCTTTCTCTCTCCCTTCTCTTTTTTCCTCCTTTCCCTCTCTTCTTTCTCCCTTTCTCTCTCTTTTATTCATGTTCTTTCTCTTCCTTCCACCCTTTCTCCCTCTTATATTTCTCTTTTTCTTCCCTCTTTTTTACCTCTTCCCCTTTCCTCTTCTCTCTTTCTCACAAGAGCACACCGATTACCGGCTTTTCTTTGGGGAAAGTGTAAATACCAAAGCACAAACACTACCGGGTGGAGAGAGAAAGAAGGAGAACGATCCCCTGCCCGCATTCACAGAGGGAAAACTCGCCTTGACCTGCAAGCCAGTTTGTCCGAGCCAGGAATGCGAGACGAGACCTGCGCATCGCGGCC
>NW_009259792.1:2749466-2751369 GCF_000687185.1 Egretta garzetta | reverse complement strand
AGGGGGGTGGCTGTTCCTGATCACCGGTTATTGCTTTTGGTTTGGGTTTTGTTTATATTTCCCCTCCCGGATGAAAAAAAAAATGTAGTAATTTGACAATCTCATCAAAACCCAGGAACTGCAGGAAATTGGTTGGGGGGCGGATGGGGGGGTGTGGAGTTGAGATTGCATGGGAAATAACCGGAATTTGAAAAGCCAGGCTTAAACTCTGGCAGCTTTTGAAACACGTGGAATATTTAGAGCAGTATGCCTTGCCTCTGCTGGCTTGCCATGTAGGGGAGGGTTTACAAAGCAGAGCCTGTGCGTGACAGCGATGAAGGAAATTCTCTTTTAAAAAAAAAAAAAAAAAAAAAAAGAGGAAAAAGAATGGAAGAAAAGGCGAGCGAGGGGGAGTATCACGATTATAATCCCAGCGTGGAAAAAGGATGGCAACCCAGAGCAGTGCCGCTGTAAACCCCCTCAGCGATCATTTCTAGGCGAGGGATGGGGTGCTCCAGCCTGGAAGGCATCTGCATTGCCCAGGAGAAAGAAACGCCGTGCCTTACCTGGACCTCCTCCATCCCCGGGTGTCCGATGCCGTGCAGGGAAAGGCTGTCCCCCATGCCGGAGTCAAGGCCATGGTGAGCTGAGTGCAGAAGGACATCTGGCCTCCGAACAGAGTGGTAGTCCCGCCTGGGGTCCAGTCCCGAGAGCTGGGGCAGGGCGGCCCGAGGCTGTGGCAGCAGTGACCCGGTCTCTGATCCCACCTCTTGCCTCTGCCTCTGTCCCCAGGGGTGCTGCTGGGGTTGATGCAAGGGGTTTAGGGAGTAGGGGTCATTGACATGGGAGTAAGGGTCCTGGCTTTGGTGGTAAGGAAGAGGCTGGTAGGGGGGTGGGAAATAAGGCGGCTGGAAATCCGAGGATGGGGTGTGAGAGAGCGGAGGAGCGCTGGAGTAGGGTCCCTGGGAGACGGATCCCAGCTGGGACAGCCTGGAACTGTGGCTGGGCACTCCATCATGCCGGTCCTACGAGCGGAAGGAAATAAAAACAACAAAAAAAAAGACTTTTTAGGGGAAAAAAAAAAAAAGAAGTAAAAGGAGCACTAACCCACCCCCAGCTAAAATAAAATAAAAATGTAACCGGTCATAAACTAGGGTTCAGATGTGCCCCCCTCTCCCGCCGCGGATTAGAAATGTTCCAACGTTTCACACCCGGATCGTGTCTATTCCCAGTAACTATCAAGAAGGGGAAGGGCGAGTGTGTGTAGGGGAGACCCCCCCCCGCCCCCCCCCCCCCCCAAAACCGAAGGTTAAGAAATAATAATAATAAAAAAAAAAGAACCCCCAAACCACCCATGCCTCCAAACAACCGACCCCTTGTCCTGCCTAAAGTTTCCAAACATCTGTTTATTCCCTCTGCTCAAGTCCCGAGACTCAAAAATCACCAACCCATCTTCACGTGGAAAAGGAAAGTGGCACTTCTCGGAGGTAAGAAGTTGTCCGAGAAAGGACTTGGAAAAAAAAAAAACCAAAACCAAAAAACACGGGGGCTCTTTGTATAAAGTCAGTCCACCCCTAAAACAAAACAAAAAAAAATAAAAAAATCAAATAAAGTCAAAAAGAAACATCGGTATGGAACAAATCCAGTCGCTAAGATTTCTGCAGCAACTTCCAGTGTCTTTTGTCTCCTTTTCCAATATATTCCGGAGAATGGGGTGGGGGTTAATTGTAATGAAAAGTCTTTGGGGTGTGTGTGGGGACACGGGGAGGGGGGGAGTGTGTGGAGGCTTCAGAGAAGAGGTGGGAGAGGAGTTTTGTCCAACTCCGTCGCGCTGAAGCTGCGAGGTTAAAGTAAACAAGAAAAATATCTGTTCCACAAAGTGGAGCTCAAACCCCCACAAGCAATGGCACACATGTTTAAGAAA
>NW_009259792.1:2747867-2749441 GCF_000687185.1 Egretta garzetta | reverse complement strand
AAAAAAGTTTATTTTTTTCCCCCTGCTCTCCCCCCCCCCCAACTCCCCTAGCTCAAATCGAGAACACACAATGCAAAAAGGGAGAAGCAGCTGCAAGCCTCCTCCAATTATTGTGCTAAATTACCAAGCCAAAGGCGTTTAAAAAGAGAGAGAGAGGGAGAGAGAGAGACAACAGATCGAGAGAGAGAGAGAGAACATGCAATTCTAGTACAACATGGATCCAAACTCACCATGGCGGAATAGGTGTGGACTAACATCTGGAAATAAAAAAAGTCTTGTAATAGCTAAAAATAAAATAATGGTGATAATACTAATAATTGGAGGGAAAAATATCAAGGAGATCTGCAAAGGGACGTGTTGGACACAGGAGAACAGCTTGAGATATTTCGAAGTCTATCCATCAAAAAAAAAAAAAAAAAAAAAAAAAAAAAAATAAAAGACCAATGCCCCCAAAACCGAGCCTGGAAACCTCTATCTACATATAGGATTCACCCCTCCCTCGCTGGTTTTTTTTTTTTTCTTTTTTTTTCCTTTTTTTTTTTTTTTTTTTTTTTTCCCCTTTGAGCTCCCAAATACAATCCTCTTCAACCCAAGGCTAGGCTCAGACTGCTCCGCTACCCCTTCCTCCCTTTCCTTCTCTACACCGCCTCATAATAATTGATATTCATGACTATTAATATTACACGACTACTTTAAAGGGAGAATGCAGGACCAAATGGAGCGTGAAGCTGGCAGCCAGCTCGAGAGCTCCCCTACTATTGTAAATGACGTTCATTCAGTGGAGAATTACTAGATGTAATCAGACGAGGGGGGCTGGCAGAGGCAGAGTTTGGGGAGAGGGAGAGGGGGGAAAAAAAGTTTAGCTTAGGAAGAGGCACAACTTCAATTAACTCGGGCGGAGGAAGAGGAGGAAAGGAGCCACTGCTGAGCTGGAGCAAGGAAGTGAGATGAAGCAATGCTAGAGGCGAAGAAGAAGAAAAAACATATTTCCTTTTTTTTTTTTCCCCTTACATTTAATTATACATTCCTAATACGAGGAATTGATTGCCTTTGGTGCTTTTGTTCTCGTAGGTTTTGGTTGTTTATTTTTTAAACAAATAATGAGGAAAAAGAGACTTTTCTAATCCTTCCCCCCCCCCTTTTTTCCCCCCCCTTTTTTAAGAAATGGAAGAAGAAATGTGCAGTCACTGTACTATATGTCTATTTACAGCGGAGATTCAGCACATTACAGATCGTATTTAATCGCAATAGCCAAATAAATACTTGAATGTGCATGAAGTTGGGCTCCACTTTTTTTCTGAATCCTGTTCCTCCCGCCCGATATGAAAAAAAAAACCCAAAAAAAGAAATTACATATCCCGATTTTCACCCAAATGTAAAATGTATGCAGTGAATTTTAAAGGATAGTAAATTTATAGTTTGGAGGCAAAGCCAGGGGCGATATAAAACCTTTTTGATGTTGCAGGAACCCGTTCAACTGGACTGTCTGCCATTTCTGTTAAAGTTCAACTTACGTTCCTTCCTAAATGGACTCACACTTCCCAGAGCAGCCCCCCCCCCCTCACCCAAACCCC
>NW_009259792.1:2747613-2747842 GCF_000687185.1 Egretta garzetta | reverse complement strand
CGCACACTTTTGTTTTAAGAACAGACTCAGTTTAAGTGGCTGAGACGCCCCTACCACCTTGTTGTTAATTAGAAATGGGAAAGAAGAGCGAGAAACACTTTTTTTTTTTTTTTTTTAGATAAATCTGGAGGGGGGTAGCGCTTAAAAACAAAACAAAACGATAACAGGAATATTTTTTCTTTTCTTCTTTTTTTTTTTTTTTTTTTTTTTTTTAAGGCTACAGGGTACA
>NW_009259792.1:2716315-2746651 GCF_000687185.1 Egretta garzetta | reverse complement strand
AAATTAGGCAGGGTTCCGGGGTCTTTCCCTTTTGTTTTTTTTAAAAAAATTCCCCCCCCCCCCTCCTTTGCTCTGCTTTTTAAGCTGGAAAATAACGCGGCGGTCTGAATAAAGCGCACAACTTTTCGTGGCCGCGGACTATGCGGAGCCTTTGAATGTATTCGGGTGTGCGTACTCACAGACGTGCAAGAATGTATGTGCCGCTTCATTAATGCGAGCATATGTATTCGTACACATCTTATCTGTCGGTATATAGGCACAAAAAGTCGTAAAAAAATGTATCCGGTTGTGAAAACAAGAAAAAGAAAAAAACCAAAAATCCAAATTCAGGTTGAGCTTAGCTTGGAAGTGCAAAATAAAAAATAAAAGAAAGAAAGAAAAGAAAGAAACGTATCCAGTCCCTGAATACCAGATTGTGTTTCTCTTCTATTTTCAGCTTTTTTTTCCCCCTCGACATTTGTCCAAATTTAATCGAATTATATTTAATTCGAGGTCTAAACAATCAAACTCTTGCCTTTAAGTTGCCTCATTCCAACCCCCAGATCATTTCTTTGATGTTTTAAATCGCATCAAACAGCTTTTCCATGAAAAAAAAAAAGTTTAGGACTTGGCATGCTGAATACAAATATGCAAATAAATAAGCATTTAAGCATTTACTCTTGGTTTCCCGTCTCTATACTCGTGTGTGTTGGTGTATGCATCTCTGTATCTGCCTATATATGTATGCAGAGCTATATATGTATTATATAGTCATGCCTTTATCTCTATACTAGGTGTATATTTAAATATACATATACTCTCTTACTCATATGCATATTATATACTCACCTCGTAGATATCTTCATACTTGACATTTTCAACCAGTTTCCAGAGCATGATGGCAGGCTGTTCTCTAGGAGGTGAGTGCATTCATGTGAAGAGCAGATGTCTGGATTCTCAGTACTTCTCTGTCTGTAATGATCCATCTATAATTGGAAATGGGGGACAGACACCAAATCCGACGTTCCTCTTCCATCGCAACTTATATCTGTTGTCTGAAACAATAGGCTGCAGAAGTCTACCTCGGTCGGATAGTAAAAAACATTATCTGTTACATAGTTACATATATCTACAGACATATATGTGACTATATATATACATATACACACATATATAGACTGAGACTTATGTGCAGGCATATAAAGATATATACATACACGCAGCTGCACGTCCACAGATGTACATATACATGCACATATATCTCTGAACATACAACTTGTTCCATGTACAGACATATATAAATTGACACATTTATATATGTAAATTATATATACTCTTGCGTCTGTAGGCACATGTATACTACACGTTACATATGCATGGATACATATAAACCTGGTCAATTTATATGGGAGTGTATATAAATGCCTATTTGTATGTATGTTTATACACCTACACATATATACGTGGATGTACAGTGATTAAATATACCTATTAGATAGTGCATATACCCGCTATTTTAGTAGGTAGACAGATAGATAGATAGATAGATAGAAAGAATGAATTGAGAAATTAATGAATATTTTTTTCGATCCTATTTATATTAAAATAAAGAATAGGTTGTCTCTGCACTAGGCGATTCATCATTTACAATGAGATATTATGCTTTTCCCCACATGCAAGATGCTTTTATTTACATGTCCAGAAATTATCCTCTCATATGCAGTCAACCACCAAACCAGCGTCTCTCATCAGGCACATTCCAGCAAATCTAAAAGGAGCGAATTTAGATCAATAATTTTCATTTGAAAGCCTTACACTTCGGACTCGAGCTGTATATTTTATAACTTGAAAACACTTTCTCTGGAAAGAAAGAAGAAGAAGGGGGAAAAAAGGAGTTTAGCAAGCCCTGCTCTGCCCACATTTGAATAGCAGTTAGCTACTTTCTGAAAACGATTAAAAATAGAGTTGGATTTGTGCGTTTCCCGGGTAGCTCTCAGTTTGGAAGGGGAGAGGAGGAGTTGGACCGTTTGTAACCTTTTTTTTTTTTTTTTTTTTTTTTTTTTTTTCCCCCCAGGCAAACCTTCCTTCCCATTGTCCGGTTTTTTTGGTGGTGTTTTTTTTTTTCGTTTTTTTTTTTCTTTTTTTTTTTTTTTTAACACGTTGTACTGCAAAGAGGCGACCTATTCTGCAGGCGAGCAGAGCCCATCTCTGCCTTTGAAAGGAAACAATTGAGCTTTGCAGTGGGCTGGTGCACCAGGAGGGGAGGGAAAAAAGGGAAAAAAAAAAAAGCGAGACACAGAGGCAAAGCGACTGAGAGAAAGAAGGTGTTTCTAAATTCAAGGTCCTGTCTCTGGAAATTTCAAGCTCTGGCTATAAGGTTCCTACAAATCTTTGTTATTCTGCATGGGATCCTAGGGGAAAGTGCAGAGTGGCCTTTGTACTTTCAAAGGTCCTACAGGTAAAGACGCTTTTATATAAATGTTATCTCGAAACCGAGGAGAACTTCATCAGGAGACACTTCTGCTGGTGTTTGGTTGGCTGGTGGGAAGGGTGGGCTTTTCCTTTTTTCTTCGCTTTGGCCTGAAATTCAAGCAGAAAGTAGAAATTCATCCTCTTCTCCCTCAGCCTCTACAGCCTCCCCCGCCTCCCCTCCCCGTTTCAAAGTGTACATCTTCTAAAAACTCAACCCTCAAAAGGCAGGAGACAACTAACAGCCAGATATTATAGCAGAGGCTGGACAACCGTCTGGATGGAAGTTGTTAAAGCAGATATAAAGGGTTTGGATTTTTTTTTTTGGTTTTTTTTTCCCCTCTGCACAGCCACCGCTGCACAGAGGAGGAGGAGAAAAGGGCACATCTCTGAGTGGGTTGGACAGGCCATTCCCAGCCAAGCAATAGTGTAAAAAATAATAATAATAAAAAAAATATGCTTGAAGATGAGAAGGGGTGTATGCTGCTTGCATGTGGCTGTGTGAGATTCCAAGGCAGCCCCCCCCCCCCCTTCATCTGCTACATTTTTTTAGGGAATGCTCTCTATATAACTTCCTGGGGCACCAGAATTTTTGTTCAGTGTCGTTGGCTATACGCAGCCGGATTACAGCTACGTCCAAACTTGAACAGGAGAGTTCATGCAATGTTATCAATGAACTGCCGTGCTACCTGGGGGAGTGGAACACTTCAGTGACCAAGTCAGATATGGCGGGGGGGGGGGAAAAAAAAAAAAAAAAAAGAAGCTGGAAGAGATTTGACGACGGCTGGCTCTTTGCTAACAGAATGCCACAGACAGTGAATTCTTGTTTTCAAGTCCCACTGTTATTACATTTCGCTTGCACTTGCAAAACACGACAAACGTGTCTCAAGCGATCATTTAGGAAATCGAATTGAACGAAGGTTCTTCGCATTTTTTGGTGCGTGTTTCGCCGCCCCCCCGCCCCGGCAGCTCCCTTAAGCCTAAATTAGCGATTTCAAAGAGGAAGGCTTGCACCAAATCATACCCGAAATGCGCAGTAAAGCCCGGTCCCAAAATGCGAGACTCAGACTCAGAACTGACCATTACAAACTCTACTTCCAAACCTTAAAAAAAAAAAAAGAAAAAAAGGGGGGGAGGACAAAAGAGGATGAGGAAATTACTAAACTGTCCACTGCACAGGATTTCCAAACTGCTCCCACATCCAGCATCCTTTAAGTAGGGCTGATCTTCAGACCAATTACAGCTACAGCCAAAACTCATCTGCATCTGTTTTGCTTTCCAAACCAAGCTGTTTGATAGGCTGAACCTCCTGAAATAAAAGTCCACCAATCTATTAGACTTGCTGTATACAAAGACTGAGCAAATGTGTTACAGATACTGCATCTGAACATAGCTGGGAGTTCCAAACAGCCAAACATTTCCTCTGCTAGAAATGATGCTGCTATCAGTGTTTCCTCCGTTAGGCTAAAGCTGCAGCTTCTTATTTACACCGATTTTTTTTTTTTTTTTTCCTTAACAGACGGCTCAGCGTCTGAACCTCCACCTTAGAATAAATCTTTTATCCCCCCACTTTTAAATGCAGTGTGCAGCCTAGGTTAAATATCCAAATCATCCCAACGAATAGCCCTGGGAAGGAGAAGACCTGGAACACCCTGATGGCCACTTTGGTAAAAAGTCGGGGGGGAGGAAAAAAATCGATCTTAATTCAACAAGTTATGCTTTCATTTCATATGATGTTTCTAGTTTGTTGTTTTGTTTTGTTTTTTTTTTTAACTTTGCCTGCACCTAGTCAAGGTCCTGCTTCAGAAATGGACCCTCAGTCCTGCTCTGCCTTTTAAATCCAGCGTGGGTCTCTATAATAAAGTATATACCGCTCTATATCCAACTCCCAGCAAATCTCTATTGGCGGCTGGAGTTTGAAATAAATCAATTTATCTCAGCGCCCTCTGCTGCTGGCTGCGGGCTCTCCTGTAAAGGCAGGTTTCTTAGAGTTCCAACTGAAAAAACAGGGGGTTTTGGACGTGTTTGGGTACTTTTTCTTGCAGACTAGCTCTTTTTTTCCCTGACACTTCTCTTCCATATGTTCTCACATCTATTTCAGAATTTATGTTTTTTATTAAAAAGTTTCCTTGCAATTTAATTCGCAGGGGAGAAAAATCATTTAACATTGCAGATGTCTCAAAAAGTAGCTTAAAATTTACTGCCTGCTTATTCCCAGGTTTACAGAAATCATTGTTCTGGTGTGCACCTTTTCTTTGTGAATAATACCAAGACTCATCTCATCAAATAAATCCAACTTCTGGTATAGTTTGCTGGTAAATCTAATTTCCCTATTCCATTGGCAGACATAACCAGGGGTTTTTATAGAATCATAGAATGGTTTGGGTGGGAGGGGACCTTCAAAGACCATTCAGTCCAAACCCCCTGCAATGAGCAGGGACATCTTCAACTGGATCAGGCTGCTCAGAGCCCCGTCCAACCTGGCCTTGAATGTTTCCAGGGATGGGGCACCCACCACTGCTCTGGGCAGCCTGTGCCAGTGTTTCAGCACCCTCATTGTAAAAAATTTCTTCCATATATCTAGTCTGAATCTCCCCTCTTTCAGTTTAAAACCATTGCCCCTTGTCCTATCGGTATACGCCCTGCTAAAAACTGTATCCCCATCATTTTACATTTCCCTAAAATGACAAATGCTCATTCTTCGTGGATGGACATCACCAAACCCTCTCATTGCTGTCTGCTCTCTTAGATACCAGGAGCAGTTTATAGCAAGCCAGGAAAGCTCAGCCGCATGTGCTGAGCCCCCATGGACAGGCCCAAACAGTTTGCCACATGTAATAACCCTGGGAGGAAGACACTGTGGGCTTTCCCATCAGTGGTGACCTCCCTGAGGACACCCTTTGCCACAGCCCTTTTTGGGCTCTTCCCAAAGCCAGGATCAGGGTGAAGGAGTCACCCCTGGGCATCAGGACCCACCTCTCGCCACCCTGGGGTTGCCAACCCCCCCTATACCACTGCTTGTGGCCAGGGAGGAGAGGGCAGAGACAGTTACTCAAGCTGAAATGTGTCCCCTGAAAAGGGCTAAGAAACATCCTAATAACCATGCATAGGAGTAAGCAGGCTAGAAAGGGCTGGTGTGACCATTTCACCCATCAGTACTACCCATCTGTGAAAAGAAGGGATAGAAGTATCCTTCTGAAGGCTAGCTGAGTCTTCCCTGTGATTTTTGGCCTTTTTTACAGCAGAGAGTCAAAAAGCTCTGCACCCGACAGACTTAGTAGTGAACGATCAATCAAAGAGTCACAAACCAGAAACCCCACCAGCTGCCTCATTGCCTCTGTCTCTCTCCTGTGTTTAAGAACATGTTTATAATGATTTTTTTGAAAACTCAGGGAATTATTTGGACTCCTTTTTGCTAGTAAGACCAGAGCCCTGTCAGTAAATAACTCATAGTACATTTGAAGATATTTAGTCTGTTTTCAGGAAGGCATTTCTGCTGCCTTTGCTTTGGGGTTTCCTCTTTGTCTTTCCCCTCTGCATCTGGGTCTTTTGGGATGGTGAGGAGCTGCAAGGGATGAATGACAGCAAGGAATTTAGGACAATCAGAGACAACCCTATGGAATGCCAGTCCTTACCACAAGGAGACACTGAAGACACCCTTGGTAATTATTTCCAGCTGATAGAGAGGACACTTTGCTATTTATTTTTGGCAGCAACTGTAAAATCATCAAATGGCTGGAAAATTGCAGAGAGGGGGAAACTTAAAAGAAGAGAGTAGGTAGGTAGAGAAGAAATTTTAAAATGACATCTCAGCAATTTGGTATTTTGTTTTAGGATGGGTGTGTTCTCAAATATGGAGAAGCAGATAGGTACAAATTAAACAGCATGATACCAAACATCAAATTTTGTTTTGAGCTAGTAATAACAAATATCCACTCATAGCCAGTAAAGCCGTGCTCATACAGTCTGAAAGACAGTCAGTCACACTGAGCAGAACTCCATTCTCTATTTGGAGAAACAATTAAATTTCTGGATTTCATAGAGCCATAATATCATTTGGGTTGGAAAACACCTTTCAGACCATCGCGTCCAACCATTAACCTAACACTGCCAAATCCACCACTAAACCCTGTTCCTAAGTGCCACATGTACAAGTCTTTTAAATACCTCCAGGGATGGGGGCTCAACCTGGGCAACCTGTTCCAATGCTTGACAATCTTTTCAGTGAAGAATTTTTTCCTAATATCCCATCTAAACCTCTCCTGGTGCAACCTGAGGCTGTTTTGTCTCATCCTACTGCTTGTTACTTGGGAGAAGAGACCAATACCCACCTCACTACAGCCACCTTTCAGGCAGTTGTAAAGGGTGGTAAGGTCTCTCCTCAGCCTCCTCTTCTCCAGGCTGAACAACCCCAGTTACCCCAGCCATTCCTAATAAGACTTGTGCTCTAGACCCTTCAACAGCTTCATTGCTCTTCTTTGGACATGCTCCAGCCCCTCAGTGTCTTTCTTGTAGTGAGGGGCCTGAAAATGAATACAATGATTTGTCTAATCGTGATAAAGAATGAGATTCAATGTCACTCATCTATCTGTGACACTCACATGGCCACCAAGTCTTTGATAGCAGGAATCCCATCTTATGCTGCCCAGGATACAGTTGGGTTTCTGGACTGTGAGCACACATTGCTGGCTTGTGGCCAGTTTTTCCCAGTCTAGTTCTCCCAGGCCAAACCTTGCACAGCCTGTGGGCTATTTGCAAAAGTGAGCCCCTCCAAATGTTGCCTGTATTAATATACTGAGGACAACTCTGGTATGCAAGTTTAATTGTGTACCCTACTCATGTCTTGGTGTTTTATCCCTCTGTACTACTCATGTCTTGGTGTTTTATCCCTCTGTACTATCTGTTTTTCACAAGAAACCTGAGTACATGATGTCAACAAGGGCCTGGACCTTGAGGCAATGTGTTGGGATGCCTCACCAAGCACCTAGATGCAGCTTTGGCATCCCCTCTTTAGAACTGTTCTACAGATTTCAAACTCTCTGGAGCAGGAACGACAATCAGATCTCCCAGGTTAAGAATGAAGAGTGTTTCAGGCCTTTTATCTCACGCCACTATCTCTTAACATTTATTTTGATCCAATGTAGGTGCTCAACTTAAGACAAGGGTAGTGAACTTCAAAGAAGTGCTTGGCTCTCTAAGGCAGGGAGCACAAAGCTTTGCTCATCTCTTACTGTCCCTTCATATGACCTTGGATTGCTCCAGGTTGCTGGCTTGTGCCTCCTTGTCTTAGGACCCCAAACTCTTTGAACAGAAACCCTGAGTGCTAACTTCATGGCTTTCTGTGATTGACAGGAAAACCAGGAGTCAGGTTATGCAATGTTAAACCAAAGACTTTATTCCAGGTCGACCACTGGATGATTTATCCTTTGAAACACAAAGGGGAGTCTGGGGAGTCCCAAGGGCTGCTGTCACAGCTGCAGGGTTATCCTTCCTCTCCACATCCACCTTTGGAAAATGAATTAATCCTTTCTAAAACCTCTTCTTCCTAGAAGCCAAACAAAACACACAGAAAAGTTGCTGAACTTGTTTCCTTAAAAATGTTAAACTAAACATGTAAGGATATCTTTCAGTTTCCTCAGCTGGGATATGACATTTGGAACTGGCTTGTTCATCTGAATAAAGCATATACTTTTTATTTCTTGATTGTTCCCATTCCCAAACAAGAGCATCACAAGAGAATCACATTATCAAGGACAGGCAAACTGCAGTCATTAAAGGGAGGACTCAGTTTTATTGAATGTTTAATATGACAGAAAGTTAGGAGATCCATATTTATTCATTTAATTTAATGCAGCCATGTTTAAGCGGACACAAACTCTTTGTATGTGATATGACTGAAAAACAAGGTTTAAGTTATATTTATACAATGAAATACACTCTTCATCTTTTAGGACATAGCCTGTAGAGCCAATTATCTATGCTCAAGATACAGCATTTAAATTTCATGGCAGGAGAGAGTTAATCAGTTTTAAGGAAAGAGAAGAAAAATTAAGACCTGGCCTGTTATCTGATTCGAGAATATTTTTTTTCCTCCAGTATCACCCTCCCTCACTTTCTTTTGAATTCCTCCACTCTCTTAACTTGTTTTCTGGCAGTAGGCACTCACATAATATGACCATAGGCAATGCTTTAGGGAGTTAAAAAAATTCTGGGTACATGAAAGGAGACATAGCAAACTCAGCAAACTGTATCTATAGGGGAAATGTATTTCAGGTTCCCAAAATTGCTCATAATATATCCAGAGTCACACCATTCCCTGGATGCTCCCTTCAGTTTGCTCCTATACTTCACTGTGGCCATCAGGGACCTCAGTCCAAGTGATAGCGGCAGTCCTGAATTAAAATTCTCATTAACTGTTGTTTTAAGGGCGTTAAAGTCCCTTCCCTTCCCTTCCCTTCCCTTCCCTTCCCTTCCCTTCCCTTCCCTTCCCTTCCCACTCTCATTTCCTGTTGTTTCACGTCCGTTCCCGTCCCTTCCCTTCCCTTCCCTTCCCTTCCCTTCCCTTCCCTTCCCTTCCCTTCCCTCTAGGTTAATAAATAAAACAGTGACAAGGAACATTTCTGGACACTCCATTTTCCTATTGCTCAACAGTTCACAGGATCCTGGCATGGTTTTGGCCCATGTCAGCAATTTCAGGCAGCTCCCAGGCACAGTTTGGGGTTCAGCAAAGACCAGACACCATTCCCAGGAGGCAGATCAGATATGGACACCTTGGTTTAGAGACTGAGTTTAATAACACTGATGCAAGCTATTCTGTGCCCATTAGACTCATGGCACACACTTCAGATATAGTCTAAAAAATTAGGCACAAGCTTGTTTGAATTAGGTTAATGGCATCCTTGCTGCCTTCTGTGCAATATTCATTCTAGTGATAGAATATGATATTAATATTAATATAAACATACAGTTTAGAGTTGTAATCCTAAGGTAATTGTATATCATTGCTTTCATTATTATAAATGCACAAGCACAATAAAAATCAACATTTCCTGCCTAAAAGGCATAGGAATGAGCAAGTGTAAATGAATCATTTTAACAGCTCTGAAATTAAATATTTTGTTCTGCAGTATCAAAACAAGAAGGTTGAAACTTCAAATTTTAGCCTTCCTCTCAGCTCTGGTTTTGAAATGAACATCTAATGATTTGGGTTTGGCTACCAGCAGAGAACCTGTGTTGCAAAAACTTTCAAGCACCTGCACTTTGATAACCGATTTGTTCATGGAGTTTCAAAATACCTTCCTATAAATGTAATGACAGTATTCCTTAAAAAAAAAAAAGGGTCACAGAATCACTACTCCATTTTGCCAACATTGATCTTTGTTACTGAAGTTCAACAGGGTAATTTTTTGCTCCAACTAGATAATGAAAAGTTCCAACCCGCTTTTGTTTCAGGGGTCTTAGACTGGGTTTTATCACATGTGGAAATCACAAGAGCAGTTTCACAGTTCCCTGAATGACCAACCTTGTTTCAATTTTTTTTTTTTTTTAATCTCATAGAATCATAGAATTGTTTAGGTTGGAAAAGACCTTTAAGATCATCAAGTCCAACCGTTAACCTAACCCTGCCATCCCACCGCTAAACCATGTCCCTAAGCACCTCGTCTGCCCGGCTTTTAAATCCCTCCAGGGATGGGGATTCAACTCCTTCCCTGGGCAGCCCCTTCCAATGCTTGACAGCCCTTTCATTGAAAAAATTTTTCCTAATGTCCAACCTAAACCTGCCCTGGCACAACTTCAGACCATTCCCCCTCGTCCTATCGTTCATTACCAGGGAGCAGAGGCCGACCCCCACCTGGGTCCCCCCTCCTGTCAGGCAGTTGTAGAGGGCGATAAGGGCTCCCCTCAGCCTCCTCTTCTCCAGACTAAACAACCCCAGCTCCCTCAGCCACTCCTCTGATCAGTTATCTCTAATAACTAGGGTCGTTTTGAAGTTTATGATAAATCTGTTAGACTTCAGTGAAAACATAAACCAGAAATATCCTTTAAAACACATGGATTATAAAAGAAGAGACCATAGTGTAGTGGAGAGGAGACTGGAATTCAGGAGAACGGTTCCCTCTCCCAGCCCTACCTGTATTGCTCCCGTGTGTGTGACCTTGGTCCAGACCTGCTTCTTTACTGAAGCTCCTGGCTTGCCTTGCTCCCTTCTAATCATCAGTTCTTATCGTACAATTAATTAAAAGGAACCTGATCACATCCTAAAGGTGTGAACGCCAGGAAGATGCCTGGCTGACAAAAAAAATAAAAGGGATCACTGTTGCAGCAGGAAGAACAGCATTCAGCAAAGTTCCCCGTTGTGTCAAAACCCCTTATGCCATGTAGCAACTCTTGAGCAAATCAAGGGTGATGCCTGTTTGGCCAGATTCTCTCATTCCCTAGGGGTTTCCATTTGTACAGGCTCTTATTATGGAATTAGTGTGAAGTAGAGCAGCCAGTCTATCTTGTGTAAGTCATGAAAATAGCCACAGATAGAGAGGGAAGTGAGGGACAGTCACGGCTTCATGGAAACAAAAGCTGCAATTGCTCAGTGAATCTAACTCCTGCAGAACATGGGCCAGAAAACCTCCATGGATTAGCTGTTGAATGAGCTGCAGTGTGCCTTGCAGAAGAATTAATAATAATACTGTCTTGGTTTTACTTTTCAAGGCCATGGATGTAAAATCTTTGCCTACCGTAATGGATTGTTCCTTTCTTAATCACTATCTCTGATAAAGATACAAACCTGTTTTCCACTCTGGGTTTTGTTGAACTTGAATCTCAAACTAGTAAAATCATCTACTTGGGTATATCTGTTAACCCTTTTCAGTTCCCTGTATCACCTTGTTATTAAGATGAATAAATTATGCTTGTTGTTTCTTTCATTATATGGTAGATTCTTTTATACATCATAGAATCACAAAATCACAGAATGGTTGAAGCTGGAAGGGACCTCTGGAGGTCTTCTGGTCCATCTTCCCTGCTCAAGCAGGGCTACCTAGCGCTGGTTGCCCAGGACCATGTCCAGATAACTTTTGAATATCTCCAGGGAGGGAGACTCCTCAACCTTCCTGGGCAGCCTGTGGCAGTGCTCAGTCATCCTCACAATAAGAAAGTGTTTCCTGATGTTCAGAGGGAGCCTCCTGTGTTTCAGTTTGTGCCTGTGGCTTCTTGTCCTATCACTGGGCACCACTGAAAAGAGCCTGGCTCCATCCTCTTTGCACCCTCCCTTCAGGTATTTACATACATCGATAAAATCCCCCCAAGCCTTCTCTTCTCAAGGCTGAAGAGTCCCAACTCTCTCAGCCTTTCCCCATAAGAGGGATGCTCCAGATTCTTAATCATCTCAGTAGCCCACCACTGGACTCTCTCCAGTATGTCCATGTCCCTCTTGTACTGAGGTGCCCAGTACTGGACACAGTACTTGAGGTGTGGCCTCACCAGTGTTGAGTAGAGGAGAATGATCACCTCCCACCTGCTCCAACACTCCTTCTAATGCAGCCCAGGATACCATTTTATCACCTTTATGGAAGGGCACATTGTTGGCTTATGTTCAACTTGGTGCCCACCAGGACCCCTATGTCATTTTCTGCAACGCTTCAGCCAATGTTTTGGCATGACAGCAGTGATGCCACATCACTTCATTCAGTTCACCAACAGCTTTCTTGAAAGGGACATATCAGAAAGGAGCACAATATTCCACCTGCCATTGCTTCACCTCTGTGACAGATGCAACAGGGCCTTTATGAATAAGTACGTTACAACCTTTTGTTTATTTAGACACAAGACACTCTTGCCCTTCTGCCCTCAAGTTCAAGCTCATACTTAGCAGATTGTCACCTATGACCAACAATTCCCTTTCAGAGTCATTGCTTTCCAGAGCAGACTCCACCATCCCATAGGGAAAAGATATGTATTTTCTTCTTAGATATACAAATTAATTTTCCCTCTGTTAATAAGCTGTTTGCTGACATCCAGCTTGTTGAGCAATCCAGATCATGGTACAGTTTTCCCCTTCACTCCCTAAGAGAGATACCACTCTTAGGTGGGAAATTTGCCGAGCAAGGATGCTATTTTGACGTGATCCCCCTCGGGTGTTCAGCCTGGAGAAGAGAAGGCTGCGGGGAGACCTGATTACAGCTTTTCAGTACCTAAAGGGGGCCCGTAGGAAAGGTGGGGAAAATCTTTTTAGTAGGGCCAGCAGTGACAAGACAAGGGGTAATGGTTTTAAACTAAACCAGGGTAGGTTTAGACTGGATCTAAGGAAGAAATTCTTTACACTGAGGGTGGTGAAACACTGGAACAGGTTGCCCAGAGAGGTGGTGGAGGCCCCATCCCTGGAAACATTCAAGGCCAGGTTGGATGGGGCTCTGAGCAACCTGATCTGGTTAAAGGTGTCCCTGCTCCTGCAGGGGGGTTGGACTAGATGTTGCTGACATCCAGCTTGTTGAGCAATCCAGATCATGATTCTATGATTCTATTCATCATTTTTCCCACAGTCTTTCAGTCACTTACAAATGTTATCAGCAGTGATGTTATATGTTCTCACTGATGGGAATATAAACCCATGGCAGGGCAGGAACTGAAACCTGAAACTCTATTAGGAATTTACATATTTAGTCATTAGTCTCTCTTCTTCATCCATTTCAGGTTCAAATAGCTAGCTTTAGATCCATCTAATGCATTTAGTATTTTGTCTAATTGTTATAATTGTAATCAACAGCCCTGTGGTTGCGAGTTAAATGTGCTCTAGAAGTCAATCAAATTTGTAATCTCATTAAAAGGAAGAAAAACAAGTTCATTTGACAGCATCTATTTTCTGTAAACCCATATTGATTAGTATTAATTCTATTATCCTCCTTTAATTTTTTTATTAATTGAGTCCTCAGTCAGATAATTCATTAGTGGGAACAGAACTGGTGCCAGGCTGTTAAGCACCTAATTATGTGGATTTTTCTGCTCATATTTTTTAAATTTTAGCAAGAAATTATCTTCTATGCTTCACCAACTTATAAAAAAAGAAATATTTATTTTCCAGAGAGCTGATCATTTCTTTGAAAACTCCTCAAATTGTCATTTTCCAACATACTGAGCAACCACAGATGAAGTTTTTCCTTTGTTCTTATTCATAGCGCTTGTTATCTTCTTCTGAGACATTAGTAATAGTCCCTGGGAGAGACAGGTTACTTAACCTGCTGGTCTGGTTTGATACCGCTCTTACACTGGACTGATACATTTATAATCCATGTGTATAGACCAAGATCTGGACACACTTTTAAATTAAAATCTTACCTAACAAGCAGGACCTTTTTTTGTTATTCTCAAAGTTTTGTGAAGCTAGAAGTCAAATAAGACCAGTGGCTGTCCGTGATTTCAAATGGAGCACTGAAAACAATCAGGTTTTAGATAGCTCTAAGAAAAAAAATAATCACCTGAAGAAGACTGTGAAGCTTTTCCACTCCTTGTGCCACCATGTCCCCTCAAGAGGGTATAAAATCAGAACATCTGCTTACACTGATCTGACACATTCTCTGCAGAGCAAAAACTGAAATACAGAAAAAAAACCCTCATGAAAACTCTGTGCAGATAACACACACACGTGTCTAAAATTTAGTAGTGATACAAGTTGGAATTTGTAGATCAGTAGATCATGGACTCACATGAAACATGGTATTCCTCCTAAAAGCAGGCTGAATGCTGCTCTGCTGTGTAGTGGACATACAGCGAGGTTGCAGGACAGGATTTTTGGTGGGACAGGAGATGTTTGGGTATGGTCACTTGGGTTTCTGGGGGCTGAAGAGACCCCAGTTTTGCTGTCTTAATCATTTTTGAGAATGGGAATTTTGGGGAATCATGAAGGAATAGTAAAACAGTAAACAGCTTGAGTACCACCCTACAATCTCTACCAATCTCCCATGTTCTTATAATGCTAAAAGAGCTCCTGGCAAAGTTTTGGCTTGGACTAACTAGCGGTCTCCCAAGCATGGGGGAAAAAGGGGTAGCACATGTCAGAGACCTTTTCTATTGTGCAGTCTGGGTGCAACCACCTGTTTTGAAGGGAAAAAGTCTTCACATTTGTGAGGAGTACAAGAAGAAATCCTATAGAATAAGGGACAAAAATATTGCTAATAAACGGAGTTGTCTGGAATTAATCCTGGTCCTATTGAAGTCCATGGGGATTTTGTTATTGACCCAGGTAAAGGCTGCATAGGGTCATTAAGACAGTCCCAAGTTACTGAGTACTAGAAGTCAAGGATGTAGCGTGATATTGGAAAATAAAAGGAATTATCTCTCTTTTGGCGTGTTCTGTAACTAGATGAAAGTAAGAAAACAGGAGGTTCATTGAACGGGCATTTAGAAGAGAAAAAAGAAAGCCCATTGTTTCCCATTGTAAATAATAGACACATTTTATATCATTATCTTTAAATATTATTCAGCGAATCAGACTTTTGTTTCTCATCCAAGAATTATTAAAGTGCAACTAAGAAATCTTCATCTTTTTGGGATATAAACACATTGGTTGTAATCTTTATTATTATTATTATTATTATTATTATTATTATTATCAATCAGATAATCTTGCTTGACAATCATCATCATCACTTGAATAATATAGATGTTTAGTTTGTCTACGAGGTGGGACTCTTTTACCTTGATCTTGGGGTCATTCGGCAGCTACTGTAGGTGCAGCCTTTCACATGAACACCTTGGAGCCAGGGTACGTCCATCCCATCGAGGTTTCCTCTGATCCTGACAAGAATCTCTGAAATATGGGGCTGACAAATATGACATAGGACATACGGGAGATCCACATCAAAATTCTGTAACATTTATTTCAACATTATAAAATAAAAAGTTATGTGTAGCTTACTTCAAAACCTAATGAGTCATTGGCTTCTTTTGGCTTTGACTTCATATTTGGCCTTCATACTATATGGTTTTGGTTGACTGTTGTAGTGGCATTTTTGCCTGATCTAAATAATGTGCAGATATTTTATGGAAAGTTTTTAATGATCTTCCTCAGGGCAGGCTGTCTTTACTGCACTTTGCACCAAGTTTGAAATTATCTATGTGTCAGAAGTGACTGATAGGAGCTTTTTATGTAATGAAACATAATCAATTACCCTGAAGGAGCAGATAAGTGGCAAGAAGCTACTTATGAAAGCTGAGATCACAGACTCCTGAGAGACTCTATCCAGAAGACATTAATAGCAGCTGAGAGTGGATAGTCAGAATCCATCTCCTGCCATCCTAACTGAATGAGTACTGAGTAGAATCCAGCTAAAGTTTTGGCAGACGATTAATAAGAAAATGTGCACAGAGCTAAACATATGTACCAATAAATAGAGACCAAAATATCTTGACTGCCCCAAATGCTGGTTTTGTTGCCTGAAATCACTGAAAAGAGCATCTAAATCATCTGGTCCTGCTGCCTATGTGTCTTGCAGAAGACACATGGTATTCAAGACCAGGTTGTATGGGGCTCTGAGCAACCTGATCTGGTTAAAGATGTCCCTGCTCACTGCAGGAAGGGTTGGGCTAGATGATCTCTAAGGGTCCCTTCCTACCCAAAACATTCTATGACAGGGAACCCATCACTTCCTTGGTTATTTGGTGGAAACACCTTTTCAGCACAGGCTAGGGACCATGCCCTGTCTGGTTTGTGCCCAAAGTTTAATTGTATAGGTGTGGCCAGACCATGACTGTTGATCTCAGGACCAGAGATCAGTCCAAGCACTGTTTAGCAGCACTAATGAAAAAAAAAACAAACAACAACCAACCAACCAACAAAATGATTCAGAACATCATCTGTAACTGCTTGGTTTCCCACTGGTGTAGTTTTGCTATGAGCTTGTTGATTGTCACGAGGAATATTCTTCATGTGCGGATTCTTGCATGTGTCTATGAGACAACCATTTTTGAGATGATCTGACTCTTTCTTTCTCAAGACAGCAACTTTGAGTCTAGCTAAGCAGGTTAAAACCAGTCCAGAATCTGGAGCCGAGGCTGTAATGCCAGCTGACTAACTGCAGTTGAAAACATTGTCCAGTCTATTGGATGAATCGAACCTGTAAAACTGGAGAGCAGGAGGGACTACACATAAGGTTGCTACAACTCTTTCTTCAAGGGCACCAATTCAATTCTCAGCTGAACGATTAAATGCTTCTCTCATTTAATGTTAACTGAAGGTGACTTTAGTGTTTTATTTCTTTCCACTTAAAAGTTAGGTGTTTATTCAAGCTAGGCTTCCTCTACAGTCAATGGAAATGCTCTAAACCAGCAGCCTAAATACCTGACGTCTATGTCTAAAATCAGAGACCTGTGCAAAGCTGTGGTTTTGTTTAGGGTCCCAGTGAAAGGCAGATTAAAGAGAGTTCAAAAAAAATGCTGTAGTAACAACGATAAGCTGGCAAAGGTCGGTCACATCTCTCCCCTTCATTCTGCTCCAAAATGGCAAGACTGGATCCACGGAACCTTCTTCTGTTACCATGGTATACTTGGCTCATGAAGCTGGCAGGGAAGATTTTTTGTTTACTCAAAGCACTCAGTGCCACCACAAGCATTATATTCTTCCGATGCCGTTTTCAAAAGAGGTTTTGTCGCACAGCATTTCTACTTTCACTTTTAATTGATAGGAGTAAAGGGAGAGAAACTTCATCCTAATCCCTTTCAGTCTGAATCAAAATCATTATTTTGCTTTTTAAGCTGTTTTCCTGATACATCTTCCCCTAGTTCACTGTGCAACATTTTTTTTCTGGTGAATAAAGGGTTATTTGTTTGTCTTTCATCTTTATTTTCACATCATAGGCAATTTTCAAGGGAAAGTTTTCCCACTTATTTCCCAGATCCAAATTTGACAAATAAGGAGATAATATCTTGGCATACTTCCAGCAGTTTATTCCCAGAGCATCCAGTCCCACTAATATGCTCTCTACTGACCATTCCTAAGTTTCTGTGTAGTTTTATCACTGGCTTCACACTGTATATTAATTGGGGAAGGCTCAGTGCTTTGATAACTCCTTAATTTAGCTGGCCATGATGATGGCCCAGAGTGGTTCATTAATATTTGTGTTAAGTGCACTAATTAATAATAAAAAAAAAAACCAAACCCACATATGAAAACTAGATAGCTCTAGGTGATAACAGTAATGGCACTCATCCTCTTGCCATTACATGTCCAATCCAAGGCTTTAGATGCAGAAGCTGAGTTTCATAAGGTGATGAAGCTGTTTGTGCATGTGCCACCAGTACACTGGCTTGTATTGGCACAGGTACCAAGACAGAATTAGATGCAAGGCAGCTGCTCTTTTCAGTTTCAGGCATTTATGGACTAGAGCATCTATGGAATCGGAGGGAGGCTGGAAAATGTGACATATGTCCTTTCTGCAAAAGAACATACAGACTAGGCACGATACCTTATTTATATCAAAAGCTGTTAAGTCCCATGTGTGGTCAACTGAACTGAGCCCAAAGGGTTCACAGAATCACAGTCTAGTTGAGTTGGAAAGGGTGCCTCAACATCATTTAGTCCACCTACCCTGCCCAAAGCAGGGTCATCCTGAGCCCGTTGCTGAAGGCCATGTCTTGTCAGCCTCTGAGCATCTTCAAGGATGGAGACCTCACAATCTCTCTGGGCAACCTAGTCCAGAGTTCAAATAAATTCACAGTAAAGTACTTTATCTTGTATTTTAATGGAGTTTCTTGTATCTCAGTTTGTGCCCACCATCTCTTGTACTGGACGCTACTGAGCAGAGTCTGGTTCTGTCTTGTTTACTCCCCCATCAGGTATTTATATACACTGCGAAGGTGGATCCACAGGGATCTGTGGGAAGCCCACTCTCTTCTGGAGCAGCAGATGGACAGGGCGGGATAGATGGACCAGGCAGAATACTCTTGGGCTGCTGAAATGGCAGGACATGCCTATGTGTGGGCCACTGAATCAAAAGGGTACTACTACATGTGTAGACTGTATGTGTAGGCTGTACTGTACCTGTATGCTTGCTGAAAGATGATGTTTAGTACTATTTCAGGTTTCCTTGAATATCCAAGGTATACACAAGGAACTGACAGATACAGTGAAGCTATGAGAGACCTTGATCCTTCTGGAGAAGCGGTGGGAAGCCTGGCAGGATAGATGGGGCTGTCTAAAATGTCTTTTGATGCTTGTATGTGGGGGATTGAATCATGCCTCCAGTGTGTCTGTTGGCATAAAATGACAGAAAACTATGTCTTGATTGTCTTTGTGTGGGTCTGCCTAGTGTGCTAGATCCCAAATGAGCAGAAATCTGTCCCATGTTGTGCTGTAACCCTAGTAATCCTTTCTCCAGAAGCTTAACATTTTGAGTTGCTTCAGAAACTGCATTTACATACCACTGATTCAAATATTTTTCCACTAAAAAAACCCAACATAAACTCTGCCCAAAGCAGAATTCCCTTTCCATTAAGGCTTGAAGTTCATGTCTTGTTCAGGTCTTTTCTACAGGAAGGTGAATGTAAGGAACAGTTAAGAGGCCAGACATTTCACTAGATTTGGCTTTTGGTGCCTACCTAGAAAGTAAACTGTATTTTCCAGCAAAATATAAGTGAACACCCAGCCTCTCTATCATAAGTGGAAGTTGATCACATGGACAAATATCACCATATATACTTCATCAATTTTGCTAATTCTGGAAGTTCAGGACACTCAGAATTTTACAGATTTGGTGCCTTTTTTGCCCGGTTGCATACTTTGAATGCCAATTTGCACAAGCTCTCTATATGCAGTTTGCATTTAAAGTCTGATGGAGGTGGATTTTTTTTTCTCTATTACTTTTTCCTTTTCATCTCTTTGTATGTTGCAGTGTCTACAAATTACAGGCTACTTGTGCACATTGACTTGTATTTTAGCACTGCGCTTCTGCAAATCTCAGCAGGTTTGTCTTCTCTTTGTTTTAATAGAGTGAGTGGAAAATTTACATACCAAAGTGAAGAGAGATGGGAGAGGCAACCTCTCATGTGACTGTATTTAAAATACTGATGAATTTGTCACAGTTGTGTTTCCTCTGACTTTGGAGGAGAGCACATACAGAACTGATGAGAGGAATTCACCGTAGCACCTGGGAAATTGTAGTTCCCAGAAGATCAGAGGGGTAATATTAATTATTGAGAGTTCATTTGTTAGGGAACAGAGGTGGGGGTTGGATAAACCAAGTTGAAACATGTGGGAACTGCCTCCCAAACCATTTCGTTTTTCACCTGAAATCCTTCTGAAGTTTCTGCCATTGCAGCTTTGCCCTTGCTGTGTCATTGTCTAGAATGACTCATAAAGTAATTTCTGCAAACACTGAAGCAACACAGAAAGAAAGGTTGTCATCGGGTTCCCAAACAGTTTTGAAACTGAGTATGTCTAGGAAATTGCTTTAAAAAACCACATCTTTTAAATTTTTGTTCAGTAAAACTTTTCAGATCCATTTGCTTTGGAAAGTTTGGCTAAACGTCTGTCCTGGTTTAGGCTGGGATAGAGTTAGTTTTCTTCCTAGTAGCTGGCATAGCACTGTGTTTTGGATTTGGGATGAGAAGAATGTTGATAACTCACTGATGGTTTAGTTGTTGCTGGGTAGTGCTTAGACTGGTCAAGGACTGTTCATCTTTACATGCTCTGCCAGGAGCATAAGAAGTTGGGAGGGGACACAGCTGGGACAAATTGACCAAAGGGCTATTCCAGACCATATGATGTCACGCTTAGGATATAAAGCTGGGGGGATAAGAAGGAAGGGAGGGACATTTGGAGTGATGGCGTTTGTCTTCCCAAGTCACCATTACACGTCATGGAGCCCTGCTTTCCTGGGAATGGCTGAGCACCCACCTGCCTATGGGAAGTGGTGAATGAATTCCTTGGTTTTCTTTGCTGGCATGGGTGGCTTTTTCTTTGCACATTAAACTGTCTTTATCTCAACCCATGAGTTTTCTCACTTTTACTCTTCCGACTTCCGATTCTCTCCCCCATCCCACCATGGGGGAGTGAGTGAGCAGCTGGCGGGGACTGAGTTTCCAGCTGGGGTTAAAGCATGACAACATCTAAGATAGAATTGCTTCAAGTCATACCCAAAAGAGGATGCTATTTACATCTAAAGCCTTTTTTTTGATTCTTGTTGTTTCTGCTTGGGAACAGTCAAACCTTGTGTGGCAGCATGGGGATTAAAATCCGGAGTGGGAGTGTTGGCAATTAACCCAGACTCTTGGCTGAAGTAGGACTTGGAAATGAACTGCTGTAAGCTTTCAGGGAGAAGGTTAAAGAATTAGTTTGAAACTGTGGAGATGGGGATTTGATTTCTAGTATTGTCATGGCCTTTCTATGCAATGATGGGCAAGGCAATTCTGAGGACATACATCTCAATTTAGCCTGGTCATCTAAATATCCAGGGTTAGCCAGTTTGCTGCTTGTGTCCACTGTCAATGGATAGGGATTAGGATTCCTACCACTTTTCCTCTGTGGTCAACTGAGAGAGACTTATCTAATGCAAATCATCCCGACTAGCTTGGATTCCTGTTTTAGGACAGTACAAATTGCCTTGCATTATATCTTTCTCTTGAGATAACAAGCATTAAATCTGGTTAACAGCTTCTAGATGAGGTAACTACTTAATATAGCTAGAATTAGGTGGGATAAATCCCACCTTTAATCTCTGTATAAACAGATTTCCTTGCTGTAATATGGGAATAGTATTACTCTTGTTCCTCTGCTTTGTATTTCTTATCTACTGGATGGAAGTTCTAGGTCCTGTAATGTTGTAGATTCAGTTCCTAGCCAGGTTTGATTGTTTTTATTTATGCAGAGATGGAAAATATTTTCAAGCACCAGTCAAATCAGGGTTAAATCAACATAGATTTTATTGCCGTGAAATGTTTGATCAAATGTGGTCATTATCTTCATAGACTCATGTAAAACAGGTATAGGAAATAGAAATATAAAAGATTATGTTTTTCACCACTGAATTATAAATTAAGTTAAATTAAGTGAAAAGAAAAAACCCAAACCAAATCAAAACCCCAAACCAATAAATAGGACATTGTTTGTTGGTGACCAAGTGCGCACTCACATTTAAATACAATCACAACAGCTGCTGTACAGAACAGAATTAATTGTACAAAATAAAGAAAAGTAAAGAATAGCAATAAAAAAAGATCAGACCTCTCCAAATGACTTTCACCTGGCAAAGAAAAATGACTTTATCTTCTTTCCCCATTCCCCACACAGCTGTACTTGAAGTCTTGTGGAACCTGTAATGAGGGCAGAGGATATTTTTATAAATACAGTTCCTGTATAATTATGTTTATTGATTCTTCCTTGTGTTGCAGGCTTGTGTCTTCAATTAATGCTGTTTCTTCTTGTCCTCGAAAATAAAGAATTAGAGCAGCAGAACTATCTCTCCAAAGGATAAATGAAAGTCAAATGATCTTGGAATTCATCAGCAGCCCTTTTGGATACCTAAGATATCTAAGACCAAAACTGCTTGTTGGCATCAGGAAACAAACAAACAAACAAATAAGCAGTTAGAGAAATTGGCTCCTAGGACAATAAAACAGCCCTTCTTGAGCCTTGCTGGAAAACTGTGAGCCGCAGCTGCGCCACTGAGTCACGTTCAAAGGAAGAGATGAGCTGGGGAAATATTTACACAGAGGTCCAGGATTTGGAAGGACTATACATTGTGCCTGCTTTGTAGCAGATTTTTCTGTTTTTAGGAAAAGTTAAAGAGAAGCTTCAACGAGCAGATTCCTTGTTGATTTGGAGAGCTGAAGTCTTTTCCCAACGAATGTTGGAGTTTAGCTTTAAAAAAGCAGAAAATTAAAGGTCCAAATTCACCCCTTGTGCCAGTTCTCCAAGGCAACAGAATGACACCTAGAAGGAATTAGGGTTTAAGATGGCAGCATGAAGGACAAAATGCTTGATAGTCTTCAGTTGTAGGTGGCAGGGTCATCACTGCTTGCCTGTGGTTCACTCCCCTTTACAGGCCATATGAATGCAGTTCCAGTTCTCATCATCTGCATAAAACTCTCCCTTCGCTATCCATCTCTGCCATGTAATGATACTAATGGAGGACTGTGTGAACAGAGATCCAAATCTTAGGGCAGAGTTTGGAGGCGAGAATGTCACTCCTGGCTTTGCTGGAGACTTACCTTCTAAGCTTAGTCAACACATGAGCTGTTTGTACTCACAGTGAGTAACACCTTGCTCTAGAAAGAAAGGCATGTGGTTAGTCAGTGTGTTTACTTCAGGATTAATTTGCTAATAATTCCAAGCATCCCCAGCTGGTCTTTGTGAGTCAAATGTGCCAGGGCTCAGTATAAGAAGTAAGTTCAGAGACCTACTTTAAGTGTTCTGAGATTCGTGGTGGGAAAGGCATAATGCATACAAAGCTGAGCAATGGGCTGAAGTACAACAGGCAGCACTTGAGCTATGAATCTGTTTTTGACGTTTCAAAAATTATACAATTCATTGTTTTGGCCATGGAGGTTTGGCCACTTTTCTGTACTCCTTCCATGTCTTTGACCTAAATGGAATAAACAATTCCACGATCTCTCAAAGGGAGAACTTGGGTTTTTTTCCAGATCAGATTAATTTCAAAGTCAAAAAGGTACAAATATACTTGAACTTGCTACCAGTGAGCACCCACTAACTTCAAAACATGCCCTTCCTTCAGACTGATCAAATTCGTGAATGTGTTTTGAGGTGGCAACATTTCCATAGAGACAAGGACTAAGAAAATACAAAAAACCAGCATGGGAACATTGTGCAGGCATAAGTGGATGAGAACTTAGGCTGAGATTTTTAGCAGGAACATCAGAGAATTAATTGCTTAAAAACACACTGAAAGTTCCAATTTCAAAAATGAAAGGTGTTTTGACACCAAATTGCTCTGACAGCAAGTTCAGGAGAAAAGGCAGTAATAATTATTTTTTTCTCTCAATAAAATTATTGAGTACAATTAAAAATAAAAAACAGAGAGCCTGTGAATGTCAGCAAACTTGCAGCTACCTTTTAAAAAGAATTTTGCTTTTAAAATGTGCTAATATACTAAAGGAAATAACAGAAAGTTTGGGATGTAAATGTAGGTAGCCTCTTTATGGTAAGAACATAAAGCAGTTCAAACAGTGTGAATCAGATCTGTATTGAACCTTACCAAAAATATATAGGGGTCATTAAGACAAAAACTGGATGTTCTGGGGCTTCAAGAGTGCTCAGGTTTATTAACATTAATGGATCAAAAGGTAATCCAGGTCAAAAATAATTTGTTGCCTGAAGAGCAGAGGCTCATAGTTATTATGTAACAACAAAAGATGCAAGTCTTTAAATAAATTATTGTTGGCACCTTGGACGATATCCTGAATAGGTAGATATTTCAAATAATACTGTATACATAGTATTTCTAATATGAGACATTTGAATGTGAGTAATAAAATGCTTTCTCAACAGTTTCACAGAATAATCTACCCAGCCAGTCATTCTCCCTTCTCCGGAAGGTTGATATTTTAGTAAAGAAAATGGAAAAGGATTATAAAATTTCTTTCTTCTTTTTTTTTCCCCTCCATCAAAATCTTATTTAAATTTATTCACATCTTGGAGTAGAGGACCACAATTAAATTGCTTTATGGTACACGTTCATGTGGCAAATCTGTGTATCTGACACAGTAAAACTTTTAATTTCCCAACCCCCCTCCTTTTCTCTCCCTCAGTTTGGGCAATAGAAGAAGCAGAATGAGTTTCCTTTTCACTTTTAGTCATAGTTACCTACTTTCACAGTCAAGTATTTCATGTTCTAGAACAGTTCCACAATGTTTCTGTCAAGGACATCTCTGAGGCTCATTCATTTGATTTTAGCACTTCTCCGGTGGGGCTGAAGTGAAAAATTCATTCAGTAGAGTTTAAGCTCTGTTAGGCACTTAGCTGACCTTAGTGTGTGAAGGAGGTGGAGTCCCATCTGTGGAGTCCCCATGGAGATATATCTATTTCCCTCAATGTGTAGAGGGTACATAGATAGCACTAAAGTAGGTATCTATCTACGTTATATACCTATGGTGAGCAAGGACAAATCTGGGCAAAATCATCTTTTTTTTTTTAGATTTCCTTATTCAAGCAAATAAGGATTCATTAGTGCCTCGTGTATTTTCTCACCGTGACGGCAATGTCCTTACTGACCTCAGGAGGAACAGCATTATGCCATAAGCACTCTGTTTCCTTCCATACATTTGGAAGGTGAGGCTGATCTTGTTAATTCAGCTTGACTGCCTACATCATGGCTGTAAACGCCCTTGGATATTTGCCATAGTCCCTAGGTTTGGTCTAAAGCTGGCCATCCAAGATGTTATGCATACTAACTAGTTCTAGAAAGCTATGATGTAGACGCATGTGTGTGAGGATTTTATCCTTGGCTTCCTTTATACCTTTGAGAAAAGTACACAATTTCAGGGCATGATTCATCATTACTTTGAGGTGAGATAAGCTGCATACTATGAGTGCCTTTGTCTCTTCACTGATGATAGGGAGAGAAGGGTGATCAATCCAGTTGTAGGCATGTACAATACAAAACGCCACCATTGCATACCAAATATCTGTGGAGAACGACAGGCACTTCCAGATGATCCCTTCCGCCTGTGCTAGGCACTTAGTGTGCAAGTCAAGTGGCCATCCATAGGTATCTAGTGCTGTCTTCTGGGATCCTCCAGCTCCTCCTTCAGGTGAGTCCAGTTCACCTACAGGTTTCATGTCATATCTGTCAAAACTCTGTGGCTTTCTTAGATACCCTAAAACATCTCAAATGGCTCTAAACACTTACACGTGGACAACTACACTATTTCCTACCCTAGAAAGAGATGAATTGTCCCTTGGAAGAAAAGGTCTGGTTCTGCTGATCTTAAAAGGAATTTAGATGGCCAGCATAACCCTGCCCTGTAATATCAATCCTTTCTAACTTTCTCAATAAAGTGGTGTCAGAGAAACAAGGAAAGGAATGGAATAAAAGTCTCATTGAAGAAGTTAGAATGTGGCTGGAAAAAACCCCTTGACTCAGAGTCTTGAGCTCAGACTATGCCTCCAATGTTTTCTGTGTAAGGATGTTTGGTAGGTGGTAAAGTAATATTTCGAAAGTACATTAGCAAGGTTATTACCACTTAGCTGCTGTGGACCAAGCCAATTTATCTTATTTGTCATTTTGGTTTATTTTATTTTCTTTTTGGTAAGTGAATGGATTCTGTTAGACCTCTGCACCTCAGCTGGATTTCTAAAGACAATAAAGCTGCAGAAACAAGCTGTTGAAGAAAAGAAATCATCATAAAATCAAGGCAACACAAAAGGTGACTCCAATTGCTTGCATTGATCCTGTTGAACAGACACCCAGGTATGGCAGACTGCAGAGTTGTGGGACCAGGGGCTGAGAAGACAGAGGACAGAAGCCCGTGCTGTCATTTAATCTGAAGTTCACAGAGGGATTAGAGCTCTTATTGAAACTACCAAGGTTTTTTTTCGTTTTAGTCTGCCACGCTCTTTTCACAAGAGACACCATGGCTGCTGCTTGAATGGTCAGGACAGATTCCCAACAGGTTCTGGCCTCATTCCAGTGCAGCTTTATTGTACATTCCCACATGGGGATGAGCAGCCCCCAACACCAAATGGTTCATTTGTCCCATGACCCAAGAATTCCTCTTTTGCCAGGTTTCCATATTGTTTTCCCAATGGTGAGCAGATCAGGCATTTCCGATGGATCAGAGGAAGCCCTTCTTTCAATCTATCCAGCATGCAAGCAAAGCCACGATGCTGGAACTGCGTGTCCCACAACTGATGTGTTGGCCCTAACTGTGCTGCCAGAGAAAAAAGTGCTTCAAATTTCATGTGCCACCTCAGCCGAATCCAGAAGTGCTTATAAAAAACAGTGTTAGTGTATCATTCAGAACAATCAAATACTACGTGCACGAAAAAGTAGTTTAGAGCAACATAAATTTTAAAAAAAGTGACAATTTCATCACACAATTACTGTACACTGCTGTTTTTAGGGTTGAATACTTTCCTCTCTCACGCTCTCTCTTTCTCTCTGTTTTAATCTTTCTCCTTTTTTATTTTCGTTTTTGATTTTTTCTTTTTTTTTTTTTTCTTTTTTCCCCCCTTTTTTTTGGATTTGGTCCACTGGAGATAAATTGCCCTCAATGATATATATATTTAAAAAAAATATCAGCAGCAAGACTCTCTTGAAATAGATTCTGTTTGATGTAGCTAGTCTGTCTTTTCTGTTTTGCCCTCTTTCACAGCAGCCTCTGAAGTTTTCCGCAGGGGGGCTTTCTCCGAGTTGGCGTGTCCTTGGCCGGATTCCGCCGCTCCTCCGTTTTTGTGCGATGTGTGCTTTTCCAAGTAGTTCAGCATTTCACTGAGAACAGTTTGGAAAGTGCTTAGGGCAGCACATATTGCAGGAGTTCCAAAACCATGAGTGATCAAACTACAAATGGGAAGGAGACAGAAAAAGAAAGAGAAATACACACACACACATAAATATAAATGCACTCACGTACATTGAAGAGTTTACAGTACCCTCCTTTTGCTATAGTGAAATTCAAGATTTGCTTGCTAATCTATTTATTACCTATGGGAGAAACAGAAAAGAAAAAGAGTAGAGCTGAAGAGGAGACTACATACAGCTTCAAAGGTTGGTTTTGGAAGGAGTCTTAGTTCTGAAACACTGTGGGACAGATCCTCAGCTGATGCAGGTTGACACAGTGTTGTTGACTTCAGAGACACCAAGAAAGGATCCATGCCCTAGGCTCTCCGGCATTGCTACATTTCCAGTCCCAAAAGGTTTGGCTTCCTCCTTCTCAGGTAAATGAAGCCAGTTCTGTGGGGTTTATTCACTCTCCTAGACCACAGTCTTGAACAAGACCTGGTTATTCTACGTGGATGTAGGGCTGCATCTGTACTAGGAAATTAAGCAATGCCGAGGTGCAACCTCTGACCTCCCCCAACACAACTGTCATGGTTTGGCCATATCCATGCTCCTGAATGTCCAACAGGTTGGAATCTGAACTGCTGTTGGGAATGGTCCCTGTCCAATGCTAACGCCCGAACAACGCACAGAAAGTGTTTCACATAGAGCTACTTCAGCCCAGCTAAATTCACGGACCATCCTAACCAATTATTAGTAAAAATAACCAAGTTCCAAAACTGTTGCCCTGATGCTGTTGGATTTACTAGTACAGGTTTGCCCTGTTGCACCTTTCATCCAAATAAGGTGCTTTTTTCAAGATAACACTGAATTTTTCTTGGTTTTCTGCACCGCAAAATAGCTGAATTTCAGCGGTGCTCCTGACTTAACAGCTACTGAAACAATGTATTAATGCAGTTGCCAGACAGAACTATAGTGAATTAATCTTATCTCAGTTTAGGGGAGCATTTCAGTGCACACATATGTATCTACAGTCACTTGAGATGTTTTGGGCATCTAGCCTGGCTCCCACCTGCAGATCCAGAAGCGTGCAAGTTTCCCACAGGTCCCATCTCTTAGATACCATCTCTGGGAGGATGTCTCAGCTACCTTAGGATATCAGAAATGGCACTAGAGACCAGTTTTTAGGCAATCAACTTCAGCCCTATTTGCCTAGATATTATGTGTACAGTATAAAATGTTTGTGTAAGGGCCAAGGAAACTCAGTTGTGCCAGACACCTTATTATGAGCAAACAAATCATTCTCAATGTTATAATGATGCATTTTCATAAGTGTTAACTGAAAAAAGAAACAAACCAAACCTTCAAGATTTTAAATTTTTGTTTAGAGATCTTCCATAAATGAAAAATTATTTCAAAGGTTAAATGTCATTGCAGCTTTTAAAAGACTGATTTCAGTTATCCCAATTCTGCTCAGGGCAGAAAGAAGACAAGGAGCGGAGCAGAAGCTGATTTCTGAGTTTGGGGACATTTTTGAGAAATTGAGACTTTATATTAGTTTGGGTGAGAAGAACCCACCACAAAACATTACCGTTACTCTGATGAAACCAAAACTATTTCCCTTCCTGTGCTAGTCAGGATCTTGTCCCTGCAGTAGCTATCTGGGTGTCTTAGGCACCACATCAGTAAACCCTGCTCTAATACAGAGAACCTCATGTAGGTCAGAAATGGGAACATTTCACTTCAGTGAGAACCCTTCTCCTCTGCACTTTGGCTTCTCCATCTTTGCAGCTCTTTTAGAAAAAGTAGTGACCAACAGAAAATAGGTTATACAGGACATGGATGACTGCCAGGATGCTGAAAGTATCCCCCCCAAAAAAAAAAAAAAAAGAAAAAAGCTCCAAGATGTCTTTTGGGGTGACCTTTCTGTCTGCTGGACATGGGAACCCTGTTTGCTAGGAAAGCCAGTGTCCTAGGGAAGACATCAAACATATGGGAGTCCTAGCCAAAATGAGAGCTCAGTTTGGAAATATCTCTCCATTTCAGATTAGGGTGGTCCAGTCTTTTATAAAAGGTTTCCCAAAGGCTATTAACAAATAACTCCCTTTTAGAATGTTTATCCATCAGTCTCCAAGCACTTTTCAAAGCAGGAATTTATGTTTATCCCCAGTTAGTAATGAGAGGAAAATGATAATTAAATATTTACAAGGACTATTTTGCAGACATCAATTAATAATACCACATGACTCTTGAAGTTTGGACTCCTGAAGTTTGGACTCGTAGTAATATCTGGATCTTTTTAATTTAACATTAAAAAGAGGTAAACATACCTTGCTTTAATACTTATTTTTTTTTTAGAAATAACTAGCATACCAGGAAAATAAAAATCATCATCATCTTAAGTCATGTTTTTAATAGTGGTAAAAACAAGACCAGCAGTTGCATATTTGGGGTTGGACTAGATGACCTCTAGGGGTCCCTTCCAACCCAAAACATTCTATGATTCTATATAGATAAGAGTATTTTTAGCCCTTTCAAGTCCTTCTAGGGTCAGGTGATTTCAAGATTTTGTGTTGCATTTTATCATCATTTCTAGGCCTCATAAATTCAGAGAAATGAAAATGTGATGGAGCTTTCAATAACAGAAAGTAAAAAAAAAGGAAATTGAAATGTATCATTGCTAGTTATAATATCTCATAATTTTTACCCTGCTTGTGTGATCTTCTGGGTCTTGATTTGGGGACCTGGCTATACTGAGACATATATAAAAATATTTATGATCCTGCATGCAAAAGAAACCAGTTTATCTATTCGAAAAGTTGGCGATACCTGCAATCATTCATTTCCAGTAGATGCAAATAGTAAGTAAGTTTAACAAAGGATTGAATAGAAAAGAAATCTTCCAGCCTGCTCTCCTGGAACCTTTCGACTCCTGAGCAAAAGGCATAGTACTGTGTTTGTCTGATAGCTCAATACACCCTGAAGAGTAAAGTAGGAATACTACAGTGAAAACTTATAGATATTGTCTCAGAAATGATCCGTAGGGTTAAGAACAAGGATACAAAACTTTAGCATTCTCAAATGCTGAACAAGACTGTGGAAAATACCAGAATGGGAGAAAATCTGGTATTAAGGTACATAAGCATAGGCACCAACTTGTAGGGACACAACAGTGTCTAAACTCCCATTACCATCAAAGGGCACTTAATGAAGTTTCCTATGTATAAAAGTCTACAGTGACTTGAGATGTCCTATGACATCTGAAACATCTGCACAGATTTGCTAGATATGATACAGGATTTAAGTCCTTCAAGGTGTTTTGATGCCAGGCACGTTACTCTTATGTATCTCACATGGCAGTAGATGCTGATGTTTAGGCGACTTAATTGAATCATAGAATCATAGAATCATAGAATCACAGAATCATAGAATCATAGAATCATAGAAT
>NW_009259792.1:2712265-2715382 GCF_000687185.1 Egretta garzetta | reverse complement strand
AGAGAGAAGGATGTTGTGGGGGACCGTGTCAAAGGCTTTGCAGAAGTCCAGATAGATGACGTCAGTTGGTTTTCCCTTCTCCACTGATGCTGTCACACCATCATAGAAAGCCACTAGGTTCGTCAGGCAGGACTTGTCCTTGGCGAAGCCATGCTGGCTATCTCGAATTACCTCCCTGGCCTCCATGTGCTTTAGCATAGCTTCCAGATCCGGACAATCTGTTCCATGATCTTCATAGCTTCTAGGAGGATCTGAGCCCTCTTGAGCTCAAAACCCCCTCAATTTATTCAGTAAAGTCAGAGAAGTCTGGAGAACAGTTTAGCACATGAAATGGATGTGTTTCCGCACCATTCTTCTAGCTACACTGAGGATTCCAGCCGTACCGTTCTTCTGGCTACGCTGAGGACTCTGAATAAAAATGTGTGTTCAGTGCTATTGGAGATGCCCTATGGTAACAAGACATCTGCATCAGGTGAACAGGCAATGCAGAGGGCTTACGGGAGAGCAGCACCCTTTTAAAACAGCAATGGACTTATGGCACACCTAATAGCATCTAAAAAGACATTGCATACCACTGTTTACTCAGTTATATCTTGTCCTAGATCTTCATGGACTACATGGGAAGCTTAGGCATCCAGCTTATATTGAAACACCTAGATATGGGTATTTTATCCTGAGCAGAATCTTAAACTTCTGGTCTGAAAAATAGTGTTCATAGGAAAAGGATTTTGTGGGGTGAGTTGGGGGTCTATCTCCCTTAGCTCTCCTGAGTTTAGTCTCTTCTATACCACTAATCATCAAATACGTCATTTTTTTTCAAGATAGCATTGCATTTCTTGCAAACAAGGCAAACCTTTTGTAATGAAATGATGCTGCAGAGTCTCATGGCAACTCTGTTTTCAGTTCCTGATGAATATATTTTTCTCCACGGATGGGAATATGCAGAGCCTATTGATTTTACCATGAAGTTTATTAAGAGAAACCATTTTATGGAAAATTTCTGACCAGCCCTCCTTGCCCTGCTCCTGTGAGGGTGTATTTTTTTAGCCTCACTTCATGTAATGAGCATAAAAAGGTCGAGAGATATTATCTCCTACTTTATCTTACACTTTTATCAGTAATTCCCCTTGCTCTAATTTTGGTGGACTTTATTTCTCCACAAGTTAAAGTCTTAGAAAAATCTAAGAAAGTTGGATGATTTCCCCTTGCTGATGAAAGTAAGATTCAAGTTGGGAAGAAAATCTAATTTTACATTTAAATCAGACATGACAGACAGAAAATTAATGGCAAAGCATTCAAATGTGTTTCCTGAAAGTCAAATTTAGTTGCCTGATTTTTCAGGCTAACTGAGCTCCAACCAGAATTGGTTCATTTTGGGTAAGCTCCACACCTATGGAATGAGTTGCTTTCATTATAATGCTTTCATTTGAGTTTAAAAGCCTAAAAATATACATGATGGTTTCATAATGGAGTCTTCTGGGTATTCTCGGCTTTGTAGTGCATCTCATTGCAACTCCTATAAACTAAGTTTATTATTGTAAAAGACAAGGCTAAAATTTCTGATTTTGGTACAGTGCATGGAGAGCTGCAGAAAGAAGGCAATGAATATCAGGCCAACATATTATAAATCCTTATGCTTAAGGACATCCAGACCTGCCTGCAATTCTGCCCAGTGCTATGATGCAATTATGTGTGCTCATGTTTTAATGATGGCCTTACTTAAAAGTGAAAAGATCCAAGTGTGCCTGAAGGCTTGGACTCTCGTTTGGCAACTTCTTCAAGGACTCCTCCATACCCCAGGCTGGTGAAACTCCGACATGCGGCAAGGGAAACAGATTCCCTCTCAGTGGGGGGGAAGAGGCCATCTGCACTGAATGTTTACACCCTCATTTAAAATAAATAAATACTTTAAAACAATAATAATGAAGAAAAAACAAGCTTGAACTTTCTGGCCAGACTTTCTCATAACTCTGAACATGAAAACCACTTTATGATTATCCAGATTTAACAACACATGGCAGATGACAAAAAATAAGATCTGATAAGACTTTTGATGGTGGTAAAAGAAATGGAAAGATATTTAAATCTCTTCACTTATCCAAGCAGCATCCTAAGTTAGAGGTGCCTATATCGACTTTGAGGTGCTTAAGTTGATTTCAAGGTCTGTCCTGTGAAGGTTGGCTAGAGAATTAAACTGTGATAACTTTACTTCAGAAGGTCAGCAGGCCTAACCATGGCACAAGATAGACTGATAGTCAAGGTAAACATTGGAACATGGCCAGTATATATTATAGGAATAAGTAGTCTATAGGATCAGAGTGGCAAACAGCACATGCAAAAGTTGCCTTGTAAAGTAGGCCCTCATGCTTGTTTTCTGTTCATAACCAAACAAGTGTATTAAGGACATGTTCTCCTAAGCAGATGGACCTTTTACCATGTGTAAAAGCAATGGAGAAAGTAAGAAGAGAGTGCTAGAGGTGATTACCCATATTTCCAAAGTATTCTATTTCAGCTCTGTATGTTTCAGACCTTTGGACTGATTTTCCACATGAGGAGAATTGCCCAGGGAACGTACCTAAAACATCCAAGACTGACTGTGGAATGTTTCTGAGCTATGGACCAAAGATTAAACCACAACACTGTGGTGCACGTGGCTCTCACAAAAGCCCTTGGATGTTTGCCAAGAAATTTTTGTGACACAGCACATTATATCCTCCAAATAAAATACTGAATAATGCTGTGACCTCCTGGTTTTGAATGAGAAAAAGATGTACCAGCTTCTGCCTAACTGTGGATGAAAAGTGGCCTCACCACCCATTACTACCTGTGGAGCTGAATACACCAGTGGGACCATGGATCCAAGATGACTGGTTACTTTTGAAAAAGAGTGAGCATGTCCCTCACATAGCCATCAGCTCCTTCAGTTTCTCCTTTTCACATGGTCACATTTATGTTCTAAGGGAAGGCAGAGAAATGAATGAGATGCATCCAACTTGCTACCGTGCATAGACTTTTTGCAATGGGGTAGCTAACGTAGCTGAGAAGACCCATTGTCCTCCTCCAGTGAGAAAGACCAAGGAGTAAGCGTTATAAGCATGCTGATGACAAGGGCCAATG
>NW_009259792.1:2710970-2712236 GCF_000687185.1 Egretta garzetta | reverse complement strand
ATGAGAGTGCCTTAAACGTTTTAACAAAAAAGCTTTTTTCCATTTTTGATGAATGTATATTTGCCTTTTCCTTGGTAATCATGGAACTTCTTTGTTAATGAAGAGGAAAAAGAAAAGAAAACAGGTTCTCATCCGTTCTCTTGACTCTGTAATTTGTGACTATAAGGGAATATGGTATCATAAGGCTCATGATAAAAATCATTGGCAACATTAGAAATTCACACCCTAACCACAATAATGTCCCAATCCTTCCAAAAGGATTTTGGTCATAAGCAGAGCAGGAGAAGGTGATCAAACCCCTGCTATGGAAAGATCAAAGAGGGAATCCCTGGGAAAGGGAGTGAGGGAAAAATCCCAGAGGATGGAACTGTAATGCTTTGGTATACAGTGAGCCATGGAAAAGAAAGGGAAAAAAAAAAAAAAAGAAAAAGAAAGGAATAATTTGTTGATTCCTAGTACCTCAGCACTAGGAACCAGAGTTGTCCCTCTCAGCTAGCTGAATTTAAAGCCAGATTGAGAGAGATCATGGAAATCAGGGAACTCTAGAGGGCACCAGAGGTGTTTCACCACAAACTTCATTGCACACCAAGCTTCTTCAAGTCCATGCATCCAAACAGAAGGCTGCTGCTGCTAATCAAGGTGACTGGAATTATGACAGCAGCTGCCCTCCCTTCTGATAAGCAAAGAAGTGTAAAAAAGAGAGAACAATATATAAGGGGGTAAACACATCTGTAAAGGCAACCCACCAGCAGGGCTTTGGGCTTGGCTCTTTGTTACAATTTAAAAAACATGTTGAGCTTCAAAACCCCATTTCGTTGCTCCCTTTTAGCCTTCAGGATGTTACTTTCTGGCTGCTCCCAACGTCTGAGCCTCTGGTTTCTTGCCTGGCGTTTTCCGTGTCACCTTGTCAGTGTGATGCCAGGCACTCGCGGGAGGCTGACAGCTCCAGGCTCAGAGACTAGCTAAATGACAAAACTCTCGTCTCAAACAGTTTCAGAGGAAGGGTGTTTCATATCAGCTGGATAGCTAGGCAAAACACGGAATAATTTGTGAGGATGCTGATTGCTTTCGTTACCCAGCTTTAGGCTTTAGTATTCTAAGCCTATTATTTTTTGTCTGGTTTTATAAGGTTGCTGCACTGAAAGAAGTGTCACTTGCAAGAAAGAAGTTTTCCCTTTGCTGTGTTGCTGTCTTTATCTTTTATATGTAAGATAGATGATCTGGATGTGATTTTGCATCTTGATGAAATGTCACCGTGAAGTTAAA
>NW_009259792.1:2704417-2710909 GCF_000687185.1 Egretta garzetta | reverse complement strand
ATCTGAACTTTCCCAACACTACAGATTCTTACAGTCACAGGTGTCCCAAAGGCAGACACAGAAGGTATGTCTATGTCCAATTTTACAAGTGAAGAAAGTGAGGCTAAGAGGCTGACAAGTGAGGTCAGGGAGTTTGTATGTGTAAGCCAAGAAACACACACAGGTCATTTGAGTATAATCTTGGCAAGTCTTCTCCTTATAAGTTTTTTGTGCCATGTTTTTTGGTTTCCCAGAACAGCATGTGGGTAATTTTTACTGGTAATTTGGTTTTCCAGTAATTCTAGTTTTCATGAGGTTTGGGGAGCTAGAAAAGACTTCTGCCAAAAAAAAAATCAAAGATGTTCTGATGAAATGGGCAGGTTATGAAGACAAAGTCAAGAAGACACATATCAGTGCAACTTTCAGGTTCCCGGCTGAATCTGTGGGAAGCTGAGACAGAACAGTGGAATTGAAGAGAGAAGTAGATACGTATTCTCTCCATTCAACAGGAGAGAGGTAGGGTCTAAAATAAAAATACTGATTTAGTGTTTTGGACATTTGGTCCAGTCGGAGGAATGTCCTAAAATCTGATCCTTAGACTGAAGGTTGGTTTGATATTTTATCAACAGACTTAAGTGTGAAATGAGTAAAGCAGGATCCTAGATCCAGAACTCTAGCTTTGGTTTAATGCAGAAGCCACAACATTAGATAACGATATTCATGGGCTCTCATTCTCAGTTCAGCCTTAAATTTTCCTCTGCAAAAGGGAACAGCTTCAAGAGGAGGGATGGAAAGTGAACATGCAGGTTCACCCATGCCACCAGAGAGGCCATAGGACATTTAGAGTATCTATAAGGTTGGTAGATGTGATGCAGGACTCACAAAAGACCTTTGAACTGAGGGAGCAGTAGATGACTGTGAGACAGGATGTCTTTTTACGCCTAAAATGACCCTAAATCCCTACATTCACCAGATAGGTGATTCACCCTAGGGTTCTTAAACTGAAGCTATGGGATGCCTTTAGTCACCTATACCTGCATTAGCGAAGAGTGCCCAGATGATGAGTGCTTCTGATCGTGAGTGATCTAGCATAGCCTGGCCTCATCTCCATTATTCAAGCATTTTAACCTGCAAAGTAGTGACCATATCTAAGCTTCCAATTGTGAACATCCTTTTGACTGAGATAAAGCTGACTTGTGCCTGGGAATTGTTTGGGAAAATATACATGTGTGCATTTGTGGATCAGGCATTATCCTTGCCTCTCTGCGCTCCCCAACAGATAGATGGAAGAGGTAGGATGGTGGGTATTTTGGACTCCATTCAAAGTCTGAGGGACTAAAGATTCGGTATCACACCACCTGGCTGCTGGGTGCCTCATGCTTTATCAGAATCTTAACAACTAAAAGATGTTGAGGTGCTGGGGCACAAAAGTTGTCTGTCCAGCCAGTGAACGAAGAGTGGCACAGCTATCTGTGCTAAAGAATATGAAACATCATTCTAAAGCTCTATAGGCCTAACAGACCTCATTGGTGTTATGGTCGGTAAACAGCCTTCTGGAACTGTTCTTTACAGGTTGATTTCTTCAGGTATCAGCTAATGGCTAGAAAAAAAAAATCTGCAGCCTCAGCTAGTCATGTATTCCCCTCTGTGGTCTGAGCAAAGACAGGAGCACCTCTAGGATGTTTCATCACACTTATCTTTGATAAATATCTTAGATGACCCCACTGTTTCAAAGTGGCCCTCTGGACTTTCCCATCTCACTCTTGACTGTATCTAGCACATAGCCTAAAGCAAAAACGTGAAATTGCACAGCAGCTCCTGGGCTGATAAATCTTTCTGATCTTGAACTGTCTATATATTTTTATGCATAACTTAGATAAAATTCTGATAAGTTTGGACTTGGTGTGCATGTACCATGGGTCACTGTCTTCATAAAAACTTCTTAGGCTATCTACACCAGTAAATTAAATATTGCTAGGGCATGGCCCAGGAACTAAGTCTAAATATATTAGCAGTCTCTGGCTCTTTGGTCTGAGCCAGCTTGCATTCTCCCAGAGCTTTCCAGGGTGTTGTTCAGGAATGACTGCAGTGAGACTGTTCCGGTAGGTAGTCTGCTTTGAGGCCAGTCTGCATTGGAGGCCAAAGAGTTAATGGTATGGTCATGGTAAAATGGTGTCAAATGGTCTCAGTAGCATAGAGGAGGCTCTGGAATTAATTAGTTATTTTGTAAGGATGCAGCCTGACAGTTCCTCCTTTTATTGCTACTTTGATTCATCAATATTGTCATTTTGGCCCTGAACTTAAGTTTCTACATTTCTGGACCACACACTTTGCTGGCTGCCTTGTGATTTAGCTCACATCTAGAGCAAGGCAACTTTCTGGTCAGATAGGGATATTTGGCCAGCAGATGTAAGAAATGACTTACTCAAACTCAGACTGTGGTTCAAAAAGCAGGGTGAATGCAACTAGCCTGAACTACATTGCTGGGCAAACACGCGCTTTTAAAGGCACAGATACAACAGAGGGGTTGTGGATGTTATGGTGATCTAGGTACGGGAACAAATACGATTATAACACCATATGTAGTCTTTATCAAAATTACGGATTTCAGTTAATTGTTCCTCTTTCAAAATCATACCTGAAATGTGTTAAATGTCTCTGGATGTCGAGGTCTAATATTGGAGTCGGCCTGGAGGATCCAAGGGGTGATCTGTCTTGACTTAGAAGGTCTTGGAATTCTTTACATATTTGTCTAAAAGGAAAGTGGAAATCCTTAAATAAAACAGATATAATCCTTTCCACAAAGCTGATTCCCATAACACTGTCATCTTACCCTGAGTGATCTCATTCATAGCAGAAATGTTTGGCAGAGGCGTTGTTAAAGAAATTAAAGGCAAATGAATCCCCCTATTGCTCCGTGCTCCAAATTCTCAGAGCCAGCAACATAATCTCCTGAGCAGGAACCCCTCTGGAACCATATTAACATTTACATTGACATTTAAAAATGTGATTTCTCTCCTGAATTGGACCCAGTTTGGCAGTGTTAAGTCTGGCTTAGCTCTCCTACATTAGAAGCATTTGCTTTGCATGCACTGGTTTATCTGCAAGTAGAAGTCCTGACTCCACCTTGCCTTCTTGACACCCAACTCTTAAGACAAATGGAGCTCTAGGAGTTGTGAAGGAAAATACTATCTTTGCTCTCCTAGTTCTCATTTGTGTCCATACTCTGCTTCCTTGTAGAATATGGGGCAGAAGAACTGATGGATCCTCGGCTGAGACCTCTCCCATAGGTCCGCCCAGGGTGCGAATTCATTCCAGCAGCAGTATTTAAATTTTTTATTGAAACATTCATTAAATTGTTTTACATTTCTACCATTTATCAGGCAACCTAAAGTAGATGTCCATAGCAGTCCAGAGGACTTGTATCCTAACTATGCTTCTTTCTCTCTGGTGACTGTAGGAGGAGCTCTGTGACTCACCCAGCTGTCAGTGCCTACACAACAGACAGGCAAGTGAGGCAAATCCCACCATCTCCACTTTTTCTCAATGATGGTTTCCTGGGCAACACACATTTTCTGTAGGTAGGACCTGGGACCCCAGTTCGGCACCTTGCAATGGGAACTCAGGCTCTGTCTTGCCTGGTCTCCCACCAGCATAGTAGTCCAACTTCTTTGGAAAGGATGGATGACCTTGCTGTCTTCCCTCTCCCTCTGCTTTTCAGGATGCCTCAGCACCTGGGTGTTAAAAACATCCCCTAGGATAACCTTATATACGATCTAACACTAAGAGAGGCCTGAAAATGAGGCCTTCTCATTCTTGTGATGTTATTGTTTTGGGCTAGTTTGCAAATTAGTCTAGGAATGTTCTACCAATGTGTTTTTTTTCAAAGAAACCAAACTGGCTCCATTTAATGCATACCATATCTGTACCATGGATGAATAGTGGCACTGCTTTAAATCAGTTTATGATACAGTTAATCAAAAATAGGAGAAGTGTCTGCGTCTCTCTCTCAGGACTTCTCCAAATAAGCATACTATTCTCCATTGACTGTATTGGAAATTTGGTGCTTAATGTGGGGCCAGGGGGCCATGATGCCCACCAGACAATCAGGAGTTTCAACTCAGTTGAGTTGCCTGATATTAGCCTGACAGTTAGGTTGACCTAATACTGGTCACAGTGGTGACATGTAACGTATTAAACATTGCCACCTAGTAAAGTATACAGTGCCAGGGGTCATTCTCATACCCTCATGAAAATTGTCACCATCTGATAAGGCCTGATTAGTTATGGTCTTCTGGGCCTCTAAACAGGGTGGCTTCCTGAAAATTGACACTGGGGTGGGTTATCTCCCAGCATATGCCAAGAAGATATTTGGGAGAGTTCAAGGAGCCATTCTAACATTTTAATAATATGGAAAATTGCAATCTGATGACTCAGTGTGTGCATGGTTTACTTTGTTAGCATAGATGCAATCACTGTGCCTGGGGCTAGTTTCTAATACTAAAGAGCATCTCTGTGGTCCATGATTTCTGTTAGAAGACTCTTTGCACATGTGGTCCTAGATAAAGTTCAAGTTCTTCAATATCACCTTGTAACTCTTGTCATTTGGGACAAGGACATAATGGAAAATCAAAGAATCAGAGAATCATTGAATTGTTTAGGTTGGAAAAGACCTTTAAGATCATCAAGTCCAACTGTTAACCTAATCCTGCCGTCCACCACTAAACCATGTCCCTAAGCACCTCATCTGCCCAGCTTTTAAATACCTCCAGGGATGGGGACTCCACCATTTCCCTGGTCACCCCTTTCCAGTGCTTGACAACCCTTTCAGTGAAAAAAATTTTCCTAATGTCTAACCTAAACCTGCCCTGGCGCAACCTGAGGCCATTTCCCCTCGTAATAAATAAGAAGGTCTTCCATTGCCCAGTTACAAGCAAGGAAACTGTACTAACCTGGTTTTAGTCTTCATTTTACCCTTCAGGTACTCAACAACTTTTTGCCTCTGTCTTCTCTGGTAACTTCTCTCCTCACCCCTCCCGAGTCTATGGACCACAAGAATGGGACCAGGGGTGTAAAGCCCCTCCCACTGCAAGGGAAGATCAGGTTTGTGATCACCTGAGGAACCTGAATGCACATAAGTCTATGGGACCTGATAAGATGCATCCTAGAGTCCTGAGGGAATTGGCTGATTTTGTTGCCAAGCCCCTCTCCATAATATTTGCAAAGTCATGGCAGTCAGGTGAAGACCCTGGTTACTGGAAAAAGGGAAACATTGTGCCCATCTTTAAAAAGGGTCAAAAGGAGGACCCTGGGAACTACTGACCTGTCAGCCTCACCTCTGTGCCTGGGAAGATCATGGAACAGATCGTCCGGATCTGGAAGCTATGCTAAAGCACATGGAGGCCAGGGAGGTGATCCGAGACAGCCAGCATGGCTTCACCAAGGACAAGTCCTGCCTGATGAACCTAGTGTCTTTCTATGATGGAGTGACTGCATCAGTGGACAAGGGCAAAGCAACAGATGTCATCTATCTGCATTTCTGTAAAACCTTCGACACGGTCCCCCACAACATCCTTCTCTCTAAATTGGGGAGATACGGATTTGATGGGTGGACTGTTCAGTGGATAAGAAATTGGTTGGATGGTTGCATCCAGAGGGTAGTGTCAACAGCTCTGTGTCCAGATGGAGACCGGTGACAAGTGGTGTCCCTCAGGGGTCTGTACTGGGACCATATTTTCATTGATGACATAGACAGCAAGATCAAGTGCACGCTCAGCAAGTTTGTGGATGACACCAAGCTGAGTGGTGTGGTTGATATGCCAGAAGGACAGGATGTTATCCAAAGTGACTTGGACAAGCTGAAAAGGTGGGCCTGTGTGAACACCATGAGGTTCAACAAGGCCAAGTGCAAGGTCCTGCACCTGGTTTTGGGCAATGTTTGGTATCAATACAGGCTGAGGGATGAAGGCATTGAGAGCAGCCCTGTGGAGAAAGACTTGGGAGTACTGATGCATGAAAAGCTGGACATGAGCCAACAATGCGTGTTCACAGCCCAGAAGGCCAACCCTACCCTGGGCTGCATCAAGAGAAGCGTGGCCAGCAGGTCGAGGGAGGTGATTCTGCCCCTCTGCTCTGGGGTGACCTCACCTGGAGCCCTGCGTCCAGCTCTGGAGCCCTCAATGCAAGAAAGACATGGAACTGTTGGAGCGAGTCCAGAGGGGGTCACCAAAATGGTCAGAGGGATGGAACACCTCTCATGAATAAAGGCTGAGAGAGTTGGGGTTATTGAGCCTGGAGAAGAGAAGGCTGTGGGGAGACCTTATTGCAGCCTTTCAGTACTTAAAGAGGGCTGCCCTGGTTTCGGCTGGGATAGAGTTAATTTTCTTCATAGTAGCTAGCATAGTGCTGTGTTTTGGATTTAGTACCAGAAGAATGTTGATAACACACGGATGTTTTTAGTTGTTGCCAAGTAGTGCTCAGACTACTCAAGGACTTTTTGAGCTTCTCCTGCTC
>NW_009259792.1:2678719-2704332 GCF_000687185.1 Egretta garzetta | reverse complement strand
AGAATGTCATGCTTGGGGGTGGTGAGTTGGTCAGTCAGGGGGGAGAGGGATCGCGGCTCGGGGAGTGATCACTGCTTGGAGAGTGATCACTGCTCGGGACGGGCTGGGCATCAGTCAGCGGGTGGTAAGCAATTGCATTGTGCATCACTTGTTTTATATATATATTCTGTATATTCTCTTACCATTATTATTATCACTATTGTTATTCTTCTCTCTTATTAAACTGTCTCTATCTCAACCCACGAGTCTTACTTTTTTTTCTTTTCTCTGATTCCCCCATCCCACTGAGGGAGAGTGCGGGGGGGAGTGAGCGAGCAGCTGTGTGGTGCCTAATTGCCAGCCGGGTTAAACCATGACAAGGGCTTATAAGAAAGAAGAGGACAAACTTTTTAGCAGGGTCTGTCGCAGTAGGACAAGGGGTAATTGTTTTAAACCAAAAGAAGGGAGATTCAGTCTGGATATAAGGAAGAAATTTTTTACAATGAGGGTGCTGAGACACTGGAACGGGTTGCCCAGAGAGGTAGTGGAGGCCCCATCCCTGGAAACATTCAAGGCCAGGTTGGACCGGGCTGTGAGCAACCTGATCTGGTTAAAGATGTCCCTGCTCCCTGCAGGGGGGTTGGACTAGATGACCTCTAGGGGTCCCTTCCAACCCAAAACATTCTATGATTCTATGATTCATTATATCACTGTTTTGAAAGTTTTGGACATAGTCTGGTTACCACAGCTCTCTCCTGACTAAGAGGAGAGGAGGTACAGAAAAACTTGCTGTGCTGCTGGACTTCATCCAAGCCTGATTTCAGCAAACGCTTGTCATCTGTATGGACCTAGACACTGACTGCATGAAAAGACAGCATCGTCTTAGCCTTTCAGGCAAAGAGAGCTATTCAGCAGAAATGTATGTAAATGCAGCATACAGTTTTAATGAATCAGGTCCTTAGAGGAAAAACAGTTCCTTTCAACAACTGAAAACAGTCAGTCATTTTGGCTTCTAAACAATCTACTATCCCCAGTCGGCCCTGTCAGCACTGCTCTTCTCTCCTTCCTCCAACCTCTACTTTCTACCTGTTGAAAAAGTTCATCTTAAAAGTTCTTACATTTTGACAAAGGAAAGTGTCAGAACCAAGTGCGCAATTAAGTTCCTTTCTATCTTCACATGTCAAAAGTCTTTACTGAGTGTTGGAAGATTGAAAGAAAAGAAAAGAAAAAACTTTTTTATTATACATGAAAACCTGTAAAAAGCAGTAACCTACTTTTTTTCAAGGGGATTTCTAGGCAAAGTGGTGTCTCAGAGCCTCCACTACATCACCTGGGGTACTGACAGGGAGGGGGCTCACAGTTATTTGCTGAGTTGGACTGTGACTTTGAAAATGCAAAGAAGGATGATTATGCTGTGTTAGGGGCCACAGATTAATGATAATAAAAAAAAGAGTCCTGGTCATACCTGCAAGGGAGGCACCTAATGATCTGTGATAGATGGTCAGATGTTCCCATATATAATCAGGAAAAGATAAAAAAAATTTCTGTACTACATCAGAACAAGAGCCCATCTAGTCCCTGACCCTATTGCTAGCAGTGGCCAAAGCAAATGCATTGTGAAGAGAACAGGACTGGGGCAAATGTGTGCCCATGACTCTGATATATTCCAAGTGTGGAAGAGTTGTCATGCATCCAAAGATCAGCTATCAGAGAGATGCTCAGCCGGTCCTGTGCATCCAGTCTCAGAGCTACTTTTCAGAAAACTAGCAAATTGAGCCCATGGTGTCATGAGCCAGTTGTTGATTATTCTGCGTAGGCTGTAAGCAACCCCACAATAAAATTGTTATTCCCACTATTCTGTTTTGGTCCATATAAATGTGTGTGTATTTGTCCCTCTGGCCTATGTGGAAGGCCTTGTGCTGCGATACTCCGTGATTTTTCCTGTAGCACAGTGTGCCTCTCCATCAGCTGGAATTATTGACATGGCCTTCAGCAGTTCTGTGTCTGTCCTAGCTGCAACCTGATCAGGTTCTGTCCCCTGTTGTAAAGCCGTTCAAGGTCTCCCACACCCTGCAAGGTGAACTGATTGATACTTAAAGACCCTCTAAAACCAGGTTCCAGTTTTTTCTTCCCCCCCCACCCTGCCCCATTTCTGTGTTGTTTGAGTAGACATGTCCTGAAGCCTTTCTAAAGAACCTAGGGTTAACAGGCCAGTATCAGCACCTGTTGGCCAGAACTATGACAATTCAGTCTTTTCTTTGAAGCATCTTGCTCTGGAATGCCCAATCACCTACTCAGTCAAAGGAGGTGAAACAGAATCACAGGAGACCGGCTTCTCCCATTGTTTATCCCTTTCTTATCCTTTCAGCTCTTAACCAAAGCTTGCTTCATTCCCGTCCTGCCCTTGCTGTCACTTGTGTTCAGCACTGTATACTGGATACACAGCCCAATCACCTCTTCTTCCCATAATTGTCAGGTAAGGTTCTGATTCTCCAATGTCTAGACCATCAAATTGCTAGAACAGGCCATGGCACTGTCTTGTTGTGTCAGCTGGTACTGTCCTAGGCAGGTCCTCAGTTAGCAAATGTGAGAGACCATTTCCAAGATGTAGTTTTGGAAGATCAGGTAGTTTAACACAATTAATATGGTTTGTTCCGTAACAGAAAATGGTCCTGATTTCATTCACTATATTACTATCAACAGAGCCTCAGACCAGGTAGGGCTGAGCAGGGCAGTGAGGAGACTGTTACCTCAAGCTTAGTGACCTCCATGTGTTAAAGAGGGCTATTGGCATCTAAAGTAGCAGTCTTTAGTCTTCACTAGCCCATGGGCCACAGTTCTGTGCATGGCAGCTGAACTGCTTTCACTCAGCATGGGTGGATTGCTTGATTATAAGGTATAGATGCCCTTGATAACACTGGGGGCTTCTACTGGACACTAGAGACTTCTGCACTGTAGACATTAAGGGCTTTATTTAGTTGCCCACACATAGATATGTAGTACCCAAGACATCCATAATAACTGGCAGATACAACACAGTAACAAAAAGAGACCTGTGTGCTTCTGGAGCAGCAGCTGGTAACCAAGCTGGATAACCCAGTTCATCTCAAATGGCAGTAGGTGTCTTGGGCAACTGAATCAAGCCACTGAAGTTGGATGTCTGAATCCAGAATGGAGTTTCGTCTATGTAATAGGAATTGTGGACATAATTTTGTTCTTTTCCCTTATTTTTCCTCAGGACCCACCTGTGGAAGACCTCACCAGTTCTGCCAAAGGCACACTTCTGTGGGCTTCTGGCTCTGTCCCAGAGTGGACAGTGGCTGCACACAGGGGCAATGACACTCCATTTCTTTCCATAGGCAAAGCTTGCAATGAGTGATTTTACCACCCTGGAATTTCAGTGTCATTTTTCATGGCAGCATAACATTCCACCACTTTTTCTGGTGTCATAACTCACAAGCGCATGAGACAGGGAAGTTGTGAAATTATTGAAATTACAAACATAGAGCTTATATATGTCTAGTGAAAAACTGAAACTCCTGACAAATGACTAAAGTAGAGTACCTATCATCAGATACATGGAAACATAGCTGGGAAATACCATGCTGAGATGTCATGGACCTGTGTCTCCTGTAGTGTCTGGACAAGGCTGATCTGTGACTCACTGTTCTCCTTCCAGGCAGGAGAGGGCAGTAGTAGCACACACATTGACCCATCTGTCCCTGTTACAAGCACTCTGACTGCAGCAGGATATGATATGGCCTACCCTGGTATTATCTACAGAACTCTCTGATCAATTTGCTGGTGCTTTTAACTGGGGGTTGGGGGGGTGGGGTGGGGCAAGTAATTTGGTTCCTTACAAGTGCAGTAGAATAGCCTACAAGCCCAAAGTTCATGAGTATTAAAAGTAATGCATGCCCATGACTCTCCAGTAGTAAGGGAGGGTGAAAAAGTAGGTATGAAGTGGTGAGAAAGAGTAGTAAGACTCTTATGTGTCTCTCAGTCGGACAGCCTTTGGACAGAAGAGTTACCCACTGACTGTTACAACCCACGGCAATGTGATCTGTCCTTAGAGCCAGAAAAGCGGGGGGACGATTTGTATCATTATGGTTGAGTCACATTTTATAAATGGGGCAAATCCTCCAGCTGAGGCAACTTACAGTCTTGCTTAGGTTGTACTGCCCAGCAGTACAATCTGCTCTTACATAGTTACAAGGGGCAGATTGTTAATGGGCTACACAGCCATGGGGAGACACAACTTGCAGAGAGGAGCTGCTTCTGGGCAGCTGGTTTATTCTTGTGTCTCTGAAACCCTTTGGCCTCTTAAAACAAATGCATAAGTAGGTAAGAATAAGATCATATTCCACTTATATTATTCCTTTTAACCTACAAGGGACTTAGGAACATGATCCATGAAGTCTCACATCACCTTCCCAACCAGCAAATGTCCTCTGAGCCACATGGTGCTCTGCTTGTCACCCCAAGGAAGGTTCACAGGCTATATTGATGGGATTCACAAGCCTGAAATGTTTCAGTGCAGGTTGTCTCTGGGTCACCTTCAGGGTGAAGCGCTCTGGACACAAGAGGGACACCAAGGCCAGAAATCCTGTTCCCCACAAGTAGACAAAGCAGAAGGACGTTGGGATACAAAGGACAATCCTGTGGCTGGTCAGCCTTCTCCCCTACTGCAGGATAATCCCCCTGGGTTGGCTGTATCCCAGCCTGGATGATTCCCAAACATTTCCAGCACTGGGGGAAAGAGGCAGATGATGGTTTGAGAGCTCTGGTTCCTACCCTCAGTTCTCCCGCAGCCTCACTGCGTAACACAGCAACAGGCGCAGGAAGAGTGTGATTATATTCAGGGCTGCCCCATGCAGGCATCCCACACACCTAGGGTAGGTCTACGTTGTTCCATGTGGACTACTTATTCCTGTTTCCCATGGCTCATGAAGGCTAATTCCTCCCTCATCAAAGCTAATTAACCTAGATGAAATGTTATCCTAACATGATGTTACTGCTCCAGGGAGGTGGGTGGCTTGTTTAGAGCAAAGCCAGGTGTCTCTGTGTGGTTTTAATGGTTTCGGCAAAGCTCCCCTGCTGGTGTACATTGTTCCAGCGCCTTTGACTTCAGGGGAACTCTTGCAATTTCCATCCAGAGAAGATCTGTCCCTCTGCAAACCAGCTCTCCCTCAGCAGACTAATGATAATTATCCCACAGTAACTAGTACTTTAGTATAAGCTTCCATCTCCTGCTCACATGCAAACAGGAGACAAACCTAGTCTCTGTCCTATAGACCTTATCATGTAATAACGTCCCCTCCTCTCATCTAAACCAAAGTATCTGAGAAGACGTACGTGCCTCCTTAGCTGTGGGCAATGAGAGCATAGCCACTAAAACCTCACTGCAGTAAATAAGGTTCCTCTTACAGCCTCTCTAAAGAGGATTGCTCTCGCTTGCCGCCAGCGAGCACTGTTGTGATAGCAGTCACTGCAATCCCAGCTCCATACTCCCACTCCTCCCTTCCCCAGCCCCCAGATCCAAAACGGAGAGGTGACAGACAGAATTCTTTTTTAGTTTCCCCTCGCTTCTTACTTTGTTGCTAGGATCATCTTTTTCCTTGCTGTCTGCTCTTTCTGTTCCATGTGCTGTCTGGCAATGTGCTCTCCTACCGCCTTGGCAGGGAACTCTGTTTCACAGGTGTAGCCGAAATCTCTGGCCAAATGTAATGCTTCCCCTGTGGGTAAAAAAAAATGGGTCAGTTAGTTTTTAGGGTTATTATTATTATTATTATTATTATTATTATATTTACAGAATTTCTTCCACTTTTAAGAAAAAAATAATGCAATGACAAATCACTTTCATAGACATTCATTCCCAATCTCAGTTAGAGATTTCAGCCCATTTGGCCTGCTTGTGCTTAGTCATCAGCTGGTGCCAGCCAGAAGGTAAGGAGGATATTACTCTCATGAGACAATATTGGTCAGGCCACTTGGGTTTACGTCCCTCCTCTGCCACCAGTGAGTACTGGGCAGCTGCTCAAGGTTTGTAAGTCCAATTCATCATTGATATTTAAGGTGTGGAAATTAGTGGAAGGTAGGAATAAATCACTCTGAAGAGTTGAAATTCAGCCACTGATGCTTCACTTTTTGATCTCTAAAGGAAGAATAGCCTTCTACCCCAGGAGAAAGCTGTGGGCATAGCACACGTTTCAGCATATTTGCTTAAGAGTTAAGCCAGCAGGCACGATACAAGTGCCCCCACACTAAAGATGACCAGATCGCAAAGTAGAGCACAAGAAACAATCCTGTTTCCAAAGAGATTGCAATCAAAACTGACCAGACCAAATAAAAAGAGATGGCAATGAAGATCACAGTTGCTATTTTATAGGTGGGGAAATCAAGGCAAAGGGAGTATGTGGCTTGACTAGGCTTTGTGAGAAGAGGCGGGCACGGAGCAACTCGCTACCTCACTACAGAGACTGGACACTGTAACCCAACTCCATGCTAGGTGCCAAATGCCTTTGGAAGAACCTGCCCCTCTCCTCTAGCTTAGAGAACCCAGGAATTTATTTTAGGGTTTACCGAACACTCTGGCCGGTGAGCTGTGGCTCCGACAACCTTGGTGTGGGATTTATCTGCTCAAACACAGACGCCTGGAGTGTGAACACCTGTGCCTAAGTTAGTCTTTCCCTGGTGGAAAAAAGGCACTTCCAGATGATGCTTGCTCTTATCTCATCGTAGAAGGTAGAAATAGGCCAGCTACCAGAAGTGTACGTTGAAGCACATCTGCCTGAGTGACTAACAGAGATGTGCTCCAGAATAGTTTGTTGTGTTGTGGTTTTTTTATTTTATTTTTATTTTTATTTTTCTCAGAGATTTGACTGCTATCATGAGAGGTGGCATTGAACCCTGACTCTTTGGAGACCAGGCTGATGCTCCAGGCGAACAGTTAGGAGCAATGCAGGACCTATAACACCTCCCTCTGAGAACATGTGCAGTGGAATTGATCTGATTAAAGGTCAATATTGACATCTGACCTAATGGTTTCAAGTCAATGGAGACCAACTAGCACTTGAAGCTGTATCATCCCGTACTAAAGTAGAAGGCAAAAGTGGATCAGAGGAATTACAGGAAAGTCCAGGTTAGAAGGGAACTTGGGAGATCACCGAGCATGGCCTTAGATTAGGTTATTCACAGCCTTTTCAAGACCGTTCTTGAATATTTGGACCATAGAGATCACACAGCTTTTCTGAGCAACCTAATCAAATGTTTAATCAGTAATGCAATTTAATTGTTAAATCACCCAGAAATGCTGATTTCTCCCTATTCACTACAATGTGACATGAGAGGACAGATACAACTGCGACTGAGATGGTGAGATGAATCCCATCCCCAGCAAGTCTGGGCCTGCTTTGCACGGACCTGGCCCAGCCAAGGAAGATGGAAACTTCCATGGGAGCCACGGTCCTGTGCCAGGGCCAGCATGAAGCATAAGGAACCACACACACTGACCACTCTTCCAGACTCTATTCTCCACCTATTCAGAGTTTATTGTCTCCACTTCTATCGCTGTAGTTTTTACCAGAAAAATACCTTTCATTTCCTTAGGCAAATACTTTGTTGCGTGTTTATCTGACCTAATTGGATTCAGGTACTAGTAAAATACACGCACGGCTCCCAGGGAATTTGTTTGCTGACACCAGTCAACAACAACCTTCACAGCTGTAACCAATTTTGCATGCAAAAATTGAAGACTGTACTCAAAATGATCTGTATTTTCTGGATTTTTAAAAAGATCATTTCCAGTATGCCTAAAAAGTATAAGAAGTTAACAAGCAACCGCTGTCTCTGAGTTGAAAGGAGAAATGGTTTCCACTTAGTTTACAGCTTCTGGAGAAGTAAAATAATTTTCAGTGAAATGAAAATGGATTTCAGTGGTATGTTAACAAGTGAGTCAGAATGAACAGGCATATAGCTGACTGCCAGTTTTTTACTTAAAGCATCTATCACAGATTTCTTTGTGGATGAGAAAGGGTACAAATTTTAGCCATAGCTTCTAAATTTCTATAGAGGTGCTCCAAAATTTCTATTTCCGCTTTTACTCTTCCTTAAATAAAGAACTTAAAGAGTAAATTAATTGCAGAAGAGTATCAGGTTTTGCTTTCCAGCCAAACTCCATGGAAACTCTTGATAGGTTTGTTTTCATGCCAGCATGGAATGAAGATAAAAGTCAAACCCTTTGAAGCTGTCATCAAGTGGAATTACCATTCTCCAGCTCTACACTGGTCCCAGTCAGACCCAAATTACAATATAAGGAATGTAGTCAGCAAAGAATTTAAACATTTAGCCACTGGAAAAGTCTTGGTTCCTTCAAGAGAGCAAAACTTTATGTGATGAAATCCAGGCATTTATTTAACATGGTCAACAACAAACTGACTGAAATTTCTATGTTTTCACTTAATGTCAAAAAACCAATGAAAATATGAACTGTCATTCAAACTTATCTTTACAAAGATGGTGTATATTATTTACTAGAGGTGAGAAAATCATACTAAACTGTTTTGGTGATCTGAGAAAATTATACAAAAGTATAAAACTTGTCCATTTTACCTGGAGCTGGGACTGTGACCGTGACTGAATGCTAATGATATATGAAGAAATAAAATCACGAGCAAAAAAAACCAACGTGACTTATCTGCTTGTGGATTTAGATAGGTAAAAATGTAGATTCAAATGTACCTATTGTGTTTTGTGCAATAATAAATTAAAAAATGTTTTAAAAATTTTAAAATAAATATTTTTACCGGAAACAGAAAGCTAATATGTACTATGAATGCACATTAGAACTATGCATATTTATTCATACATGCGCTTCTGTATGGTATAAGGAGTAGGCATTCTAAATTACAACATCAAATTCTAAGTAAAAATATAAATCTGGACATGAAAAGGCTGTGCAGAACATGATATCCCATATCTCAGTGTTGAGCCTGGGCCAAATGACGATTTGGTATTTAGAAGGTGATCGTGACATATTTCTACACATCTTATTTTTTGTTAATCTCAGTGAATAAACATCCCTTGTATTACTGCGTAGTAGGAAATAAGCCGGATACCCCCCCTTGGGGGAAGGTAGCTTGTACAAAATGTCATAAAAGATGTTCTTTCTTTTTCTACATCGTAATTTGGAAAAACTTTTATTCTAGGGCAGAATGTGGAAATGTTGGAGATGTGGATGAATTGACCTCTTTTATCTTAGATTTTCTGCTTCCTGCCTAGTTATTATTTATGTCAGGGAGGAATCAGATAAAAGTTGAAACCCCTAAAATCCCTGGCTTTTATAGCCAGTTGCCTTGTTTCAATCTAAAAATCGCATTTCCCTATGTGCAATATCCCCATCTCTTCCCTCCTGCAGAGACAAAGAATGGGTGTTGGGGATCGTTGACTCTTTCTCCTTAAATCCAGCACATGGCTTTGCAGCTATAGGCAGCGCTGCCTTTCCTGTATCATTTGACAGTTGACCAGAGAGCTTTGCGTGATGGAAAAGGACAGTTGCTGAAGCTGAATTGGCAGAGACAGCTCTGGAAGGCCTCAGTGGAGAGACCAGCCGCATACCTTGACAGGCTTCTGTGGGCAGGTGCAAGGAGCAGTGTGGACATCTCCTGGGTCTAGCAAGAGTGAGAGATGCTCCTATGCAGACTGAAGGCAGAAGCTGTGTCCCAGGATAGGGACACTGGACATCTGAACTTCCTAGTCTCTCCTTGGCTTTTGCCTCCTCTGGATGCTCTACCCAGCAGAAGTGCTACCCAGGGGAGAAGGGAGAGGCGGGAGGTGCAAGGAAAATTGTTTCTGTTCGTAGGGTGGGAAGGGAGGAGGAACGCGTGGAAGGATATTTAAACAAAGGCTGGTGGGGGAGAAGCGTGACAGTTGATAGCAGGGTGAAAAAAGTAACTGCTGACCTATTTTTCTCAAGAGTTTTGGTCCCCGGGTGATGAATGCAGTCAGTTCCATGTCTAGTAAATGTAGTGTCTTAGTTAGATTTGACAGGAAAGGAAATTCTAGACTTTTTTGTAAGTTCTTTTTCTGATTTTTGTAAATAATCTGATGGTTTTAAATTAATTCATGCATAGCTTTTACCTGCATCTGCAATAATATTTATGTTATGTCTCTGCCTTACAAGTGACCTGTCCAAACAGATGGGGGCATCTCCCCTCTTCTCACAGCCTTTCTTGCTCCTACTGAGGAGGCTTTTGACTCCTTTGAGCCAGCAGTAGGACTTAGCTTTGGTAATGGTGGTATTTAATGGAGGAGCTTTTATTGTATTAGCTAAGATGTAGGAATTTTGCTTTGAGAGCTGGTAAGAAAAATGACCTTTCCCTTCATCTAATCCAGGCGCTAGAGGGCATCCCTCACCTACAGGTTGCACAAAGCTATGTCCCATACTGCTGTGGAGAATCTTGCGATGCTGAGCTCATTCTCCTAGACTGTCTTTCCACCCATTGTGCTGATTTATGTGGATGACAGCGTAAAGAACAGAACAAATCTGTCAAACAAATCCTGCTCTGGGTCCCAGAAGTTCCTATCACAGACACTAAAGATGCAAAGCAACCGAAACAAGAGTAACAGTAAACACCCAGCAGCTATGCTGAACCCCAAAAGAAGCAAGTCTGCAGAAAACAAGGGGCCACAAAATAATTTTTATAACGTCTTGATCTTCACATGATCACCACAGCCTAGAGATTCACTGCAGTTCCTCTGTTGAACTTAGCAGTACTCCCCAAAAGTCAATGATTTTAGTCTATTCAGAGGAAAAGAAGTCTTAGTCATGCCAGAGACTTTCAAGACAGCTTTGGTCAATATACCTAATCACCACACAACTAATCTTGCCTTTCCTTACCTCAGACAGATACTCAAGAGGTTAGAGCACATTCCTACCTTACAGAGATATTAAAGACAGATGGTGAAAAACATCCATTGCTGTGGATTCAGCACTATTTCTCCATCCTTTGAGATATTAAAAACCTGACTAGGCAAGGTCCTGAGCAAGGTTTTCTAATTGACCCTGCTTTGAGCAGGAGAGTTGGACTAGAAGATCACCAGAGGTCCCTTCCATCCTCAACCTCTCTGTAATTCTGTGACTCTGTGGTAATATGTGCTGAGACCTCAGCCTACTTGCCTAGATCTGTATGGACATTTCAGGTTATGATCCTGGAAGGTGTTGACCTTTAGGATGAGCTGAGTTCTCTCAACATCAAGGAGGAGGGATCTGAAATTCCCAGAGCAGCTACTCGCAGCCAGACAACAAACTGAGTACTTAGTGGATTCACCCAGAATAGAAGAGATTCAGGTAGAGTTTCTTCCTTTTGCCTGAGGGGTTTGAACCTGCATCTCCCAGCTGAAGGTTTGAAGAACCTGGCAGTATTTGGTGAATGATATTTAAACAACAAATAAAGGCCAAGAAAGTATCTCCTGGGCCTGTCTAGAGTTTATCTGAAAACAGATTTCATTCATTTATGTGTGGGGGGAAAAGTCTTGTCTAAATATTATGCCTCCTTATGGGAAAAAAAAAATCACATATTTGGATCAGCTCCAGGAAATTCACAAGTTAAAAAAAAAAAGGAGGATAAACAAACCTACTTATAGAGTTGGTATAAGACATCCACTTCTCTCACAAGAACACTTGGATCATTGATTTGTAAGTCGGATCCCAGCACAGAAAACACAGATCAATGCGGAGGAAACTGTAGGACCAAACCACTTGCTGGGAGCCAAGACATCTCAGAGTGAGCTTCCATTTTGCCACTCTCTCTGTCTGCGGCTTTAGGCAAGTCAGTTCTCCTCTTTGTACAAAATACAGATTATGATATTTAACACTGTCTGAAAAGTGCTGTATACAAGGAAACATTTTAATTATATTTCTATTATATTGCAATATTATAAACCCTACCTTCTACCAAGGAAGTCAAGAGTGTGACATTTGCTGCTTTTCTTCTTCCTGCAGGCAAATTCAGTCCCAGTCTGTCTAATTTTTCTCGCAAGCAGCGTCCTCCATTCTTGGATTTTGCTCTATCACGAGAGAACAGTAAGGAGAGAGAAACTTGTCTTTATTCTGCGCTTTTTTTCCCCATGTTAATATAAGTCTAGAAATTGTACACACCTTATTGACAAATGTGTGGGGTAATGCCTGCACTAATGATATCAATGGAAAATCTTTCACAACTATATTCTTAACGTCCTGCTCGCACCATGCAAGCCTTTCACATTGGTCCTTTGACAAAGTTAGACATTATAATGCCTGTCACAGGGGCATCGGATCTTCAGACAGCTTTCCACCTAGTGGAACCCATGATCCTGATTTGGGCATAGAGCCTGGGATTGCAATGACTGAATATAAATATTGACAGTGTTGTCGCTTATATCTGATTTAGCCACCCCAGGCTCCCAAGAAAATAGAGAGAGAAACATGCACTCCTAGAATGATATCAAACAGCTGTCTATAATGAGAGGACTTTACCCATCTCTCTCACCTGACTATAAAAGGAAGCCAGATGGCTACTCAAATGTAGATGTCCATGTGGACCCCAGCTTCAGCTATCTCTCTATAATTTGTGTAGAGACCTGGGTACTTGGAAATGTAGTCTACAAAGCCCCAAACTTACAAGGAGGAAGGGTAAGGCAATAGGAAATGCTGAAGCTAAAATCCCAGTCATCGTTGGTTATCTATGCCGCTATCCCAAATGCCTGTGTCACTTTGTTCTCACAAAATGGTTCCTGGTGCAGCCCACACCTGCTTTTCTGCAGTACCTCAATGTTTGAAGCATTTGAGACATACCCACTTATGCAGCAGATGTAGGTTCAATTTCTTGCTTAGCCTGAGGGAATTTTAACCTGGCAGCAGCCAGCTGGCAGCAAATAACTAACGTTAAAATGCTTAAACATTGAATAGAGCAGTGACTGGAACCCAGATCTCTCCCACCCCAAAAGAATGACCTGGTCATTAAACAACAGAGTCATCGCTACATTTGCTTTTGTCTAATACATATTTTATTAGCCCCAAATGAGATTGAGGGGCTCTCAGCTTAGAATAACCAGTCACTGAGTATTAAGCATGCCTAACTAGGTGTTTTGAGGTACAGGTTCAATTTTCTTCAGGCAGAGGAAGGAACCAAACTCAGAATATCACCATTTGGAGGGTCGTTTTTACACACTAAGAGATGCCACAACTTTGACCATGTTATATGTCAGGAAATGTCTTCTGAGAACACTTTATTCTGAAGAAAAGGTAGCTGGGAAAATACCTAGACAGTGATTGCTGACAGGACGCAAAACCAACCCTGCCAGGTCTCAGGCAAACCATAAACAAGATTTGGTTTTGCTACCTCTCTGCTGGTCAACTACAGTGTTTGAGTCTGTTCTCTGGTTGTGACACCTACAGGTATAGCCTGACCAAAACGATTCATTTACACTCTCTGCTTCATAGAATGGAATTGGCACATCCAAACTGCTGTCTGGGACTAGTCCCTGGCTTTTGCTAATTCCTGAACCATGCCCATGGCTGATTTGGAAGAGTGATATTTGGCCTGGGTCAAAAACTTATGGAGATCATTCTAGCATTTTAACAGTAAAAAGTAAGTCCCCATGTTCAGGTTGATGTCCTTGCATTCTTAATAGTTTGTACTGGCATTGATGAAGCCTGGGGTATGAGTATTTAAACTGAATATGTCTGTCACTATTAGCTGAAGGCCTCTCCAAGGAGAAGCAGTAACAGAGGAAAACTTTTGTGGATGTAGATTTTAGATTTCAATGCCTATAGAGGCAGGTAAATAGGACTTATGCCTTTGAAACAATTTTATGATCAATAGTCCTTACTCTGCAAGATGGCTCGAGACAGCTCTTGGACTCCTATGTATCTTAGAATATCACAGGTTGGTTAAAATGACTTTCAGTATAAGTACAGGGATGAGTGTGGCCTTCAGTGACAGCAATGAAATAGCCTATGACTTTCCAGCTAGTTTTGATCAAAGGCCATTCAGGTAGCTTCTGCCATCTAAGCTGACACGTCGGGGACATTGCGACATTCAGCCTGGCTGAATTACAGTCACCTCCTTCTTTTCCACTTGCAATGTGAGGCAGCGTCTGCCACTTTCCTTCTCTCTGCTTCTGCTCTCTGCAGGTGTCTGCTCTGGTCAGTGAAGGGTCAGAGGCAAAATTTTGCCTAATTACTTGCTTCTCCTCCAGTATCTCACAACAAGAAAAACGAAACCAGCATATTCTGCTGTCTCTCTTTTCTGTATTCAAAAGGCACACGAAGGAGAACGGGAGAAAAAGGCATCCCTACACCCCCATGGTTTAGGTTTTTGATGAGTGAGGGCTGTAAGTACACTTGGTAAACCAATTTTAAAGTAGTTTCTCAACATGAGGTCAGATTTGTAGCTCTGGTGAAATTTTCCACACACTGAGGGTCTTTTTTTTTTTTTTTTTCATTCAAAACAAGGCAAAGGGAATCTATCTGAACTGAGGGGGTAAAAAACATGTATAAACTTTCTGTGAAAAATGTCAGCACATTCTTAATTTCTCTCACGTATTGAAAATTTTCCTAGAAACAGTACTCACTCCCAATCCATCTCCTTCTGTTTTCCCAAACTGCGACCACCTATCCAAGTGGGGGAAGAGAACAAAACCTGTTTGTTGGAAATAAAATTATAGAAATCACAGCACTGTCTAGGATCTGTTATTCTCACCTTCAACTTACCTTCTCAAAATACCTCCTAAGAGGGAAGCATTGAGGCATTCTGGTGGTGAAAGGCGCCTCTTCACCTCTGCAATGGTCACTTTGTACTTGGAAGTGGAGCTAAGTAGAGATAAGCGACCAGGAACGGAGCAGAACAAGTCAGTGGGGTTAACAACGCAGGTGCCACCTACAAAAGAGAAGAAATGTTGGAGCAGGGGAAGCCTCGTATTCCATGGTTTGACAAATTCAGTCATGAAGAACAATTCTGCTGTTTACTTGTGGGATGATTTTGTTGTTGTTTTTGTTTTGGAGTATTTTGGGGCTGGTATTTTTGTTTTGGTTTTTAAATATTGCATCATATTGTAGCTCTGAGAAAGATGGACGGATTGCAATTTCAGTCCAGGAAAAGTGAACCATTAGATCTTATAAGCTTTATGGTCAAATTAGATCATTATGGCTACCTCCTTGGATTTCATGCTGAGTAAAAATTACATCTTGTCAGTCTTCCAAGTCTCGTATCTAGTACGATTAAAAACACAAGATTGAACCAGATTCAGGTATCACTCAGGATTTTAAAAATGCAGTTGGTGAAAAATTTAAGACATTGGTTCTAATGAGAAATGTTCATTTTAACACTTACAGCAGTGTTTAGGATAATAAAGGTGCAACAGCACTATAGGTTTGCAGGGATTTTCAGCCAGAAGGGCTTTCCATGCCTTTGAACTCTCATATGCTCCTTCTAAAGACAGGTCAAATCCTCAGCTGATGTTAATGATTGAAATCTATTGAGCTACATCAGTTTATCTCAGGTTAGTTCTGGAATTGTTTATTTCTTGAAAGTGGCAATTACTTGGCCTGGGTCTAAAACTGCTGAATGATCACCAAATCTTTCAATGAAGCCTGTGATCAATAACTCCTCAGGCAAAATCGAGCTTTTAACTTAAAGTTAATATGTGAGAGAGCAAGAGAGAAAACTTTCTCTGTGACTGATCCAAGAAGACAGTACAAACTCCCAGGGAAAAAAAAAGATAATCTTAAGGACTAACACATATTTTATCACCAAGTGCAAAACACTTTTCTTTGACTTGCCTTCTTCAACCTAACTACAATAAAAAATTCTGTGGAAGAAATAAACCACTGCATGCACAATTCTACCCTGGGGGAAAGATGAAAAAAAGGACTGAGCTGCATATGACAGTGATATAAAATATCATATAATTCCATGCACTACTGGAAGGAGTTCAGACGGTTTCTGTGAGGACAATGGTATAAAGACCTTCTTACCGCAGAATGAATCTGTGCTCATCATTAACGTTTAAAGGAAAGACTCTGTATTTTTTAAACTACCATAATAATTCCTTCTTTCCTGTGAACACCCTGATCTTTTCGCACTGCAAGAGCTCACTTTCTTACGCTTAAAAATTTTATTTTGTAATCTAAATTCAGTAATGTGGATAGAATAGAATAGAATAGAATAGAATAGAAAAAAAAGAAAAGCTCACTTCAGACAAGATCCTAACACTTTATCTTCTTCCACATGTAATCCCTCTTAAAATTAAGGTGACTATGTATGTTCCAGTTTTAGCAGAGAGAGAGGAATGTAACTGAAGGATGAAACTTCATTAAAGGCAGACTATTGCTTGCTTACATAAGGCAAACAGAATTTCTTTCCAAATATTTCAGCTCTTGAAGGTATATTTAAACATTTGTGCTGACAGCAAAACCAGAAAAGAACATCTCTTGGTATAAATCCCAGATGGGTGAGATCCTGACTCAGTACAGCAGGGTATTTTATGACTTTTCTAATTATGCTACAGGATAGATATTAGTGTCCACTCCTCAGACAGAATATAGAGACAAATCACGCATCGCCAAACATACAGGTACATCAAGGGCACTTAGGCACATTTTTGCACAGCTCAAAGATAAAATTCATGAGCTCATGTGCTGAAATGCGAGCATGTGCTGGGGGAGGGGAACCTCAATGCATCCCACGCCTACCAGTTTGCTGCCAGTGCCAGCAATAGATGCCCAGAGCCTGGAGTTGTTTTACGTCTTTGTCAGCAATATGGACAGTGGGACTGAGAGCAGCCCTGAGGAGAACTTGGGGGTGTTGGTGGATGAGAAGCTCAGCACAACCCGGCAATGTGCGCTTGCAGTCCAGAAAGCCAAATGTATCACACCTGCAAGTGTGACCAGAAGGTTGAGGGAGGTGACTCTTCCCCTCTACTCTGCTCTCATGAGACCCCACCTGGAGTACTACATCCAGCTCTGGGGCCCCCAACATAAGGACATGGACCTGTTGGAGCGAGTCCAGAGGAGAGCCGCAAAGATGACCAGAGGGCTGGAGCACCTCTCCTTGGAAGATAGGCTGAGAGCATTGGGGTTGTTCAGCCTGCAGAAAAGAAGGCTGTGGGGAGATCTTATAGCAGCCTTCCAGTACCTGAAGGGGGCCTACAAGAAAGCTGGAGAGGGACTTCTTACAAGGGCCTGTAGTAATAGGACAAGGGACAATGGCTTTAAACTGAAAGAGGGTAGATTTAGACTAGATAGAAGGAAGAAATTCTTCACTATGAGGGTGGTGAGGCACTGGAACAGGTTGCCCAGAGAAGTTGTGGATGCCCCATCCCTGGAAGTGTTGAAGGCCAGGTTGGATGGGGCTTTGAGCAACCTGGTCTAGTGGAAGGTGTCCCTGCCCATGGCAGGGGGGTGATCTGTAAGGTCCCTTGTAACCCAAACCATTCTGTGATTCTATAAACACAGAAATCTGGTGCCACATGCCTGAAATGTTTTGGGGATTTTGTTGTTTGGGTTTGGTTTGTTTTTTTTTTTTTATATCTGAGGCAGGGCTACACAGAATCCTATAAATATTTTCAGTCAACATTTGCAGACTTCTGGTCTGTCAGGTGCATTTGCGAAGAGTGTTAACACTGAGTAGATTTGTTTTTTGGCATCTCCTGCCAGACAATGCATATACACACGTGTACATATATACGTGTCAAGAAAACAGTAGCAATGTGTACATATTTATTTACTTCAGTAAGTCTGTAAATTTTGTAATGAGTGAGACCGTACTGAAATCAGTGTCATATTAAAGTTGATCTTCTTGCCAGGTTAAGCCAGTATGTGCACCATTTATGCCAGATAAATAATTGTTCCTTTAATCCAAAAACCTGTTACTCTGCAGCTGCTTCTACCTAACCAGACTTTACTGGAACACTTCTCATTACTATTTAGTAGAACGTTGTTTACAACGTTTAACTAATGTTGCAAACTAGAACGTTTAAAAATATCATGCCTATGCAACATGCTCTTAAACAAAGTAATTCCAGGTAAGCCAGGTATGGGTTAAAAGTAAAAGAAAACAACAAGTCTCAGTCATTTGCTTTCCAGAAACATGGAGATTAAGTCACAAATTACAAGAAGGTAAAATCTGTTGCATATAATTATTTCATTATATTAATTATTCATTAACACAGCAACGGAGAGCAGTGTGGTGCTTTCGAGATGAAGCTATGTCTTTGTCACAAACGGTGTGTGGTTTTGAAGGTACGGATCTCCTACCCCAAACGCCACCTTGGAGAGGAGATGGGTGAAGTCCCGGCCTTTACACCAGGTGGTAAAGAGAAAAAAGCATGACAGTAAACAAAAGGAGGGCTGCTGGAAAGAGGAAGGAAACAGTAAGTGCAACCACTCTGGAAGATGAAGGGTTGGGTTTCTGGCCAAGCACACACACTGTAGCGTATTCCCTCCCCATTACTCTGATCATGCATTGGAGTGGACAAATGATTTTGTGAAGAAATGCAGCTCAGTGGGGAGAGGACAAGGAATGTTTTAAGTTACGCTAAAAAACAGTGGCAACAACCAGATTTCTTTCCCCTCAAACCAATGCCACTGTAAGTGCTGTTGGACAAGTCGGTCCTTGCTCAGCTGTTGAGCTGGTCTTGTCGTTACAGGGCATTTGAGAGGTGGGATGCTAACAGACACCAGCTGAGGAAGCAGAAGAAAATGCCATCAAAAATAGAATGGAAATAATGCCTTTCATGAGTCTAGCAGTTCAGCCTGGAGATCGCTATTGCTCTTGGCAGATTTTACTTGCTTTAGAAATCTTTACAGGCTAGCTTCTGATGCCAGGATACATAAGACACCTTCAGCTAACCAGATGAAAAGCCCCACACATAGCCACAGCAAACTAATGTGCCCACCGTACATAAAGAAGGGAAAACTGTGGCCATTGCTCCCTGGCTGCTTACCCACAGCGTTGGTCCTACAAGGCCAGGAAAAAGAAAATGAGGGCAGGCAGAAGGTGAGACAACTGGTAGGATCATCCAGCAGACTGCCTCAGCAATTTCGTGCTCTGGGTACCACGTGAAATGGGCTTGTGAATGCTCAAAAGACTCTTTTTAGGACAACTGTTTATTCCCACAGGGAAGCGATTACATGGTCTGGTCTGACATCATCTGTTGCCATAAGATACTGTGATAGAGATGACTGTAAATGGTGATAGTTGTGCTCTTAAAGACACAGGCAAGACAAGATTTCGATGAAGGGGGAGTATCTTTTAGATTGCAACTGATAGATTTGGGAAAAAAAAAAAAAGGAAGTAGGGAAGCTTTCAGACACACAAACCCTTCTTCAGGGCTTCTCTTTTATCCAACTCTATTCAATTACTTCTTTCTTTGTGACAGAGTTTTACCCTCTGATCTGTCATCTTCATGTTGCTTTCAACAAATACGATTGTTTGAGAGGAAAAAGATGGGTGAGGAAGAGATACAGTTTGTGCAGCAGACCACATTTGGGTGAAAGACCTGGGACCTGATAATGCCATACACTGAATCGCCTCAGCTACCGAGTCACCTCAGGAGATTATGTGTAACCTGATGGAGTTGAAGATGTCCCTGCTCATTGCATGGGGCTTGGACTAGACGACCTTTAAAGGTCCGTTTCAACCCAAACTATTCTATGTTTCTCTTCCATTCTATGCTTATTGTCAAAAGACTACATGCATTTTTGCTAGCTTACTTTTGGGGCTCAATCCTTTTCCCCCTAGCTGACTGGTGCGTACTCAACACAACATGCTCCTTTGTGTGAACTGTGCTTTTGCTTTGTTTCCCAAGCCTAGAACGAACAAAAATTCGGCTATGTGATACTGAAGAAGGTAGTCACAGCAAACATCGGGAGAGTATTTTCCCTTCCTTATTCCTGTCTCCCCATCAAATAGCACAAGTCAGTACAAAATGCCAACACAAGCTGGTGACGGGTTGTGTAGATGACAGCAGCAAGAACAACAGAGCCATACTCAAACCCAACAGTCTTGTCAACAAACTGAAAATCCCAATAACACATGATGCAAAAAGAGCTGGGTCTGTTTTGATTGCAGGTTTCCCTTTGTATAGATGAAGAGGACAATAGGGTGGCTGGAGTGCAATGATTTATTCTGATTTAGTAATGCGCTTGGGCATCTGCTGAAATTTAAGTCTCCCTGATGCCCTCGGAGTTAAGTATTTGTGCATCTTTTCTTTGACAAAATCCACATGTTCATGTGTTCACTTTTCATAATAAGTAGAGTTATTGCTTTATTAGGAATGAGAGAGAGAAATATCTGCTGATGCCACTGAATTATTTTTTTGCACTTTACAAATACTTTTTGAACGTACATCTATAATTTTGTTTAGATACACATATCTTTACACTCTGCAAGGTCATTTCTTATTTGTTAATCGTAACATCTGTAATATGATGGTTATTTTATATCCGTTCAAGACAAGGTAGTCCCTTTCTCCGAGATATTCACCCATAAATATCATGCAGTTATGGGAGGAAACATCATAATATAGCGGTAGCAACAGTGCAGAGGTACTGTTTATTTTGTTTTTCAGGATATATGCATGTTTGTGTGCTTGTGTACATTATTAAGTATAGGGATGCGTGAGTGCCTGCAGATTAATCTTATATAAAATATTAATAACATGCTAAGCTTTTTATTAGTCTATTATTTATATCTACAGGTGCTGTTAGTAGGAGTCTCCAGCTTATAGTATATTTTCTGCTCTGTTCCAAAATTCTGGTGAGTTTACAGTATATTATAAAATGAAGACATAAAAATCTACCTCTCCTTATCTTTTTTTTTTCCTAGCAAGTAGCAGATCTAAGCAACCAGTTAACCCTATAGAGTTTATCAGTATTATTTAATCCCATGTTCAGTTTCCAAAGGTCTAAACGCAATTTAAAACGTTCTCCAAATTATCCTCACATCACCCAGTCATTAATCTCAGGAACTAAATATTCAAAATTCTAAACCTCATCTACATTTTTCAGACAAAATAGTAAGTACTGTTTTTTTTTCCCAGTTATTCTTTTGGTTTCACTTAAGTTAATGCACTTTACATCATGTAATTAGGCATATAAACCATCTCTTTCCATGAACATAAACAATTCTAAGATAATGTCCCTCAATACAATGTTCATGCTAAGGAAAGACAGACATGTCTGCATGCACAAGACAATGTTTTTTTTTTTTTAATATGAACTAGAAGATGCAGTAGGACCGCGGGGTTGGTCAGCAGCTTTTAGGACCAGACTCTTAGTTACAGTTTTTAAGGCTGTTAAGAGTGTTAAAGAGTTTTAAGTTCAGGCAATGTTAAGAAAATAGCTTGGAAGAAGCAAGGTGGAAAACAGAATAATGTAAGTAAGGGAGATTGTTACAGGAACTCAACTTCAAAGATTGTATCAACATGCAAGGGGATGTTAAACCTCAGGCACCCAGGACCAGCCCTCCGTCAGCGAGATGTATCAGCCCTGGTACAGGAGCACTTTCACAGCTCCTAGGGTGAAGAATACGACCCCAACCAGAGCCAAAAGAAAAGATATCTGCTTCATTCCTCTCCTATGCCCAAGCCATAAGAACTCATCAGGACTTTTCAATGGCCTTGCTGGGGCAGTGGTTTGGAAAAATAGCTGTGTGTTGCGTGAGCCTGCCCGGTGTCCTGGGGGGCTGCAGGAGGAAGGCTTGGGCAGGCTGTGTGCGGTGTGGGTTGCGTGGCTGAGATTGTGCTAGGGGGCTGCGGTTCCGCCCGTGGTATCCCACGAGTGGGCTCTGCGTGGGGCAAAGCAAGTGATGCTGGAGGAGGCACTGCCGGGTTGGGTGTGCTGTGTACGTGTGCGTTGCGTCTGCAGTGTGCGTGCACGCCTGTTGTGCTTTTACACACTTTGTTCCCTGGCTGTGTGCCTGAATTTGCAGGATGCCGAGGACTGCTCTGCGTGGTGTGCATCCCGTGTGCGCGGGGTTCCCAAATCTCCACTGGGGCAGGCCAAGGCAGGACTGTGCGGATCACGACAGCCCACAGTTTGGAATGGAGCAAAGGGAGACAGAAAACACAAAATACACAACCTCTACCCCAGCAGGAGAGGGGAGCAGCACACCCCCCCAGAGTGAGATCCCTGCCCGGGGGCCTTCCATCGCCCCTTCGTGCACAGCCAGTAAATAGCCCTTTGCAGATCTGCAGGAAAAGCAAGCAAGCAAACAAAAACCCACAGAAAAAAATCAAACCAAACCCTCAACCAACCAACCAAAAGCACCCAGAAAACAACCTTACAACTCTTCTCCAAACTTCTCCCAAAGGTCTTACCGGTGCCAGGACCTAAGGCAGCCGGCTCCGCTCCCTTCCCCGACCCGGGAAAGCGCCCGGTGTCCGGACAGAGCCGGCTTTAACCCCGCTCCTCAGCCCCCTCCATCCCCTTCCCCAACCCGAAACTCCCGGAGAGCCGAAAGTCGCCGAGCGATTTGGCTTTAGTCGGCTGGAGATTATCTCAGCTGGAGCCGCGAGAGCCATTAATTAAGCCAGCTATTTAGGATTTTAATGCGATTTAAATTGGCCCTTGGAATAGAAAAGAAAAGAAGAGAAAAAGACAACAGCGCTAATGACAGTGCATTAGGATCTGAGCACAATGATGGGCTATTACAGGAGTCCCGAGGCTCTTGTAAGGTTCAGAAGAGCCGGGAAAAGGGAAGGAAGAGGACAACAAAGGGAGGGAAGGAGGAAGGCACCCAGAGCAGGGAATAGCAAGGTGTATAGGGGGATGTCCCCTCTGCCCATTCCCGTATCCCGGGATGCCTGGATCAGGCCGCGGGGAGGGGGGAACAGGCCAGCACCCTATTTTTCCCCTTTCATCTGCACGCAAAATAGCAGGGGAGAAGATTCTCCTGGGGAGAGGTGCAAAGCCCTCAGCCCCTGCCTTCACCCGCCTCCTCCAGCCTCTTGCCCAGAGTCTCGCCCTTAATGACTGAGTCATTAGGCGGGTAGTTTGGAGTGTCAAAAATTAAAATTAGGACGGGGGAGAGGATCAAGGCTCAGCGAGTGCCTTTCAAATGAGAGGCGATACCACGACTAAGCACATAAAAGGCAGAGGCGAGAAAGGGGAGCGTCTTTCCCCGGATTTTATTGGCAGACTTTACGGTGACTGATGCTCCAGCTTTTAAGAAGAGGGTGTTTTTTTCTTTCTTTCTTTTTTCTTCTTCTTTTTCTCTCCCCCCCCCCTTTTTTTTTTATTTTTTTTTTGTAATCAAATAAGATCTGAAGGTTGTTCCTAGCCAGGCACTAATGCATTCGGATGTCAGTCACCTCTAAGCGATTTGACAAACTCAAGATCTCTTAAAACGTGCAGAGTTCAGATCATATTAATTCCCCAAAAATGTTTTGATTCAAAGTAGTTTGTATTTTATGTTGCCAAGGGCAATCGAAAAAGAGCTATTGCCGATAGGTTGGCCCTTCTCTCTTCATGGCCCAGAGGCGATAGCAGTATTTAAGCTTCTGAAATTAGCCTGCGGCAGGAACGATGGATGATCACAAAGCGAAACAAGAGCTTTTTTTGGAGTTTGCCATCTCGATTTCATAAAACGATGCAGGCCAAATGTCACCGTGTTGTCTTTTTAATCCAAATATATGGAGGTGAGGACACCAAGCCTGCATACACTTCGTGTCCGAGGGATGGGGAAGGGATGGGGCTTTGGAGGGCATTTTAAAAAGAAGCCCCCCTCTTCCCCCCCCCCCCCCCAAAAAAAAAAAAAAAAAATTTAGAGAGAGAGAGAAAGAAGGGAAAAGAGAGAGAAAAAAAATCAAACAGGAATCAGGTTATTCTGCCTTTAAAATGGCAACCTAGAGAGGAATTAAAAGGGAATGGGCATGTAATAAAAGCCTGGGACGATTAATAGGAAAGTATAAGAGGGGAGGGATTTTTTTAATGATTAAAAAACACAGACGACTCCTGTAAATAGAAGCTTCATTTCTTCAAGTGATTTCTTTTGAAACGAGCGATCTGAATATTCAACTTTAAGGCAAAGCTCCACTCTGTATGTACAACATTAATATGATCTCTGCAGAATTTGGTACTCAGAAATATTAACATATCAAAGCCGCTGCCTGAGGCTAGAGAAGCTATCGATACACGAGCAGTAGGAAAAGTAAAGATTATTGGTTCTGATGGTTAGAGCAGGGAAGCTCCGGGCTAAATCCTGCACACCATTAACTGAAAGTGATAGCATGGGGATCTCTGCCCTGGAATCGGTGGCAAATATTTTCTCTAGCTAGTAATTAGCTCGCCAGCACCTAAGCCTTGCAAAAATCTTTTACTTTCCGAGGCTCATTAAAAGCAAACACCAAATCACTGCACTAAACAATCTAGAAGGCAGCTGATATGTGCAATGGCAGCCAGAGATGGAAGGAGGGAAGAGCCGTGTTTGTGATGTTTGTCATTCCTATCAGTAATCAGCATTAATATCAGGATGGCAAACCATGGCATTGCCTACACATTGTTTTTTTGGGAGAGGACTAGGGAATGGTGTGTTCCTCTGGCAAAGTATATGGGAAGTTTTCTTTTCTTTTCTTTCTTTCTTCCTTTCTTTCTCCCTTTCTTTTTTCCTTTTTCTTTCTTCCTTTCTCTTCCTTCCTTCCTTTCTCTTTCTCTCTTTCTCCCTCTCCTTCTCCGTGTGTCTTTCTCCCTTTCCTTCTCCCTTTCTTTCTCCCTTTCTTCCTGTCTTTCTTTCCCTCTGTCTTGCTCTCTTTCTCTCTTTTTGTTTCCCTCTTTCCCCCTTTCCTTTCCTTTCCTTTCCTTTCCTTTCCTTTCCTTTCCTTTCCTTTCCTTTCCTTTTTCTTTTCTGCTATTGCACCTAAAACACTCAAAAGCAACCTTTTAAAAAATATATGTATATATTAGTGACAAAAATAAAATAAAAAATCTGTCACGAGATGTTTAAAGTATTAGGGAAGCCACTCTCGAGTTAATATATTCTTATTGATGTATTACTAGAAAAGAAGTGTGATTTATTTATATGGGATACTGTATAGCGCTTAGGCACAGGGTGTTTTGATTACTGCTAACACCTATTGCTTTTTTTGAAGTCGGACAAAATATTTATTATGTATTTTTAATATACATTTGAAACTTATACTCTCGCCTTTGATATCTTCCCTGAATATGCCAAGAGATAGATAGCAGTGCAGTAGTAGTTCAGCACTTAGATCAGGGTAGAGAAAACCTTGCATTTTCATGCTGGATTTCCTTTACTATCAATCTTTAAATCCTTGAATAATTTGATCGCTTTAAAAAGAGAGAGAGGAAGAGTCTTGACTACAATCATCTGCACAGGTAATTGGAATCTCCTTAACAGGAGCTGGAGAGCTGAATAAACTGGAGTTGAGCTGAGCTGAGACTTGAGCCGCCCTTCAGCTGGGAAATGAGCACCACAGTCCCCAACTGATGGGGACTCTGTCTTTCTCTCTTTCAGCTAACGATCTCCTCTTCTCGGGGGCCAGCTCTCGGATCAAACCCGAAAGAATTAAGCCTCTTCCGAGGGATAATTAGAAGCCGCTGAAATCCGCGAGAGAAGGACCTAGGCACAGGCACC
>NW_009259792.1:2677630-2678558 GCF_000687185.1 Egretta garzetta | reverse complement strand
GGAACGCCCGGACAAAACCCGGTCTGAGTGGGTGTGGGGGGGAGGTTACCCCGAAACCTTCCCTCCCGCGGATAAAACCGCGTGTGAGCCTACTCTCGGCCTCCACTCACGACGGCTGTGTGCGACTTAATTGGTTCAGCTTAAAGTTTGTCTTAGGGAAGTTGTGGCTCAAATCAGGTCTCCCGGCACAACAGGATCACACCGCCTAAAATATCTCCTAACCGTCTATTTTTCGCGGCGGGCATAACGAACAAGGGAAGGTCATAACGTGATGACAAATTCCATCCTCATTCCCAGAGGCTGAGTCGCCAAGTGTCCTCTCTCCCATTGCGTTATTCGGTTTATATTGTGAATGAAAGCGTGCCTTTAAGCTCGTAAGAAGAATGTGTTCCCACGTTAGGCCTTTAGACTACTTTTGTTTCTCTCCACGGTAAATGGCGGTAATAACCCCCCCCCCCACCACCACCACCACCCCGAACACTCAGATTTCACAAACGCTGAAAAAAAATGCGTATTGAACAAGAGTTCCAAATCTTTCCTCTAACTCCGACTTCAGATATTTACATTGACAGATGGGTATCGACTGAAGTGACACTCAAAAGTGAGTTCCACACCGGTCTGTAGCGCTACTGAAACCACATTTCCAAAAAAGCTCCTTCCTTTCCCCACACGAGATCAAACTGCCGATTTAACAGCTCGGAGCCAGAGAACGCCTTTCTCAAACTATCAGGGATCAACTCGATTAAACGGGGAATGATAAAACGAGGCAAAAAAGCTCTGGATTCAGCGGGAGTATCCGTGAAGTACCGATCACTTGTACAGTGCAAATGGGGTGTGAAATGTGAAGTGCTCTAAGCTAGTTTGAAGGCACTTCTGTCGAATGCCAAATTATCACTTTTTCGGCAGTAACTCCAAACTCCGCGAAGCA
>NW_009259792.1:2671263-2677455 GCF_000687185.1 Egretta garzetta | reverse complement strand
AGAGAAGTGGAGAAGTGTTTATGTTTACAAAAATTGATAGACGCAAGTATTTGGAACCTCTTACCTCTCCTTATCACACCGCCTTGCCCGTTCAGTACAAGTCCACACTGGGCCTCCACTGAGCTCTTAGGTAATGAGGGGGAAAAAAGGAGAGAGAGAAATCAGATACAGAAACCCACGTAGCTTTTGCTTTGTTACACGACTCGCACGGGAACAATAGTTAAGGTGAGCTGGAAAAACACAGCTCCTCTCATCGAACTCAAGGGCTCTGGCGAAATCCCACCGCCAGCCTACAGCCTGCCCCTGCCCCACGAAATGCAGAGTAATTCTCACGTTCATTGCCATTTACATCCGAGTTTTCTCCTGAACGGGGGAGTTAGGTCGGCAGTTGCGTGGCAGGCTAGAGAGGCGGACAAGCAGTCGTGAGAGAAGTGTGTTCGCTCTCTCCGGTTGCACACACAAAGGGGAAAATACCCTTTCATAGAGGGTTCTTGTACGTTTAGCTCTATATCTGTATCTATATACAGCTAAATTCGTATAGAGGTTCCGTGATACGTCTACACCGACTTACAAAGCGTGCGCAGAAGTAGACAAAGAGCACAGACAACAGACGACCTGCTGGGCTCTGCCGGCTACACCGAGCCGTAAGGGTGTTGTAACAACGCGTGTGTCCGCACAGAGGTGGGGGTGAATACGCATCTGTGTGCACACACAGGCACCCATGTGCGAGTGTGGGCTGAAGAACCATCCAAGCACCCGCCTAGGGCTTCTGGTGCACATCCGAAGAGCTCTCCCTTCTTTATTCTCCTCTTACAAGGCTGATTATTTGGGGATCTTCGCCCTCCTTAATAAATATTTTTATTGGGAAGATAAAAGACTTGAAAGGGTTGGGTTTTCTTTGGGTTTTTCCTTATGTTGGGGTTAAAAAAACACAACAAACCAAACCTAAATCTTTGCCCAGTGGAAATGTGTTAAAGACGCATTTTCCTCTACAAACAAACGAGGTATTGGACATGAAAGAGGCCTTTAAGGGTGTTAACCTACTCAACAGCCCGTGAAGAGTTAAGTAAATGCGGAGAGAGTCGGTGCATAATAAAAACCCCACTTTACAAAACAACCTTTACAGTCCTGGCTCTCTCCCCCACTTTCACCATATTGGCGCTGGCCCTGTAAGACCTTCCTTTTCAAGGCTCTTTTTTATTTTAAGTGTTCTGCCTTAAAGTGATTATGAAATCAATATGAAAAAAACTTGGCGACTGAGCATAAATTAAAGCGGTGATGGGAAAAGGTGTGACAGTTTTCTTTGTTGCCCATGGAAAATCTTTTTAGGGCACTGAAAGATGCCACTCCAGCTCCAAGACTGTTTGCATCTGTTAGGCTGACTTAAACCGCCCTCGAAACTATTGGACATTCACTTAAAATTCTGTGCAGGGAAAAGTATATTTACATTTGTTGCATTTGAAATGAGGCATATGCTGATGAACGTTTTAAAAAGAAAGACTAAGGAGAAAGGGGAAGACCACAATTTTGGTTTAAAAGTATTTGTGTACAGTCCTGTTTCTGTTCGCCACCAAAACGCTTCCTTCCAAGCCCACGGTGATGTTCGCCAGAGTCCAAGTTTGTTCTGAATCATTTCAATCATAACGACAAATATTAATATTTTCAACTTCTCACCGCTCAGCCTTTTCCATACCTCAGTACACTCCCTCTTCGGTCCGGGAAAAGAGGGAGGAGGAAAAATAAAGAAAAGATGAGGTACAAAGACCTAAGTCTTTTACTTTTGAATAAAGTGTGATCGAAAAATTAATATTTCCCAAAGAAAAGCTGTATGGTTTTTTCTTCTTCAAATACATAAAAAAAAGAGAATGTGCCTCTAGCAGCTTAACCAACCTCTTCTTTTTTTTTTTCTTTCTTTTTTTTTTTTTTTTTAAAGGGAAACATGTTGTTTGGTCGGATGACATTGCATAAATGACCAGTTGAATGGCACTAAGTCGAAAATTGGATAAACTATGGTGCTTTTTTGCCCGGGACTTAGGCATTGTCTGCTGTCTTGCAAACGTTCCTAATCCCCTCTTTTGAAAAATACAAGGCTTTGTGCCTGCCAAAGAAAAAAAATTTGTACAGATACAAAAAAATCAGCAGCAGACGTGGTTATAAAAAGGAGTAAATAGGTTTTAGTTGGGCTGAGCAGTGAATGGCAGATTTTTTTTTTTTTTTGAGGGGGGTAACATAAGGAGATCCTTGTGAAAAATGTAAACAAAAAAATGGCCAGAGAGGATAAAATTATATAGTGAATTTTAATGGAGAAAGCTAGGTTTAAATAGTTAGAGTTTCCTCTTCAGAGATATAAAAGATACCATTCTTTGTTGTTGGGTTGTTGGATTATTTTGCCCCTTAAAAAAAAAAAAAAAGGGAAAGAAAGGGGGAAAAAAATTTCTTTTCTCCGATATAAATAGAGCTTTGGGGGGCTCTTTTTGTTTGTTTGTTTTGGTTTGTTTTTAAGGGAAGAAAAGAAACCTTCTTAGTTTTACAAACTTCGGGGGTTTTCCGAGCCTTTGACCGCTACGTCTTTTTGGAAAGACCAACATAGCCAGCTTTGTATGTCTGGGAGCGAGATTTTGGGGGAAAAGTAAGTACAATAAATACGGTCCTATTTGTCTCTGCCCGCTGCTGGGAAGCCTTTAGTTCCTCAGCTGGTCGGGAGAAGGGAGGTTTGCTCTTGATTTGGGGGACTTTTCCAAATGGGTGTCAGATACAGGAGGGCGTTGTTTGCAATTTTGGAAACAAATTTCATTTAAGCAACCAGCTTGATTTACCGGAGGTGAATTTTTACTGCGGGGGAAAGGATTTCTGAGCAGATAAAGCTGAGGTTTTGATACAGAGAAATAGAATTTTTTTGATGGGTCCAGCTGCCGGTTAGGGAGGGACAGATGAGTGATTAGACACAGAGATAGCTGAATTCAGCTTTATCTGCTTGTATCTCTCTCCCCATTAACATCTAGATCGGATATTGCGAGGGATTTTTATCACACCGAGTATTTCTGACGAACCTTTGCTCCCGTTTATTTCTTCCCTGCCTCATGCCTCGGAGTTGAGCGGAAGGTTTGCCTTTGTATGGATGTCGGAAAGCAGATTTATTTCCTGCCCTGCCTTTTTCTCTTTTCCTACTCCAACCCTTCCTTAAGACGTTTCCCTGCTCTGTCGGTGCGAGTTGTTTAAACGGTTCCGTTCGCCGAAAGGAAGGAAAAGTTTAGGGAAAGCGAGAAGGTGGGTTGGGCTGGGTTTGCTTTCTGTGTGACTTTGGGAAGGGCTGGCACAGGCGGACACGGACCCGCACAGGCACCCACGCACCCCGAGATCGCCGCCTGAGTCCCAGGGTCTCAGCCAGCACCGAGACACAACCCACGCGGGGAAGTCAGGCGCGAGTTTGGGTTTGGTTTGGTGGCGGATTTGGGACGAATCTTCCCTCCTTTGTATGAGCTATTCTGAGAGCAGAAAAATGGGGAGGGTGAGGGGGGGACCGGGGCAGGGGGAGGGGAGAAGAAGGTGCCTCGAAAGGAGATCGCATGCTATTTACCTGCAAATCGTCTGCTCCCGAGGCTGCAAGCCCGAGGCTTGGTCCTGGCAGGAGTCTTTGATCTGGATGCATCCCATATTGGGATCCATGGCTCATAAGAGACAGGTCGTGGCGGCGGTAAGCATCTAAGCACCCCAGCTCTCTCCTCTGCTCGTCCAAGCAAGAGGACTTGAGCGCCCGCGCATTGTGCAGGTTGATAAAATCAGTGGGTTCCCCATGGTGGATCTGCTGGTAGTATTGCTGGGAGTGATGGAGAGAGTTCAAGGAGTAAGCGTCGGGGTTGACTGCCGGGTGGCTGTGTTGGAACTCGTAGTGGAAGGACTGGTGGTGCAGTGGGGTGTACTGGTGGTTAGTGGAGAAGTACGGGGAGGCGAACTCGGTGCCCGTGGTAGAGTAAGTGAGAGGAGATGAGGAGGAATAGGCGACGGTCGAGTTGGCCACAGACTCCAGGCATCCAAGCTGCATCAAACGGTAACTGTTTGATCCGTCATGACGTATCTGAAAGGAAGAAGTGAAAAGAAGACCCCAAAACTGGAGGTTTGTCATTGAAAAGCCCGGGTGCGCTTCTTCCAAGCACGCTGTCCTGCATAGCTTCTCCTCTAAGCCAGCGAGCGGCAACCCCGGCAACAAAAGATCCTTCCCTACCTTGGGCTGGTGCCATAAAGGTCTGTTCAAAAAAATCCTAAACAGCCCAGCCTGCCCTTAATACCGTCAAGCGAAAGGAATCCACGCACTGAAATAAAAACTATCTATCTTTCTATCTGTCCATCCATCCATCTATCCATCCACCTCCTGATCACAGCTGTAATATCTGGGGCTGACACAAAAAAAAAAAAGTCATCAAACAGAGGAAACTACCGAGAATACACACAAGTCCCGTCTCTATGTTACAGCGTTACACATTGAGAAAGCTTTGCCTCCTGCTTGCCTTCCTTTCTTCCTTCCTTCCCTTCTTTTTTTTTTTTTGAACCCCTATTTTTCTTTCTTTTTAAAATAACGAATCAGATCCAAAATCCCCCCCCCCCCTCCTCCTTTTCCTGCGTTTCGAAAGAAAAGGGGAGTCCTGCTTTTTAGTGAGAACTCCCCATTCCTGGCGAGCTGGTGGTGATTTCTCTCCACTTCATTATATTATTAGGGGTATTATTCTGATTTTCGTTCTGGCAACGGTTTTAACGTGGTAATGAGTTGCCCTTTCTGGCGACAGATGTCATAACGAATTTTCTCTCTATACTTCTTTAAGTTATCTCTGAAGCCGGATTATAATTAAATGTAACGGTCCAATATGGATTTAAAAAAAATGGAAACAACCACACAGGCACATACACGCACACATATGCACACACACACACACATCCGCACACGCGCGCGCACACACACACACACTCACACACACAAAATACCTCTGCATCGTGGACGAGACCTGGAAAGGTAGTTGACATTTTTTGGTTCTCCGAAAAAAAAAAAAAAAAAAAAAAACCAAACCAACCCCCTGGAAAAAATTCCCCTCTCCAAATTAAAAAAAAAAAAAAAAAGAAAGAAAAAATTTGAAAAATCCAAAGTTCATGTATTTCCCCAATTTTTTTTAGAAAAAATCTCTACAGACAGAGAGAATTTGCAATGTATCTGCATAGATCAGATCTCTCGCTTTTCCATGCACCTCCTTAAAAACCTGTAGGAACAAAATTTTCCCTCTGCACAAAAGCTGCTCCCTGGATCAGATTTTGTACTTGCTGGGTATTTCTTTGGCTGATGTCGTAGGTCCCTTGGTAATATAGAAGTTTTGAAAATTAAGCATCAGCACTGAGAACTGGGAGGACAATAGATAGAGGAGCTTCATCCCAGGAGACAAGGAATAAATATTGTATCTTCGCCTAATAAGGAACTGTAGGTTCTTTCAACATTTTTATACATTTTTTCCTCCACTCTTTAGAATGCTTTTTCTTACCCAGGCTAATATGGGAGCTAATCTGATCGAAGGGGGTATTTTGTGTACATTTTATTGGGAAGACATAAAGCTAATATATATTAATATATGTTATTAAACCATCCTTTTCAATAGGTAAGTGCTCCTTCCTGTCGATTATACTGCTTTTAAATACTGACCAGAATCTAACATTGCACATTTGTATGTGTGGGAGCAAAACTCCTGTCTCTGAGTCAAAAGTAGCAGAAGGGAAGCCTTTAGGGTTGGTTTGGGTTTGGTTTTGTTTTTTTTTTTTTTTTTTTTTTTTTTTACCCTTGCATTTACATCGAATTTAAGTCCACCCCACACTCCAACCTGCTTTTAAAGCTTCCTAATATGCTATCTTACAGGCTTCTTTAAATAGCGTTTTCAAACATAAAACTAGGGTGAGACCACAAAGTACCACTGCAGTGACATATTATATGGAATTATACATAAAATACATATAGACCTACGGAATTACATCTGTCTATATAGGAGAAAGACAACCAGGGAAGGGAACGTATGAGCTCAAAGACCACTGATAGCTGTTTTCCCTTCGACATTCCTAAGTGCCGATGTGTTTTAGGGATGGAAATGCACGGAGGCTGCCTAGCCCCGGGTTGCAAAGCCGGAGGGGTACGTTATTTATTTATGTAGTGACACCGGTCCG
>NW_009259792.1:2669857-2671118 GCF_000687185.1 Egretta garzetta | reverse complement strand
TAAGCCTGGAGATAGGAGAGGGTGTAACTTGCTTTTAATTGCCATTTAATTTGGGTTGCTTTTAAGCGTTTAAGCGGCGAAGGTGTCTTAATAATAAGCCGCAGGCAAAGAGGCATGTGGCTCTCCCTCTCTCTCTCTTCCCTCTGTTTTTTTTTTTTTTTTTTTTTTTTTTTTTTTTTTTTTTTTTTTAAGGTCCAGGTTTTGGGAGGGTTTATTGGTATCTGTTCATGCAGGCTAACAGGAGCTGTCATTCAGCCCCCTTTTCTTTCTGCAGACGGACAAAGGCACACGCCGGGAATTGAAATGCATCGGCTGAAACGGGGCAGTGCGGGGGTGCGGGCGGGCAGCGGGGTCGGCACGGCCAACACCTCGCACCTCGCCGGAACGGGCTGTGCTCCCCCCGGCCCCCGCCCCGCCTGTCCTCGGGGGAAGGGAGGTGCGAGGAAACGGAGGAGGACGGGAGGAAGGAAGGAAGGAGGAAAAGAAGGGAGGGAGGAAGGAAGCAAGGAGGAAAAGGAGGAAGGCAAGAAAGGAGGAAGGAAGGAAGGAGGAAAAGAAGGAAGGAAGGAAGAAGGAAGGAAGGAGGAAGGAAGGAAGGAAGGAAGAAGGAAGGAAGGAAGGAAGGAAGGAAGGAAGGAAGGAAGGAAGGAAGGAAGGAAGGAAGGAAGGAAGGAAGGAAGGAAGGAAGGAAGGAAGGAAGAAGGAAGGAAGGAAGGAGGAAGGAAGAGAAGGAAGGAGGAAGGAAGGAAGGAAGGAGTAAGGAAGGGAAGGAAGGAGGAAGGAAGGAAGAAAGGAAGAAGGAAGGAAGGAAGAAAGGAAGAAGAAAGGGAGGGAAGGGAAGGAAGGAAGGAAGGAAGGAAGGAAGGAAGGAAGGAAGGAAGGAAGGAAGGAAGGAAGGAAGGAATTGTTTCTTTCTCTTCATTTGGATTTCCTACAGTTCAAATGTTGTTAATGAAATAAAAATATTTCACCCCAACATATATTTGAGAGAATTCTAGGAACTCTTCCAAGTTTTGGTAGTTAGGAGGATAAAAGAATACCCAGAAATGGACAAACTTCGCTCTTTCCAATGCCCCGATAGAGCCTGGCGAGCGCAGCAGGAGTGGCCACAACCAGCCAGGACGGCTTAGACCTAACCACAACAACAAAAAAAGTTAAGACACCTTGAGCACACCCTCCTGACGGAGGGAGAAGTGCCCCTTCCCTTCGAGGAGGAAGGCAACCCCTCTCCCACATATCCAGGTCACGGCACCCCTCAGCC
>NW_009259792.1:2668936-2669442 GCF_000687185.1 Egretta garzetta | reverse complement strand
CCTCCCCACGCACCCGCAGCTCAGGCAAACCCGCAGCCACCCCACCAGCCAGCTCGGAGCCCAACTTCGCTTTAAACAACAACAAAGCCGCCAAAATGGTTTTGTTTGGGGGAAAGTTTATAAGAAACCCGGCTTGCCAGATGCACGTTACTGGTCAGTTCCATCTGTTAGCTTCGCTTACAGACCCTAAAAAATCATATAGACCGTTTGCGCTTTTAAGTCCCCCCCCCCTCCCAATCCAATTAATAACGCGAGTCAAACTGCAAAGCACTTATTAATTGCTCCCGAAAAAAATCTTTCAGGAAAGTTAATTGGGAGCTTTCTGGTTTTCCAACCAGCGCCATGAGCTAATGGTCAGAGCAGACAGACTTCGCCTTGGGTTTCATTGTGGCTGGGCACGTTGTTTATCCCCTGCTTAAAGTTTGTTTCTGCTCCTAAGCTACAGAAAGGGGCTTTTGGTGCTTTTTTTTTTTTTTTTTTTTTTTTTTTTTTTTTTGAGGGGGGCT
>NW_009259792.1:2668208-2668772 GCF_000687185.1 Egretta garzetta | reverse complement strand
CTCCCTGGACTCACAGACCTCTCTCATCTCCTGTTTGACTTACAAACGTTTCCAAGCCTGAAATTACAAATTTTCCCATTCATTTTTCCTTCCTGCCTTAGCTCCTTGCATTTTGCTGGTCGCCCAATAACTGTTTATTTTATTTCCTAATTAAGAGCCTTCACTTCCACTGAGAGTCACCAAAACTTGGTCCTTGCTGGACCTAAACTTCTGATGACTTTTCCTGGTGTTTCTTGTGTCTGAGAGAGCAGTTCAAGCCATCATAGGCAGCTGGGGTCAGCAGTGCCAGGACATTCCTGGAACAGGGTCCATCCTCAGCGATGCCCTTCGCTGCAAAGGACCCAAAGAGAAGTCTCCCTTCAGCAGCCAGCAAAGGTTTTTTGCTTAAGACTCTTTTCCATCCCCTTTGTGCTCTGCAGTTCCTGAAGTTTGGGAGCTATGAGCTTTGGGGACACTCAGCTGACCTAAAACAAAAGCAGCCTGGTGGTCGCTTTTGTGCATCACTGAGTCCTGCCCATTGTTTGCAGATCTATTGTTGTCAATCCTTTGTCTCCTCCCCCCCCC
>NW_009259792.1:2654462-2668043 GCF_000687185.1 Egretta garzetta | reverse complement strand
CCCCCCCCAAAAAAAAAAAAATTATATTTTTCTCCTTCTCCTGCTCCCCTGGTCCATTGAACTGCTCCCTCTTGTCTGGAAGAGGGGGTGAACCTGAACATGGGCCCCCTCTGTGCTCGTATCACCACCCCATCTCCCTCCCCTGGACTTCTCATGCAGGGAAAACCCTCGGAGAGGCCCAGACCTCTGTGGGCTGGAGGGAAGGAGCTGGTAGTGCCCCCCACATGCACACACAGACCACCCACCTTAATTTTCAGGCAAATCTTACCTTTCCACTCACGAAAACAGAGGGAGACAATCCCTGTCTGGTAAATAAATAAACCCTATACACTCTCAGGGGGAATAAAAAAGAGACCATAGTGAGAAAAACAGGGGTCTTTTTCCTCTTATTTCCCTTTAAGAATCATTATTTTGAGAGTACAAGTTACATTATATTGCTTTTTCTCTTCCAAGGAGGAAAAAAAGGAGAGAGGAAGATTTGACACTGGAGTTCACAGGCTGTAGCTCTGGGCAATGAATGTGGGGAGTTTTGGAGGGGGTTTCTTCAAGCTGCAAGACCAGAGATGTCCTGCAGACCCCTGCCCATTCCCCTTCCCTCTGAACACAGCTAACCTCCCCGATGCCCACCACCGTGTTTCCTCCTCCTTGCAAATTTGTATTCTGCCTCACCACAACAGCCGAAAGGCAACATAATGGGACAGAGAAAATGCATTTGCAAGCAATTAAAATGCTGTGAATATATTAGTTGAAAATTAAAGAGGATAACTGGTGTATCCAGTCATTTCTTTGATGGCAACAAGGCTTCCTGCTTGCTGAGGCTTTCAAGAAGACTCAAGAGCAGCTATGTTTCAGCCCAGGTGCCTGGCATCACTCAGAGTCAATGTGAAAGGGAGGGGTGAGATGGCTTCAAAGGTCAATATTGATCAATACCACCTGGCAAAAACCCAGACCAGTGCTCACTTGGGGTGAATGCCATTCATACCAGTCTGTGCAAGGACCAGGAGGGCAGAGTTGGTGGCTATTGCATTACAACGTGACTTCCCAGATATTTGGTAATGGTGATCCATTGACAGCCTGTCAATGAGAGACCCTTTTCATCTCCTTTTTCTGGTTCACCTCCCCCTATCCTCATCTTCTTTAGTCTCTCTCTTCCCCACTGGCTGCTGCCTGTTGCTGGCCAAATGGGGTTGTGAGCCCCACAGTCCCTGTCCCTGCCCTGTTATTTCTTGTGATAAGTGTCTTGGTGATGCGACTTCCCTATTTTCTCCTTCAAGCACCCTGTTCCACAAACACAGGTTTACTTCTTACATGGAGCTGCTCCTCATGTTTATCCTCTCCACTCAACTGCTCTTGCAGCCATCTCATTTCTCCCTCTCCTGTTTCCCCACAGCTCCCTGAGCTGCTGAGTGCCCCATCCCATCTGTCTTTGCTCTCCAGCCAGACCCCAAGAAAGCAGTTTCTCTTAGCTTAGGCTTGTAAAGATGCGGAGATCCTACTGGGGAGGCTGTCTGGGGCCCCTTTTTACATGGCTCCTAGGGCTGTACCTGCTCCATGGAGGCCTCTCCACCTGGTCCTCCTTGACAATAGCCTCTGGTGTATCTTGGTCTTTCACACACTCCTGCTTTAAGGCATTCATTTCATTGCCACTGCTGTGTTTTCAAGCTGTCTACCCGCCTTTTCTCTCCTTTAGGCACCTGCGTCAAGAAAAACAGGCTGCCTCCACTCTTCCCCTTTTGGGATTTCCCCCTTTCCAATATTCACACAACACTGTGGTTTTGCCAGTGCCTTTTACTGCCATGTTCCTAATTTCTTTCAGCATCTCTACTGCATCCCTTAGGGGGGTAACATGCCGACTGTGGCAGCTGTCCTCTCTCCAGTTCTGCAAACACCGAGACAATGAAAATCCTCCCTCCCGCCTTCCAGCTTCCTCCTGAAAGCAAAAGCTTCTTCTGCCAATTGCTCCTGCCATCTCTTAGAGGCCATTTCTTTTTTCCCTCGACCTCTGCTGTACTTGAGGAATGCCCTGTTACTTTATTTATCTTGCTCTCTCGTGCAGTTCTGTCATTCCTTGGTGTGGCTCCTCTCCCATATTTTACGCTTACTCCCCTTCATTAGGTAATCCTCCCAGACCTCTTTTCTCTTTACCTGATCTATCTCACTCATGTAGTTCACCTTTTTTTACCTTTAAATCTTTTTCTGATTCTGTGTCTATCTGAAGGTATTTACTGCCGTGGGCAGCACAATCATGGTAATTTTGGAGAATCCTTTAATAATCTCTTCCTTTCTCCCGTCTATCTAATGATTTGTTAAATTTCTCATATGCTATGTGTTTTGCTGTTCTGAAAGGAAATGTTTGGTTATAATCACAGACCTAACTAATTACTCTTCTATGCCAGAGCCTTGCCTTCCTTTACATCAGTGGCTCGTCAGTCACTTCTTTGCTTCTAAGTGATTGATGCTTTGAAATTTTGGGAAAGGAAGCAGTCCCAGATAACTCAGAAGTGTTTTGTGCCCTCAAGTTTCTATCAAGGAAGAAGCCAGAAATTCTCCCTTAAAGGATCTTTCTCTATGACAACTTTTTTCCCCCTCCAAATTGCGATCACGTATTTTCTTGCTCTGACCATAATTTTAACGGCTTCATCTAGGATTTCTCTAGCAATATTGCTGCTGTTAGTTATTTTTACTCTTAAGGCCACACTGGGGACTGTTAAAAGGAAACCCAGACATAACCATCTCTGTTCATGAAATGGGAATCAGGTTAGCAATCTAGCAGTGGAGCAAAATGAAACCTGGTTCTGGAAAGCCACATGATGGTGAAAAGCCTCAAAACATGACTTGAAAATTAACAGGAGTCCTGGTTCAAGTTTTTGCTCCACTTCTTGTGAGATGGACCTTTGAGCCTAGTCCTTCTGAACCTAATAGTTTGTGGAAAAGCTTATGAGTTTCAACAGAGACATTCCTCAGCACCAGAATGGAATACTGGAAAAATTTAGAGTTAGGAGAACTATTCTCTGATGTTTCCACTTGGCTCTGTAAACTGTGAAACCCATACTTTCCTTAAAATAGTCTGATTTCAACAAAATTTGTAAGACACTTTCACTGACTTTTTTAAAACTAGCTACCAGAGAAAGTTACGAAGCCAACTTCTATAGAAAGCAGTAAGGGAAGGTGTAGGGGATATTCCTGCTCACTGACACAGCATAATATCCATACTCAACCAAGGCAACAGGTAAAATCCACGTGTGACAGGGATTTTGGATCAGGCCATCGAAGTTCAGTGGGAACCATCATCACAACCTTATATTCTGCTGCTCAGGAGAAAACACTGGTGATGAAACTGGAAATTTTACGGTTAACTAGTGCATCTAATTAAAAGTTTGTTGTTTTTTTTTTTCCCCCCTCTTGCCAGTCTTAGCCCACAGAGCAATTTTGAACCAAACTCTCCACATGCAACCAGCTAAACTAGGACTTTAGAAATTCTCCTGATCATGAACGGGCTAAGATGACATTATTCAAATTATTTTCTGGATGCCTTTCGATATATGAGGCAAAATCTTATCATTAAACTTCTCTCTGGTAGTAGAGAATGAAAACATCTGTAGACTGTGATGTATTAAAGATGTACCTTATATTAGAATCATCCATAATTAATGCAGACATTCCAATAAATAATACAGTGTCAGGTTCTTTGGATTATTGAGTGTACTCCACTGTGCTTATATACTTATGCACTGGCAGTAATAGTGAGCAAGTTTCCTCACCTAATTAAACACTGAGCTCTACTATATGTTTAAACAGCATTAAGGTAGTGTCACAAACTTAAAAGAGTAAATTCAAAGGTAAGGCTGACATCTTTGTCCTCAGCTTATGAGTCACGTATTGATGGCTTCTTCCATTTTTTCCCCACCTGCGTGTCTGCAAGGATATAAATTTTCATGGATTTTTTACGGCTCACACTTAATTTGTAACCTTAACTCTTTAAAATTAGGTGTAATAGTATTAATATTTTAAAGAGATTCTTTCCTCAGGAGCCTGAAATTGCTCTGAATAGCTCAAATAAATCTGTATTTAGGTTAAGTAATATATAATTTTCACTGAACACATATATTTGTTAACATATTTGAAAATGGGACTTGTATTGACCTAAGAATCCTGGGTAGGTGCGAAGAAACCACTATATATTTTTTATTGGTTCAGTATTCAGGCATTTGCTATTAAAATGCATAAGATGTATCCCCAAAACTGAAGCCAGCTACTTCAGAGACGTAAGATTCCACTGAGGGAATAGGTATTTATGATTTAAAAACATATTTTAATTTCCCAATTGATCATAATAGCTCATGCATAAAATCAAGAGATTCTGGGATTTCTATTACTTTAAAATTGAGCATTAAAATTCATTTGGCAGAAGGAGGTGTGGTTAGTTTTTTTTTAATTTCTTTCCAGAAATAAGATCTTGTCTGCAGGATCTGATTCTGGAATGCTATCTCTGATAGAGGAGACATCATTCACAACCTGACAATAGCTACTAGAGGACTGATAATGAATGTGCTGATAGAGTTCACTGTGAGCTCCATTCTGCATCCTCAACTCATGTCAGTAATCCCTGTATAAGCCAGTTGTCTCTTTGACCTCTATGGGCCTGAGCACGCTAGTGAAGGTGGAGGGGTCAGGCAGTAAAAGACGAGTAGTCTCTTGCATGAGGGACCTGATCCGAAGACCATCTGAAGTCAATGGATTTCTTTCCCTGGAATTCAAAGAGCTGTGGAAAATATCCTAAACAAGTATTTGGATTTGTATTGTACCTGAAATATAAGAAGAATAAAAGGGAAAATAAGAATGTAATTATGTTTGCCTAGAAAATGTCTTTAAAAAATAATTTCAAATGTTAGTTCCATAGTCTGAAAGCTGAAAAACATTTATTACATTTCTGAGAACCATGAGAAAAAGTCCTTTTCCTGCCTTCCTGCCTTCCCGCCTGTATAGTAATACCATTCTATAGAAGTACATATGTACCAGCTCGGTGGACAGTCTAATTATTCAGCTTCTAAACTGTGACTTAAAGTGTGATTTTCAGCAGTAATTTCCCTCAGTTCATAGTGTCTGGCTGCTCTGAAATGATTATTTGCAGACCAGTGAATGAAACATGGACAATCAACAATTTTTGATTGTACAATAAAATGACTGCAATTGAAGTACAATGCTTTCAGTAGTTTATGGGCAATGGGCTATAGCTTCCTGACCCCATACAGCAAAGTGCTTAGCTACAACAAATGCTTAACTTTATTTCTGAGCGCAGAGTTAAAAAAGAAAAAAACAAGCAAGTGTATTCAGCACCAGTAAGCAACATTCATTCAGGGTGAAAACAGAACCTGGTATTCAGATTAGCAAAGACCAGGATATGATTTTTGTTCATATGTTTTAGGGGTGAGGGACACAGGCCATGTATGACATGAGGGTCAAATGAATATGTTTTTTATCAGAAAAAGACTCCACATTGCTATTTCTAACAATGCTTGTGTATATTTTTCCATTTCCCTAATGAAACAAATCTGTGACAACAGTAAATAAAGACCCTGTCTCTTCCTCTCTATAAACATATATCACATATATGCACATCATACAGCTACATCAGGCACTTTTATATGTCTTTAATAGAGAAAGAGAGACATTTTTCAGTGATTTGCACAATTATTTTATATCTTCATTTTAGATAATCAACACCGCTATGTTAATGTAATTGATTTGCTTCCCATTTGCATCAGCTGGAACCTCTGGTCTACTATTTTGAAATATAGAAAGACACTCCTTACGCACTTGCAATTCCTCATCACATCAATGGGAAGTGCTGATATGTTGTTAGCAATCTCATCTGCCTGCATATATGCAAGTGCATAGTGTAGACTTTGATCCCATACTCGTGTCCCCCCCAAATTACAATTTTGGTTATTGTGCATCAAAAGTATGTGGGAAGAGGATATTTCCCTCAGCTGGAAAGATGAAGATTCATTTTCCATATAACCCTAACCCTGACCCTAAATTTGCACCCCTTCAAGATTAGCTTAAACAGAAGATCAATTTTGTTTATAGTGATGAGCATTGATTTTTCTCCCTGCAGTGCATGACACTGGCCTGGCTATTAACAGAGGAGAAAATATTATTCCCTATGGCTAGGAAGTTCTATCACATAAAAAGAAGCTACATATCATAGAATCATGGAATGGCTTGGCTTGGAAGGGACTTTCAAAGGTCATCTAGTCCAACCCCCCTGCAATGAGCAGGGACATCTTCAGCTGGATCAGGCTGCTCAGAGCCCCGTCCAACCTGACCTGGAATGTTTCCAGGCGTGGGGCATCTACCACTGCTCTGGGCAACCTGGGACAGTGTTTTAACACCTTCATAGTAAAAAAATTCTTCCTTATATCTAGCCTGAGTATATAAAAATATATATGTGTGTCTATTCTTTTATATATCAAGCTACACACATGGAATGTTATCATCAGCTTAATACCTGCTGCCCTGCAGGATGGGTTTCCAAACCAAAAAAGTTACTTTATTGTCTCCAAAGAGCACCCCCCGCCCCCTCGAGCCAGGTTAGTTCTTTGTAGTAACCCCAGGGACGAAGAAAGCCTCTTTAGCATCCCTCTTAAAAAAAGAGGGGGGGGGGGGGGGGGGGGGGGGGGGAAAAAAAAAAAAAAAAAAAAAAAGCCAATCTGCTCAATCCTCTGCCTGCAGGCAGACTCTAACGGAAACCACATATGCTTTGCCTCTCCCTATAAGAAATCTTCATTGGGGCATTAAAATACTTAAAAGGATTAGTCGTTAAATACTTGTACATTTGGTTTAATTCACTAGAAACGCTATGTCACAGGGTTACATCAGAAAGCTAGAGAGTTTTAATCTCACTTGCAGTATTTACCTAGATGTTTTATTCCTTCTGCTGCTTGTTACAGGGATAATATTAATATCCTACTTGTCCAGAGGGAGGAAGTTTAAAAAAAAAAAAAGTAAAAAAAAAAAAAGAAAAAGGAGAGCTGGCTGCTGTCTGATGGAATAAAAATATCAAAGAGACTTTTAAGGTAAAACAAAACAAAAAGCAGCATGAATTGGAGCGTGGCATTCCTTCTCACAGCCTGTTGCTTATTCCTGATGATGATGATGGAGAGGTAAGGAGCTCTTGTCTTAGGAAAACAGGGCAAGCTAGTAGATCACACAGGTCTTGGCACATGGAGATGGTGGCTTTGTTTGAAGCCACCTCCTTTTTGAGCCTCAGTTTCCCTACGTGACAGGTGTGCAGCTCCTTTGTAATGCCCCTTTTGGTGTAGTAGCTAAAAAAATACGCTATTTTTGGCAAGGGTCCAAAAGAAGTTGTCTTCAACTAAGTAAAGGAAACAGGGGCCATAAATCCAATGAAGGCAGGTACAGAAATGCTTTACTGTGAACTTCTCAACGGGGAGGGCAGTTGGTGTGTAGGAGGACATTGTCACATGAGATTTGGCTCTTTTTGTGACTAATGAGAGAGGACAGACGGTTACAGCTTAAACCTTGCCTCACACAGACGTCTCTGCACTTAGTCCTGGCATTCCTTCTACAGCCTTATTGTAGCTATATCCATTCAGAAAGACCTCAAATGATGAGATATCAGTGAAATTATTTGCTTTTCAAATCAAGAGTTACTTTATTCATATTTCAGGCTGTTTAGGTGAAAAATGAGCTAAGGGTGACATTCTGGTCCCATTTAAGTGAATGAGTGCATTGCCACAGATTTCTATTAATTTCATAAAAAGCCTCAGTGGAATGGTAGACATCTATTACTTCCAAGAAAGAAGCCCTGGATCTTTTGTAGAAAGAGAAAAAGGGATTAAGACAAGACAACTTCCATCATCCAGTTCTTTATTTGCTTTGCAGTGTCTGAACAGCAGAACAACCCATAGCTGACCATTTTCATTGTATCAATGGCGTTACCACCATTAAGAGCAGTCTCACTGGAAGTTCTGCTGTGACTTCAACAAGGCACAACCTGATCTCATGGTAATTCCTCTCGGCCACCATCCTGAATCAGGCAACCTCCTGAAATAGCAGCAGGGACTGCCCTGTCAAAAAATATAATAAAAATACAGTGTCCCTGCCTTTGTGTAGAGACACAGAAGAAAAAATTTCATGCACACTCACACTCCCTGTCTCCAAAATGCACACATACCTGCAACATATCTGCCAATAAACTGCAATATAATTTCAGTGCTGAGATTTAATCTCAGATTTATCCAGATGAGCTAAACAATACATTGTTCTACAGTGGTGAGGTATGGGGTGAGGCCTGGGTAAGACCCATCAAATCAGGCACCCAGTTGTTCTGGATTCAGAAGAGAACATCCCATTCTAGGACTGCCCAGTCATTCTTCTTGTAAACTATGGAAGAGGAGCATTCCTGGGAACTGACCAGAAGACTTTCTGAATGCCTGAATGATGTGAGAAGCATAAGGAAAAACATTCACTATGCAGTGACTCAGGAGACCTTTTTTTGCCTCCTATAATCTATTGTTATCATTTATTTATTTATTTTTGTGGAACCCCTCCCTCTGGTTTAAGGAGTTTTATGCCTCCTAGATCTGTCAGCCTAATATAATTTTTGGGGGTGTCTGAATATCACCCTGCCCTTGACATAAAGGGTGTCTTTTTTTGTAAGACTTTGTGCCTTGTTGTGCTTTTTTCCCCCTCAAAAGCAGAGAATGGTTTCTTGTATTCAAAGCATAAACGCAGCTGCCCATGAGACTGCTTGGATGAGGACTAGATAAGAGAGTTACATTAGGGCAGAAATTCGGGTCACATCATATCAAACTGAAAGCATCAGGCCAAAGATAGGCTTGGCTAATAATATTTATACACGATCATTTAAAATGTGAAAACACCTCCTGCCATGAAAGAAATACCCTTTCAGTCTCACGTCGGTGCAGGTATTTTTAATGCGGTCATGTCACCATTTGCTAAAATGCAATGCATTTGCATCTCCTTTGCATTATTTATTGTTATCCTGCAGGCTGGATTGTCACACTAATCATGATTTATGTCACTGCATTTTATCAGCTTCTGCTAGATTATATATTTTCAAGTGATGCCGCCGGACTTTAGGAAAAGAAATGTCAGTGCAAACCTTTTACACCTGTTACACAGCAGAGGTGGGTGCTGCTTGTTGTCAAAGTCATGCAATAAAATGTCTCTCCTTCAGCACCAGCTCCTGGTATTGTGACCTTAACACATCCTTAGCAGACAGACTCTTTAATGCTTTCAAAGCCTTTAGAACCATGTTACAGGAACACTTTATAAGTTTATGCTTGACAGACCAAGGGGAGAATTTTCCAAGTCGCTGTGATGTGTGCTGCAATATGTGACATAGCAGGCAGTGGATGTGGTTAGAGGGCAGCGGATGATTGGGGTGGGGGTCGGTAAATGTTTTGGGCTGTATGTGGAAGGTCACTCCTTGCCTCTGCTACTGGCTTTCTGTGTCACCTTGAACAAATCACCCACCAAGTTATTACTATGTTCCTTATGTTTTGCATGTGTGGTATATCCATTTCTTCTTTTCTTTTTATGTCTTATCTCTGTGCAATGTTAGCTCCTCAGGGTGAAGACTGAGTCTTGCTGTGTGACTGTTCGTTTTTCGAGAGATTGGGAACCTTGATTTGAGCTTGAGGCCAGTCGAAATACAAAAGGTAAAAGTTTTGCATCTTTTTTGGGGAAAAAAAAAAAGAAATGTAACATACAGGATGAAACCTTGAATCATCATGACTTGCTTAAGGACTTGCTCCACTTTTACTTGTTCTGAGAGACTTTGCTGTGTCACAGCCTGCCTGTAGGTCCGTATAAAGAGTATGAGTCTGCTACTGTGATTGGCAAACAAAGACACTCTATTGCTTGAAAAGGTGAAGGGAGTCATCCAATGAAGGCTTTAGACTTTGTTGGTTGATCTACACTGGTAAATGAAATACTGCCACAGTACGTATGGTTACTAAAATTACAGCCAGGCACTTGAATTGGCTACCAGAAAAGCAATATTCTTATGCTATGGAAAAAGATATTTCCTTTTCTTTCCTCCACCCCATAAGGCTTGAAGTTAGAAGTCCCTGTCACCTGGCGCCTGTTCCCCACCTTTGGTCTCATATCCATTCTCCCTGGCTCTCAATTCCTAGCCACTTGGAATTTCTTTTACAGTACACTGCTCCTGCTATTACCTACATACTGCTAGTGGCATAAATCTATTTCAGGTGTTGATTAGGCTTCCTCATGTGGATGAGGAGTGAATTTCCTCTCATTTGCAATTTTGCGCTGTTTGAAGTCTTAACCCAGGGCTGAGTTTTCTTTCTTTCAGCCACCAAGAGAGCAAAAGCTCTGATGAGAAACGGGAGGAACAAGTGCTTAAATGCCACATGGTCTGTGGAGTTGCATTTTATTTTGCATAAGTGGATCATCTAGGACATTTCTTTTAAATAACAACATTCTAACCTGGGGTGCCAGATATACCATCGGTGTAAATCAGCACGACTCCCAAAGGACATGTGTTGATTTTACACCCACTGGACATGTGGCTCAGCCAGGCTGTGATTTTTAGCACTTAGTTTTCTTCATGAACAGAAAATAGCATTATCATTTGCCTGTGATAAGGATATCTTTAATCAGGAACTGGGATCTACTGTTCTGCTAGGTGCCAAAAAGACAGTCCTTAATTTAGAAGCATCTCGGCGTAGCATAGAATTACTCCATGAATACATGAAACTGAAGGAATAAAACAAAGTTGTAATGAAAGAATGCCGAAGTGTTTGATTTTGTGTGGACATGACTTGTTTAAGGATATATATTTGTCTGAATTCTTTCCAGAGAAAATTTAACCATGAAAGAAGGTAATTCTTTTGTTTTCTTGAATATATATTCAACTGCAAATGTTATCAGGGAGATGAATTCCAATCTCATTTCCACCAGTAGGAATAAAGAGCAGGTCAATGGAGTTATGTTATCACAAAGCTAAGATGTGCATCCTGACTATTATTCTTGAACAGATGTAGAAAAGGAGAGTTATTGGTTTGATAGCCCAGCTTTAAATTATTTCTAAGAACGTCCTGTGGAAAGAAAATGAATTTGAAAAGATATTGTAAAGGAAAATTCATTTACATCTTTTGTGCAGAAAGAACCTGTTGAATGACATTTAAAAGAGGATTAAAGCTGATTTCTTACAAGCGGTAGAATAATCAGATTTCTAAGCTAAAGTGGAATTAAGGTCCTTCAACTCATCTGCAAAGCTGACTGAAGTTGAATCATCGTTCGGTAATTTACATGTCATTTACAGGGGCATTCATTGTGCTTTTAGTACTGTAAATATGATCTGAACAGCTTTTGATCTTTTGCAGCATTTGCAGGAACATATTATTGTTTCTGAGAAAAAAAGGAAGAGTTTTATAAAAAAAAAAACCCAACCCGTAACGCTTTTTTACAATGTCAAAACAAATGTGTCAACCAAATGGTAATATCTGCACTAGTTTCATTTATCTGCACACGGTGGTTGTGAGGTTTAATGATTGTTTGTCACAAAAATACATCTTAAGAGAAGCAAGCAGATTGCTGAGTAGCAAACATGTTTTGTGGAATATGTAACATTGTAAACACATTTTTGTTTCAATAGGATTTACAGAGGATTGCAAAATGAATGTGTTTATACAAAATGAGAAGTAGACAAAGCTTATATTTTCCCACCTAAGTATTTTGCGTTCATTTGCTCTTACTAGAAGGATTCATTTGCTACCTTTAAAATTCAGACCTTCATACTTTTCTGTACTGCACTCATCTCACCTTTGAACTGGGACTAATTCTTCTCACATATATTTGACCACAGCTCCCATAGCAAGAAAACCCTCCTACGTTTCCCACAGCTGCCAACCTTGTTTATCCTGTCAATTGTCTCTGAAGGATCAGAACTTTAACTGTGCCAAAGCCCAGAGAAGTCAATGAAAAGATTCCCAAAGGCTTTGAATCAGACTCTGGCAGCAAAGCACCGGTAACTTCAATAGAATCACACCAATTTACTCCAGTTGAGGATTTGACCTGGCATTTACTACTGCACTCATCACCATTCTGAGATTCATCCTCAACACTTCTTGGAGGCACAAAAAAAAGAAATGTTCTGAAACCAGGTGGGGGATAGGGTAGAAGAAGGTACTTTTTATTTAGAAACATAATATCTCAGTTGAATAATTTATTAAATAAACTATTGAAAAGTTTGGATATGCTTATGGGATGATGATGTCCTAGAACAAATCTCTGTCTGAATAGCACTGTTGGCATGGATTATAGAGGGAATGGTGATAACATTTACCATATGTTATTGACAACTGATTTATTCTGAGATCAGACAAATTAATACCTAGAGACTTCTATAAGGTTTATCTTTTGTCCATAAAGTTATTTGCCCCTTCTTGTCAAAGGTTCAAGAGTCCCTTCAGGAGCATGACACGTTAGCCACACAAAAGACAACAGTTGGTGGTCAATCAGATAACATGGATAGCTCTGATGTTACGGTTATAAGACTCCATCTCATGACACAAAAGCCAATTAAAATAATGTAATCTAATATTAATGATCCTTAAATGGCTATCTAGATTCCAATCAGTGGAAATAGACAGACACACCCAGAAGGTTTTTTACTCTATTCACTTTGGGCACCAATTTTAAGATCTAATGAATCTCCTTTTGGAGTTTCTGCATTTTTGCATTGATGGTAGAGAGCCTAATGGGCACATTATATCAATTTTCTTGTTTGGAGGGCTGAAATAAGGCAGACTGAATCCCAACAATACTGATTTAACTTGCTATTTAAAGGTAATCATGTTTATAGTCTTAGGAGCTCTGTTGTCTGATACTGGAGGTTTCCTTTAACTTAGTAGTAGGCTAGTCACTAAGTATACTCTACTAAGTATTTCTTTAATAAAGATTCACAATCTGAAAGCAAATCAGTTCTAATTAGGTGAAAAATACTGGGTCAGAATCTGTCCATTATATGAAGAGCCACAAACTTAAAGTTTTGGAGTGATCTAAAAGGCATATAGGGGTCAAAATCGCCTTGGCATTTTTAGACCCAAAAGACTATGAAATCCTATTAGCTTTGAAACAAACACCTCATATCTGACTTTAAATATCCTTTCTCCAGCATCACAACACATATGAAATCCATGTCAAAGTACACTGGTGTTCATACTCATATTTCACATATATCTGCCTAGGAGAGGTCTAGGTAGTTCAATTTATTTCTCCAGTTCTTGCTGCCTAACATTCTCTTCCCTCTTCCTGAAATATTTGGAGGATTTATTATCAGTTTAAATACATTTACTATGAGATCTAGATGTTTAAAGCTCCCCAATTTCCTAAATAAATTCTTGCATACCTGCTCAGAATTTAATCTTCTAGAAGTGTTTGCTGTCTGTTTTCTGACCCTTCCCCCCCCTACATTTCAGTTCATAGTCTTGAAGGTGCATTTTCCTACAATGTCTGTTTCTCCCTTGTGTCCTCAGTTTTCATTTCCTTACAAGTGGCATCCAG
>NW_009259792.1:2638567-2654353 GCF_000687185.1 Egretta garzetta | reverse complement strand
ATGCCACTTGTACAATATTCATAATACTTAGCACTCTCTTGCCTATGCCTGATTCCTATAGTATATGCACAACATCATCATCTCATTCCATCTAGCCGCTCATTCTTCAGCCAAGAATTCTACAACATCTGGTTTGATGGTTAGTTCCCTCATATGGACAACTTGCAGGTAAGCCATGTTTTCTTCCTTCCACAAACCTGTCCAAAGGCAGCAGGGGTGCCATGGGGGACCTGTTCTCATATGGACACTGATTTCACATCCAACATTTCTTTTCCTTGTTTTGTCTACTCTCTTTCTGCTTTGTCTTTCAAGACATGCTCAGATCTTATTTTTGGAATACAACAGTCTAATTGCATTGCTTTCTCTCTATTAAATGAGACTTTTTGGGTTATCAGATTCTGGTAGTCCTGTCTCACCAACTCGGTAGCACTCTGCAGTATGCCCACGACGACTGAGTATATCTCTAGGTCATGCTGCATCAATAATAAAGTAAAGAAATTTCCCTTCCCCAAGAGCTGAAGGAATAAGAAAGGACAAGTGCTTGCAGCGAAGAAGAGACTATGAGACAGGAACATCCTTTGCCATGATCAGGTATCCTGTGTATCTGAAGTATGACAGGACAGAAGAGTGTACGGTATCTCCAGGCACAGACAATCCATGTACCTGACATCTGGACGTCAGGCAAGAATAAGTGAAGCAGTCAGTTGGATATAATCCTTCGGAGTTAAGAAATGAAACAAGACGTAATCACTGTTGTGCCTTTTTCCATACAGGTGTTATCTTGGAAAGAAAACTAACCCTACCTTTCCTGCCCTTTTGGTCTGAATACAGACATCAGGCCCTAGGATCTTCATTACATGGATAAAGGTTCAAAGGAAGGTATGGGTGGAGGAGATCTTTGGACATGTGGGAAAACACAAGTTTCTGGATTTTTTTCCAAAGGTCTTTGGGTGTGTGTGTGCACATGTGTAAAATGCTCTGAAAAAAAGGCCAAGTGTCTGACTGCCTGTGCTGGGGGCACGTCCTTCTGCTGTTTAGGAAGATACTGATATTTCTGAGAGAAAAGTGGCCACAAATAATAGGGAAAATCATAACTCTATGGTCTCTTTTTCTTGCTTATCCAATTCCTCTACCTTGTTGGAGGAGTTGGTCTTCTAGTGACCATAAATCATCAGAGGCTTTGTATATGGAATGGTTCATCTCAAGCCCATGGGCAGCTCATCTACAGCATTTGGGTGCCCCAAGAAAAACTTATACTGCTCATCTGTTTCAATGAATATTGATATATAACTCATATCCCCTCAGCATTTCTTTAGATCCTCAGCCCTCAGGTGAATAGCCCAAAGGAAATAATTTGCTTGGTCAGATTTCCACAAGCTTGATCTTTAGTGATGTTTGACAACTTCTGTGCCAGAAAACAGAATGTTTTGTGTTTTATTATCTATCTATCAGCTGAGTTTAGCTGTAAGTGACCAAGAGGAACTATCTTGGACACCATCAGGGCCACACTCTTGACTTCTTCTAGGTTTCCTCCTTGGCTGAATCCTTTTCAGCAATTTTCTAGAACATATTTTTGGTGGTTAAAGGAACTTGAAATGCCTTCACCTGGCCTGCTGCATACTGCCTTTGAGTTTTACACTATTGTGAATGAATGGCTGCTTTCTACTTCTCATCTACCTTAGGCATCTGTTTAGGCTTGGGTGAATTGGCCCTTGAAGATGCCTGTCTCTTCAGTAACTCTAGAGGCATCCCACGTACTTGCTTAGATGAAACAAAACATCTGACTTTCAAATGGCTCTGTTTAAATGGGGTGAATCCTATCCTAAGTTGGCAGTTTTATATTTTGGAAGCTCCAAATACAAAACTTTCCCCCACTTCGTCTGCTCTTAGTTGTCCTTTTCACTGCTTGTTGGTACTCCATGTTCCTCCCCGTTGCAGATGACTGCCAACTGCTTTTCGTTTACCAAACAAATAGATTATGGCACCATTTCAATGGAGTGATTTAATATTCTATTTCAAGAGAAATTCTCCTCAAGTTTTTGGCTTTGATTCATTGATGTGGGGAAATTGCTGTGCTAGTAATTACGGTTTTTATAAAGCATCTAAAGACCTTTAGAAAGAGTTGCCTGAACTGATTGTTTCTCTCATTTGTAATACTACTGAATACATTAAGTGACTCAAGGGTATTTTATAGCAGTCCTGACTCACTTCTGCCTTGCTTTGGGTTTACAGTACTAACACAGTTGAACAACCATTGCAGTACCAGAAAGCAAAACAAATGATGCTGTGCTTAAATAAAAGCAGGTGGATTTTGGTAACCAGGATTGGACTTCATCTTTTGTATGGACGTTCCCATCCTTACTGTCATCATATCATTTACTGACCATGGGTCCTTTGCCAGTCATCAAAACTGACCCGCCCTTCAGTGCAACTCACTGAGATCACCATTTAGGATACAAGTCCATCATTACTGCTGATAATCTTGGAGACCTGTCCCAGGAGTATAATACTGAGAAAATTTTGCTTGAAATAGTTTTTTACTTCATCTGTAGTACCTGGTGCAGTCACTTAGTAATTCTAGTCTTTTTTTTTCCGTCTCTTCCATTAGACCGAAAATCTTGACCCCTTGAAACCAGGGGAAAAAGCTTGCTTGGAAAATTTTTCATAATTTAGGATGGCAAAAATGGAAAAGACCTCAAATATTAGGTTTAGATGTCAATCATAGTAGGGTGGCCTCCAGGCTTATATCTATCTCTTACCAGATAAGACCTCTTTCTTCTTTTTGATGCTTTTTTTTGGAACTATTACCTGAGAATCACATAGACTATTTCACTTTTCACCAACAGGGGTTGTAGAAACCAATTTTTCCTCTTTGGAACTCAATCACAATCACACCCACAGAAATGTCTTATTTATAGGAACATAAATATAAGTAAGAATACAAATATCTAGGCTAAATAATACCAAAACCTATTATTACTAGTTTCATTTAAAAATAACCCCAAACATCTTCCTAGATGAATTTGCAGTTTAGTGACTATTTAGATCAGAACTGAAATCAGTTTCGGTTTATGTTCAATTTACTGTTAATCATGTTTTTTGTCATAACATCTTCTGTGTAAGGAAAAATTTTCTGAGAGTAAGAGCAGAATTCACACCATTTGTGAATATTTAAGGAACATCTATTTTCCTTGATGAGTCCCATCTTGCAATTGTGTTTTTTGACTGTAATTCCCAAGCGGAGAAAACTGATAAATGTATACCTATATGCACACCCCCCCTTATATTACACTTTTTGCCAGTAAGCAGGAAAGGCTGTTTTTATATAACTTGTTGTATGATATTCCAAGCAACAGAAGAGACTGTGCCATCTATTAGCATGCCAACAAAACCGTTCTCTGAAGACTAAAGGAAGTGGTAATTCCTAGCTGAATTCATCCTCATCCCTTACCCTGGTGTATTGGGTTTGGGTGGCAAAGTTTTGGTAGTGGGGAGGCTGTGACTCAGTAGCCAGAGAGAGAAGTGAGAGGATGCGAGAGAAAACAGCCCTGCAGACACCAAGGTCAGTGAAGAAGGAGGGGCAGGAGGTGCTCCAGGTGCCGGAGCAGAGATTCCCCTGCAGCCCGTGGTGAAGACCATGGTGGGGCAGGCTGTGCCCCTGCAGCCCATGGAGGTCCATGGTGGAGCAGATCCCCACCTGCAGCCAGTGGAGGATCCCACACCAGAGCGGGTGGTTGCCTGAAGGAGTCTGTGACACCATGGGAAGCCCGTGCCAGATCAGGTTCCTGGCAAGACTTTGTGGACCCGTGGGGGGAGGAGCCCACACTGAAGCAGGTTTGCTGGCAGAAATTGTGACCCTGTAGGGGACCCACGCTGGAGCAGTCTGCTCCTGAGGGACTGCACCATGTGGAAATTATGGACCCATGCTGGAGCAGTTCATGAAGAACTGTAGCCCGTGGGAAGGACTCACGTTGGAGAAATTCGTGGAGGACTGTCTCCCGTGAGAGGGACCCCACGCGTGACCAGGGGAAGAGTCCTCTCCCTAGGAAGAAGGAGTCGCAGGGACAGTGTGTGATGAACTGACCCGAACCCCCATTCCCATCCCTCTGTGCCTCTGGGGGGGGAGTAGGTAGAGAAAACTGGGAGTGAAGTTGAGCCCAGGAAGAAGGGAGGGGTGGGGGGAAGGTGTTTCAAGATTTAGCAGTTTTTATCCTTTCCTTCTCTGATTTTGATTGGTAATAAATTAAATTAATTTCATCAAGTTGAGTCTGTTTTGCCCATGATGGTAACTGGCAAATGATCTCTCCCTGTCCTTATTTCGACTCACGAGCCCTTTGATTTACTTTTCTCTCCTCTCTCCGGTTAAAGAGGGGAGTGATAAAGTGGCTTTGGTGGGCCCCTGGCATCCAGCCAGGGTCAAACCACCACATCTGGTAAATCACAAGTTCCATATCTCTCACATCAAAGGAAATTTATATCGACAAAACCCCCACAACAATCTCCTGGGCCACTGCCTAGCTGGTGGAAACCGCAGCAGATCCATTCTTTTTCCTTCCCACTATCACGGCAGGCTGCAGGCATAAGCACAGCAAGTGGTTTCCTAAGGGAGCAGATGCCAAAACTATCTCACTTTCTACTTGCTATGGTTGCAACTAGGAGTTGAGTGAAATCAGCTATAGTGAGAGTGGAACATTTCTAAAGGAAGCCAGATCTAAAAGCCAAAATTCAAAATAAGCCTTGTGTTTAATTACTCTGCTAGACTACTGGCCACATTATAGCATTAAAATTCTTAGTCCTCAGTCCCATTCACCTGGTAAGATGACAAGAATCCTTCTGGACTTGAAAAATTAGATTATCCTAGTTCAGGTCATGCTTATGGACTGGACTGTATCAGGACCTAAGCTCTAATGAGAACAAAATGGTTGGCACAGGTGTAGCTGAAAGAAGAATTTGGCTTTGGGTTGCTATTCTCAAAAATGAGCTGTTTCTTTATGACAACAATTTACCTTCCTCAGACAGAATTAGGCTAGCTAGATTATTTCCTGAAAATAGAGAAGCTTGGAAAAAAAAGCTCTTTTTCCATTACAAAGAGCACATCAGCCAAAGATTTAGAGGAAACTGGTTATGAGCCTTTAAGAGGTGCAATGTCAACCACATAAATGGAAGCAGGAAAGAAAATGTACAGCACCAACCAAATTTGTGCAATAATTAATCACAAAACGCTTTGCCATCAAACTGAACTACAGCTATGCAGCACTGGGTGAATTTTATCCTGAGCGTCCTACTTCGCATGGGGTACTCTGAGGCTTAATTAATGAGCCTTTATATTGTGGTTGGAGATCCTCAGATAAAAGAAATTGATACACAAGTGGAAAAACAAACAAATTAACAGAAAGAGAAACAGGAAAATAATAAATCTCTACATGAGCTTGCCAGAGTTAAGGTGCCATTACTTCAGCTGTGATTAAAGGATACAAGCTTTAAGAAACTGCAGCAGTGAGCTTCCTCAGTGGCAGAACACTGTGGTTTTATGACACAAAATGGGGCTGTTGAGTTGATTAGCAACAGTGTCCCTTAAAAAAAAAAAAAAAAAAAGAAGAAGCTTCCTATTCACATTCAGCCTAAATAATTAAAATGGTATTTACAAATGCTGTTAAGATCTTTTGTTATTTCCTTTGGCATGTGTTGCTTTTTTTTTTTGTGTGTGTAGGGCTAATAAGTAAATTGCAAACATACATTATTCTTCACCATTCTCCACTCACTTTCCTCCCACTGGCAACCAATCTACCAGAATTTTCTTCCATTCCCATTAATTGGTCCTTAGAGAATCTCCCTCGTCTACCTTTGCAGTGACAGTCAGTGAACATTTCTTAGTAATACTGAGTCAGAAGCCCTGTGATAGCTCGCAAGTCACATATTGAACTGGAGCTGTACTACTCCCTTCCATTATGTTTAATGCATGAGGCTTCTTAAATGGCATGGCTCAGGTGATGGATCATACTTTTACTTCCAGAGTATCATGAGTTTCAGTGGTTAGTTCTTTAAGGTATTTATATATTATTTTTTTCTAATGTAAGGATGGCAGTCCATATCAAGCACAATAGCATGGCAAGCAAGATAGCCTCATGGTTTTTGAAGCTGCAAAATCACAATGTCTCAAGTGACTGTAGCTCTACAGGGGAGAGGTAATAAATAAATAAATAAATAGAAATAGCCCTATCTCCCAGACACTGATATTTTTAACATGTTTGAAAGTTTTGGACTGGGAAAATTTCAGTACAGTATGGAATCCACAGGGTCTTGCAGAATTTAAGTAATGCATGACATTTTTTATTTTAAATGAATATTGCTCAGCACTGCTAGAAGGTCCCAGGTGAAATCAGGTGTCTGCTGTGCACACTGCTGTACATAGACATACCGGAAAAAAACCCCTCTTCACTACCCCAAAGACCTCACAATCAAAAGAGATGAAAGAAGCAATTATTATCATTTTTCAGAGGAGGAATTAACATGCAGGATGATGAAGCATTACATAGGGACAGCCTTCTATATATGGCCAATTTATTTGTTGTGTGACTTTTAGTAAATTAGGTACTGAAAACAGTGGGGTGGTTCAGGCTGGTGCAAGCTTACTGCAACTGCTGTCTAAACACATAAGTTAGAAACCAAGGGCAAAATTTATTACATCTAACTGTAAGAGTGGGAATAATTTCACCCACCTCTGAGTGCACTGAATCTACAGTAGGTCTTTGCCCGCTTGGTCTTCAGCTGCCAGTCCAGAAAGGTGAATGTACAATTAAGTCGTGTCACGTCTGCTAGCCCCAGACAGATGTCTGATGCCCTGTGAGGCATCTCAAATCCCACTTTGTGCTCTACAATGGATTTTGAATTCTGAGCTAAGGAAATTAGTTAGATTAACTTTATAACTATGGAGGAACCAACAGAGAGAGCTAGACACCTCCAGAAGCTGATTTGATCCTTCCTAATAGAAGTATCTGGAATAGATAGTTTTGTTCACATTCTGTTGGTCCCTAGCCCTCTCCACTGAAAGCAGAGAAAGGCTAGAAGCTTGGCTTATACATATCACTGAGGCATCTAAGTTAATCTGAAATCCTTTTCACGTGAGTGACAGAAAATAAGCAGATAAAGTGCCTTTCCCTTTCTCCTTTCTCCTTCTTTCTCCTTCTTTCTCCTTCTCCTACACTTAGGATCAGAGCATGAAAAGTCACATGACATTCTTAGGACGCATAAAGACAGTGAGGTGTTAGGGAAAACCAGAACAGTTCTATATAACAAGAAAAATTCTTATAATGTGCTTGACTGCAGACCCTTTGGTGGAAGGGGCTATAACTAACTTCACGTCTGCACAGAAGTTCTCACAGTGAATTCTTGCCCTGTTAAGCCCTCTCTCTGCTGTTGCAGTAGGAGTGGTAAACAGTAATAGTACTGGAACTAATGATTTGTGATCCAAAGGGGGGAAGACCTCCTAGTACAATAGAATTAATTTTTGTGAAAAATATTAGCAAGAGCTATAGCTATTCCATGAACAACGCAAACATGTATTGTTATATATAGGAAAGCTAAGAATCAGATAGTGGACAAATACTTTCCATATTACTTTCTGTGCTCTTTCTCCAGAGTGACTGCATCTACCTTTAGCTTCTCTTGTACCTATAAAGAGTGCCTGGGAATAATGCTCTAGCATGAAGGTGATGGGCTCCCAGATTCAGCTGGAAACTGTAATTTTGTTGATAAGAATTGCCACTGTGCTGAGTTCCCTTATGGATGGTGTTCAGCCGTGGATTAGTAATTCACAGATCACTGCCTGTTTGGCTTCTCAGTGTATTGAGGAATGGCCATTTTCATCTTCATTCCTGCAGGTCTTCTGTTTCATTTGAAATATGAGTTTGCAGTTGAATATGAGGAAGAACTTGTTTACTTTGAGGGTGACAGAGCCCTGGCACAGGCTGCCCAGGGGGGCTGTGGAGTCTCCTTCTCTGGAGATATTCAAATCCCACCTGGACGTTGTCCTGTGCAACCTGCTCTGGGTGAGCCTGCTTGAGCAGGGGGGTGGGACTAGATGATCTCCCGCGGTCCCTTCCAACCCTTGCCATTCTGGGATCCTGTGATTCTTCATGCTAGGAAGCAGTCATTGAGAAAATATGTTGAGTGTGAGAAGACTGTGAATTTATTTTTTGTATATACAAATCCAAAATTAAGTACTTGCTTTTTTCCTCATGCCTTTAAAACTGTTTTATTTGGCCCAGCCGGGTTTTATTTGGCACCTATACTGACATATTAAGCAGAGCCAGGGTTTGTTCCTGAACACTGGAACTGGGTCATCTGTACTATTTAATTATTAATGAATCATTTTGGCCTGATCCAGCTAGCAGTCTCTGGGCATGGTCGAGGGTTAGCATGGGCTAGAAACCATTCTCAGCAGGCAGTTTGGGTGTTGTCACTGTGTTTTAAAAGGATGTGGCCAGACTGTTCCCAGTGACCTTGAAGTCAAAGAATAGACCCCGGGACTCTTTAATATATTCATAAAGACGCAACCATTTGAAATCCAAATAAAAAAAAAAAAAACCATCTTTCCCTCTACTATAGGCATATATCCAGAGATTATAGAAATATTATCCATACTCAGTATTTTAAGAAGAAAATACTACATTCCCTGCCAGTATTCCATGGGAAAGGGTGCTGGATTCATACACAGGTATACCAGAGTTGTTCCCTTAATGACAAACTGCTATCAGTATCCTTGGCATGCAGTTGAATCCCAGATGTTTGGGTAAAATCATTCCCACACATAAGAATGCAATCCTTTATCAAAAAGGGCCAGTGATCCATGCAAGCCTGCATGACAAGCATCGCCAGGACACTCTAGTTTCTGTAGCCAAAGGCAGCAGTATGGCCAGTATCAGGATTAGTTACCTTGGCTCCCCCAATTTCAGCCTGGATGATTGTATGACAGCTAGGTCAACTTGCCTTTGGCATGAATTTGGAGGGAGGATTCATTTGGTACCACAGGTTTATGGTGAAACGCGTTAATCATTGCTACTGCTCCTCATGAATCCCATAGTTAGAATGTCAGTTATATTTTGAAAAAACATGTGTCCTGGAGCAGCACTGTTTCCTTTTTTCCTTCACTCCTTTTTGCCTCCCTACCTCCCTGTAACAAAAATTCAGTTGTTATTTTTGAGTCAAGACATGACTTTTACAGTTTGTGTAAATCACTTGTTTCTAAATCCAAACTATTTATGATTTTTTTCACCAATATGACAAATAAGATGTGTTTTTTTCCTGAAAAAGTTTCATAGAAGGTTGATTTCTTCAACTTGGTAACAACTTGGTCTAAAACTCCAAGATAGATCAGTGGATTCTTCTAATGAAGGGCCACTCTTCAATTGTTTTTAAAGACCAGGAATGTTCCAGTTGAGATGAAATGAAGGCCATGTTTTTAAATGTTATGAGTTCTGGATTTTGCATTATGAATGCATACAGATCTAGATGTCCCATACCTATTTCTACAGCTGGAGTTTATCTATCACTGATAAAATGGGCAATGATTAATGGGATGTAATTCAATGGGCAATGATTAATGGGATGAAATTTAACAAGTCTAAATGCCAGATTCTGCACCTAGGACAGAGTAACACTGGGCACAAGTGTAAATTGGGAGAGGGGTGGCTGGAGAGAAGCCCTGCAGAAAGGGATCTGAGGGTGCTGGACGACAGCAGGCTCAGTAGGAGTCAGCAGTGTGCCCTGGCAGCCAAGACAGCAAACTGCATCCTGGGGTGCATCAAACACAGCCTAACCAGCTGGTCAAAAGAGGTGATTAACCCACTGTATTCAGTGTTGGTGCAGCCTCACCTTGAATACCGTGTGAAGTTCTGGGCCCCACAAATTAAGAAGGATGTGAAGGTCCTTGAATGTGTCCAGAGGAGGGCAGCAAAGCTGGTGAAAGGGCTGGAAGGATGGTCTATGAGAAATGGCTAAGGATTTTGGGCTTGTCTAATTTGGGGAAGAAGAGGCTGAGGGATGACCTCGTTGCTCTCAACAGCTTGCTGAGGAGGGAAAGTGGAGAGAGAGATGCTGCTCTCTTCTCCCTGGTATCCAGTGATAGGACACGTAGGTATGGTTCAAAGCTGCACCAGGGAAGGTTTAGACTGGACATTAGGAAGCATTTCTTTACTGAGAGGATGATGAAACACTGCAACAGACTTCCTAGAGAGGTGGTTGATGCCCCAAACCTGTCAGCATTTAAGAGACATTTGGGCAATGCCCTTAATAACATGGTTTAACTTTTGGTCAGCCCTGAAGTCATCAGGCAGTTGGACTAGATGATCGTTGTAGGTGCCTTCCAAACTGAAATATCCTATCCTATCCTATCCTATCCTATCCTAAAATCTGCTTCTACAGCTATAGCAGAGACACTTTTTGAAAATGTCATCCGTTATAGAGGAGAAATGTATTTGAATTCTCCGCTTTGTATATTCAATGTTTATAAGTTCCATCTAGCGAAGTATTGTCTTTCTAGCTATTCCGTTCTCATCTGAGTTTGGATCAGGTTGTGGAGATGTCTAAGTACCACCTGTTAGCCAATATGGGCTAAGATCATCTGCAAGAGAAACTGAATATAAAAAACAGGAGGAAGAGGTAGGATAAGAAAGGATAGTGATTTTACACGTTAAGTCTCATGGTACTCACCCTTTGTCTACAATGATTAATAATTGCCATTAAAATGATCGGTAGCACATCTGCATTGGAGCTATCCCTGTTGAAGTACAGTGTTCTAAGGTACGTGTGATAAGGTGAAAGTTGATGTCTTAAGCATAATTGGGAAAAGTTGCTGCATGAAACAGTAGAAATTACCGCTCCTTGACATTAATCATGTGCATACAGCAATTTTCTTTTACAGACCACATTTTTGAGATGGAAGCTCCTGATGCCTAAATTGGTAGCTCAGGATAAGTCATTAATGGAAAGGCATCAACAAACTGTGAGTCTCACCTCACATAACACTGGCAACCAAAACCCACCAGGTATTCATCTAAGCATGTCATGCTGACTGCTTCTAGAGCTAATAGAGAGAGATAGTCTACAGGCACTGATTCCTACCTTTCTGAGATGCTGTCATATGAGTTACAATCTAGAAGAATGCCTCTCCAACTAGAGAAGGGGAATCTAGGCGCCTCTATTAAGTACCTGATGTTAATTGGATGTTAAAAATTTATATGGCTTCAATGAAGGGCTGGGTAAGTTCACAGAGGAGAAATCCATGGGGGTTTCCTAATGTGTGGATAACACAAGTCCAGAATTTTATTGGCCACAAATTGCTGAAGGATGAGATAGTACTCAAGGGGAGTACTATCTAATCTTGTTCTATCTTCTATTCTTCTCAAGACACCTGCTTTGCGGCCATTTTTTACATACAGGTGTGGACATATATGAAGATGGAGATGTTTGATCGGGCCTTATAAAACTGCTCTTCCTTTCTGATTTGAGCCTGCTGGTTTGTGCTGGTCCTGATGTATCCTATTTCATTCATTCCCAAAGCTGAGTGATATGGGACAACTCATCGCAGTACATCAATCATATTACACTTATTTGACAGTTGTAACTCTTGGAGTTAGACCACTGTAGAACATAGAAACATAGAATTGTTTAGGTTGGAAAAGACCTTTAAGATCACCAAGTCCAACCATTACCCTAACCCTGCCATCCCACCACTAAACCCTGTCCCTAAGCACCTCGTCTACCCGTCTTATAAATCCCTCCAGGGATGGGGACTCGACCACTTCCCTGGGCAGCCCATTAAATGTTAATCTGTCTCTACTTGTTGTTTCTATCATAATGTTGGCCATTGTGGAAAAAGTCATTACACCGTAAAATTGATGTGCCTTTAGACCTGCTGCCTACATGACTGTTAAATGCAGGTGTTGCCTCATTTTGTAGCATGTCTCATCTGTGGGTTGAATCACAGCTCTTTGGGGGGGATCAGTGATTCATTTGTTTTGCAGTTATTTTTCTTTCTCTCAAAATATGACTCAAATACCTCAAAATCATTGGAAAGACGCTCCAGGTAGAATTAATCTAATGTAATGCTGATGTCTGAAATGTAAAGGTCTACCTTTGAGCTACTCAGCCCCAGCTCCTTTTGTGGTCAATGGAGAGGAATAGGTATCTAGGGGCTGTAACTGATCTCACCAAAAGTAGAGCGTTCAAGTAGGTCAAATGAATCAAGCCTGAATGTGTCTGTTTCCTTCAAGCGCAGATGTAGATGTCAACATTAGAGGAGCCTAAAGTACCCCTTCAGTGCTATTCCATCCTTCAACAGTTCAGAGGTACAAGCAATGCCCAGCTAATTCACAGTCAGATTATTCTGTCTGAGTTCCACTAAGATCATAAGAACATAAGAGAGATTTTACTGAATCTCACCATCAATCTCAGCATGCTGTCTCTGACAGCTGTCGAAAAGCAGATGCCCAGGGAAGAGCCATAAAAACAGGGCAAACATATCATGTTTCCTCCAGCTTCTTTCCCAGCCTCTAACCATCTGTAGCTTCAGACTCTCTAAACCAGACATGTTTTTGATGTGTTCGGTAATCTATGGATGTGTCCCATCGTCTTGCAAACCAATGTTAAAGACAACCACGCGCAGCATCCTTCAGTAAGGAGGCTCTCAGCTTAACTACAGACTGGGTAATGAACTTCCTTTTGTGTGCTTTGTTCCTGCCTTCTGCTAGTTTCATTTGAAACAGAACAAAGTGATTTCTGGAAGATAGTTGGTGCAGAAAGGCAATCTGCTGGCTTTCTCCAACCTGTGTGCTCCGGTAACCTATGCTAACTTTTGTGTGTTCTTTCTAGACGCCCTAGCTGGTGCTAGGCATCAGAACTGGCTGTCTTGAACTACAGCTCTACAGACATTTCTTCATCTAATGTTGGAAAAAGGTACTCAGGTGTTTAATGTTAGTCTCTAGAACTGTGTTTAAGTTGAACGTTCTTGTTCTGCTCTAATTTCAATGCAGCAGAAAGTCGTCTATGCAATTTGGGATGTGACGATTGCATGTTTTATCTATTCTTAACTAGTAATTTGGGTTTTTTTTCAAATTTCATTTTCCAAAATTGCAATTGTTAAAATGTCCATCCATTCTGTTCCATTTTCTCCTTAAAATTCTGGCATTTATTCACAGTTTTTAATGCAAGCACTTGCTTCATTTGCTACAAAAATGATCAGAAGGATGGAAAACCTCTCCTGTGAGGCCAGGCTGAGAGAGTTGGGCTTGTTCAGCCTGGAGAAGAGAAGGCTGCAGGGAGACCTGATTGAGGCCTTTCAGTACTTAAAGGGGGCCTATAGGAAAGATGGGGACAAACATTTTAGCAACGCCTGTTGTGACAGGACAAGGGGTAATGGTTTTAAACTAAAACAGGGTAGATTCAAACTAGATACCAGGAAGAAATGTTTTATGATGAGGGTGGTGAAGCACTGGACAGGTTGCCCAGAGAAGCGATAGATGCCCCATCCCTGGAAACATTCAAGGTCAGGTTGGACAGGGCTCTGAGAAACCTGATCCACTTGAAGATGTCCTTACTCATTGCAGGGGGGTTGGAGTAGATGACCTTTGAAGCTCCCTTCCTGCCCAAACTATTCTATGATTCCGTGATTCTATGATTCACAATTGGACTTTAAAGCTGAGTAAAAAACGGAAAGTTAAAGAATGACAAACAACTAGGCCTGACCTGTGGAAAATTTTGTGAGGACATTCTGAAGTACAAGGAGAAGTAAGAAACTGAGGAAGCAAAATCTGAGTCACCGTGTCTGGGTCAAAGGCTGAGAACAAGGTTTAATTAATCCCATTGCAGAGCATGGTAATAAAGTTAGACATGATCTGTTGATCATGAAAGTTGTCTAAAGAATAATATATAAGAGAAATATAAAAGTAACTTGTGTAGAAGAGAGAGAAGAGACAGAAAGGGAGACAGATAGATGCTTTTGGAGATTGACTGCAAAGAGACTGATGACCACAAAGCAAACCCCACTTCTTCATTTTCTTGTACTCTATTCACTTATGAAGAGAAAAACTACAGTGCAGCCAAGTCATGATAAGGAGGAATGAAAGCACATGAAAAAAAAAAGGAAAAAAAAAATTCTTGAGAAGGTCTTGTAAATGTAAGAAACCAAATAGGAAGAAATGAAGAAGGTTGTTAGTAACCACCAGGCGATAATTGCTTCTGAGACTTTCCCTTCTCATCTCTTTTTCTCTCTATTTCTCCCACTAAGAAACAGTTTCCTACCTGTTCAACAAGACATCTGTGACTTGCATTCTCCTTCCCGCCCCCTTCTGAACCCAGCTGAATTCTCATTTATCTTCTGTATCTTTACTAATGTCCAAGTCTCTTGCTGCGTCTTACAAACACCAGACCTGTCAGTCAGAGACTGAGTAGCGTGTTTCAGGGCCATGAGCAAAGCCTAAAACAAAAAGTGAATTGAACCACTACCTTCACACCGGTATCTGACATATAGATGGGTTTGGAAAGCTTTGTTCTACCTTCTGTTCCTTTGTGATTTGCTCTGCTTGTATTTTCATGTATTTGTGCTCCATATATGAAAGTACTGTCTCCCTTGAAAGCTTAATTTAATGACATCACTGTCCTTCAGTGAATATTGAGAATGATTTTGTAAATTTTCAGAAACCACACAGAATTTAAAAAGCCCCCTATATCTCAGTTATAGGGAGCAACAAGATTCTCTTATCCTTCAAGCCAAGAGAATAGTTTTCTCTATTGAGAAATGTCATTTCTTAAAAAACCTACCAATGTTCTGTACCCTAATTTGAGTCTTGTTCAAATTCTTAGAATGCTTTTGCATGATATTAGAATAAGTGGCAGCAGATTTCCATTATTAATGACATACTGCAACGGTGAATAGCTAAAAGCAATTATTGGAAGATTGACAATGGGCAATGAAAATAAATTAGTTAATTCAAGCTACACAGCAAACACTTTCACATCACCAACAGCATCTTCAAAACCAGGGTAGATGATCTGCAAACAGTTCAAAATTCTCCACAAATGCTGTTTACAGCAGACAATGTGTTGACAATCAGACAAGACTGAGATTAAATAGGGTCTGGCCTTATTTGTTATTTTTGTTTGCCAAACATTCCTTTTATAAAATACACTATATTTGGGTTTATTTCGTTGTTCACACATCTTACATGAGTATCACTTCTTAATTAGCAACACTAATGAGGGCATATGACTCAAAAATCATATTAAAATCTTTGCTGTTTAAACAGCCTAGATTTACAAATATCTTAGCAAAATGACCATGTCATTCAATGCCAAACCATCCTTATCACCTACTCTAAACAATCTTGTTCTGAAAGAGAATATATTTCAGCATCATATTTATGAAAGAACAAATAAAACAATGTCTTCTATAGAAAAAAATAATTTGTGTCCAAGGAAAATAATTTCTACTCTCATTTCTGTTAGTTAAACTAAAGAAATTTTTTGTGTCCAAGGAAAATAATTTCTACTCTCATTTCAAACTGAAGAAATACCAGTTGAGCTAGATCCATAATGGCTTACACTATTACCATCACAGAGAACTTCCCAGTGGTCCATGCTGGAAGAGACTGCCAGTGTGCTCTGTTCCAGAAAGGAAACAGTAGTTCCCACATGCTGAAATATTAACTGATACAGTTCCTAATTTTTTTTTTTTGATTGTAGTAGGAAAAGGTAAAGAGGAATCTGTACAGAAAAGTTTTGTTTTTCTCT
>NW_009259792.1:2617829-2638546 GCF_000687185.1 Egretta garzetta | reverse complement strand
ACAAGCCAGGGGTCAGACTGACACAAATTTTAGACCTCTGTCCACACATTTGTGGTCTCTGAAGTGCTGTCTAATACCAGCTGTGTAAGGAAAACAAAATCACTCCTACAGCAGGGAAGGGATAATGCTGGCAGACTTGGTGATCTAGGGCATTTGACAGCGGGCATGTATTTGATATATGGAACACTAACAGAGAGGGGTTTTGTATTGCTGAAATGTTTAAATATTTTTTTACTAGCAAAAGTAATGCTAGTGGCATCCCTTCAGAGAACAGAACATCAACAATTTTTTATATTTATTGGCTGGAAAGGGAAGTTACCTTCTCTCCATCTCTAAATGTTTCCACTTCCTTGCAACAGAATAGAGGAATTAACTCTGCTATGCCCTTTTTCTGGAGATAAACTTGGGGGCCAGTGACAAAAAATGGGTCAGGGCTCCAGAGTCCCTGGCCCTGACAACACCAGCTGCAGAGAAAACAGGACAAAAAACCATCAGGAATAAAAAGACCAGGGAAATGATCCAAATTGTAGCCTGGTGGTAGGCTGAAAAAAACATTTCAATGTTTCTCTGAGCTTTGCCTGCACACTCCTATGTTCACGTTCACTTCCAAGCTAAAGAGGACAATTCACCCTATATGACTGTTCTAGGGGCATAGTGAAGAAGGCAGTGAAGAGGATAGCGCAGATGCTTTGGTCTGGTTTAATAATTAGCTTTAACACAGATACTTTAAGGATACTTTCAGGAAGCTCCTCCTCTTCTTCCCCCTTGGTTTACACCAATAATCTCTGTTTTCCTTATGTGGTGAGGGCTCAATCCCTGCCGGCTCTCTGTCCGTTCTAACTCCATGGTCCTTGGCTCCAGCACTAACCCAGTCAATATTTGAGCTTTAGCTTGTCCATGGCTCTGAAAGCATATCAGAACAGCGCTTTTCAATTCTTTGGTTCTTTCAGTTCTCTGGTAAGACCTTGTGCTGGCATTAGTTAATCTCCTGCTTTTTGCATCTTTTGCTCATTTAGCTTGCAGACTCCTGGAAGCAAGAACAGTCACTTGCTGGCTGTGCATGAAGTGTGTGGACCACCGGAGGCTCTAAACAAGGCAGTGGCAGAGACAATAAAAACAATCAGATAACTGGCAGTTCATTTACGGTAACAAAAGCAACTAAAAATGGATTTTATTTCAATGTTTTAATCAGCTACTTCTTTAATTACTCAGATTTAGGTTTTCATGAAAAATGGAATGTTTTGACAAAATAATAATGCAAAATATAACAAAAACTTGAAAAAAGTGAACCCATTAATTTATTAAATTAGAATGTATATTTCAGCAATTAGTCTATTTTTAGGCTTATAATTGTATAATATGATGTAGAACAGCAATCTAGAAGAAATATCTAAGTTGACTTTCTTGACAAATAATTCACTGTTATTATAGTAAGACTTTTTAGTTCATAATAAGAAAAATAACTTTATAAAAATCCAAGCTATTTGGTACTTTTATACACTTATCTAGAAACTCAGGGGATGAGTTTTGTATCATCTAACTTCAATCACCTGTAAATTAAGTGTCCATTCTGGTTTGACATCTAAGTTATCTTCACAGTCGATGGAGTACGAAATGTCTTCAGAAGTTGATTCTAAAACTGATGTGATGAAACATTCTCTGGAGAAGCATATCCCTTTTCACAGTTTTTAGAATATGACTTGACTAAATCAGACATATAAGTTTTAGACACTTAAAATACAGAGAAATAAATTCTAGGTACAGATAAAACCAGATAAAGCTTGTTTTGCTCAAGTGAGGAATGCCCTTGGTGGCATATACAGTCCTCAGCAACTTAAGAATCTGCAGTCCCAACATTAGGATTAGTATATTCAGCATATTTTCTGAATGCAAACTAGGGGTCCAGTTCCGAAAAATCTTAATGACTTATCAAACTATCAATATATAAATTGGCTTCAGTGTTTCCATGTTTGCAAGACTGGATCTATGTCTGAGCCTTGCAACTCATCGGGCACATTTGAGCATGACTGCAAGAGAACACAGCTCAGTTTGTGCCATTTCCAGATAGGTTTGGCTTTTACTTCCCATTATTTAAATGTATGGCTGAATTCATATCCACTCCAGTGTTGCTCTGACATTTTGCTGGCAGCTGTAATTTATCTGCCTGACTTCCTTCATTTGAAAGTCTTCAGAAATACCTTTTTTTTTAACCCTGTTATCAGAACTTGTTTCCCCCCGTTTACCTCAGTCAGGCAAAAGGATTCTGCATTGAGCAAGTCGTTCTGGATGCAGTCCCCATCTCTGAGAAAATCTGCTCTCAAATGGACAGTTATCCACCAGACATATGGTGTGTGATGATTTGTCGTGGTGGAACCCCAGCCGGCAACTAAGCCTCACTCTGCTGCTCGCTCACTCCCCCCACAGCGGGATGGGGGAGAGAATTGGAAGAGTAAAAGTGAGAAACCTCATGGGTTGAGATAAAGACAGTTTAATAGGGAGAGCAAAAGCTGCGTGCACAAGCAAAACAAGGAATTCATTCCCTACTTCCCATGGGCAGGCGGGTGCTCAGCCATCCCCAGGAAAGCAGGGCTCCATCACGCGTAACGGTGACTTCGGAAGACAAACGCCATCATTCCCAATGTCCCCCCCTTCCTTCTTCTTCCCCCAGCTTTATGTGCTGAGCATGATGTAATATGGTACATACAAATAGTACATACAAATAATAGAATAATACAATAATAGTATATTCAAAGCAAGTGATGCACAATGCAATCACTCACCACCCACCGACCGATGTCCAGCCTGTCCCGAGCAGCGATCGCTCTCCCCTGGCCACGTCCCCCTGAGCACGACATCACATGGTCTGGAATAGTCCCTTGGCCAGTTGGGGTCAGCTGTCCTGGCCCTGCCCCCTCACAGATTCTTGTGCCCCTGGCAGAGCTGAGAGCTGAGAAGTCCTTGACTGGTGTAAGCCCTGCTCAGCAACAACTAAACCATCAGTGAGTTATCAACATTCTTCTCATGCTAAACCCAAAACACAGAGCTATGCAAGCCACTATGAAGAAAATCAACTCTATCCCAGCCAAAACCAGGACACGATTCAACGTCATGGCTGGAAGGTATGGACACTGTTGGAAGTGGTGTTTCATAATAACTTGAATTACCCTTGCCACCAGCATTAGCATAGCCCAGACCGATATTTAGTATTCTCTTTGTAGCTATGAGCAAATTGTATAGCATCTTCAGTGAACCAGGTTCCAGACCTCTGAACTCAACAGGAATTTTGTGGCTGAAATAAGATAGAAGTAAGCTTGGAGTGCAGTTTCCAGTCTGTAAAACAGAAATCATGGCTGCATTTCAGCAAAACACTTATGCGTAGTTTTAGACACATGAATAATTCTTTCTACCGGATCACTGCTCTGCTTAACTCCAAGCACGTGCTTAAATCCTTTGCAAAATCAAGGCCAAGAAGTCATAATTATCTGTGAGTTGTGTTGACATTTAATTATTTTTTTGTATTGCACAGATGATAGAAGTGCTTGATATCATCATCATAATAATATAACAACAGCAAAAAAAAATTTCTATGAAACTCACTTTGCTATTATTAATTTAATGTGGAAGGACTTGTATAAATCCCTACAGAGATATGGTGTTTCTCTCTGAAATGAAAATTCGATGACCTTATCTTGTATGCAAAATATATAATAATTTATATTACACATCTTAGGTTACCATGTTGAAAGCAGATTTCCAAGGCCCTGTCTTATTCTTCATTTTTCTTTTCAACAAGGAAACACGTATTGGATATAAAAAGCAGTAATATAAAACCAAGCAACATGAGTCAACACAAACTGATTATTTGCACACATTTTCCTGAATCCTAATTGCTTTCAGTGTTCTCAGAACACCATTAGATGGAGAAATAACAACTTTCCTCATACAGTAAAAGGCAATTACACCAACTTGGAAAAGATACCTTGGGAATCTCCGTATCAAGCTTGATTTACCCTGATGTTCTGCAAACACGTGTATCAATCACAAAGGTTTTGACTCAACTCCAACACAAAACAGAGTTCCTTGAAGTTCATTGGAGGTAAAGCTAAATTTTCACAGTGGTCCCTTCTGGCCTGTAATCTATTAATCATGGTCTTTTTAGATTAAAGTATCAGAATTGCCTACATACCCCATCTTCCTGATTTCTTCCTACTCATTTTCCCATAGTCTTTCTTTCTTGTTATATATTTAAATTCCATACCCCTTTCCAGCCTTAACATATGCAGTGCATCCTACCTTCCCTATCTGAACCTGCTTGTGAAACCCTGGGTAGACTGGTTTGTATGGCCATACCAGAAGAGTACTTCTGAACAGAATGAGTTTCTGCCTAATTGCCACCTTCAACATAAGAAATCATATGCTTTGTTAATGAATGAAGCAATGCCTGAAAAGCCAGTCCAAAATTATTCAGTAGAGTAATTCAAGTGGGGCTGATGGGAAAAAAATTGTATCTGGGATCAGAAGTCCCAAAGAAATTGGAAAGCCAGTCCCTGTTGTTGGGGAGTGGTCACTATTGCCTCTAGGAGCAAAAAAACTTATTTAAGAAACTCATTAATCTGTAAATCCTGATACCTCCTTTGGCAGAAACAGTTATATAAGGAATTTATATGGCTATCTTTGCTCTACTGTGCTGGTCAGAGGCAGAGATCAGCTGTATGGGCCTCATAACCTGCACCATCAACAAATTATTTTTCTTTTCCACAGAGGCAAGGCAGGTGGAGGAATTACAGGGTCTCCTACTGGGCCCAGTTTATTCTAAATTATCTGTCATTAGACTCCTTCTCTGCTTTGCCTATACCAAACCCCATCTGTATAAACACATTCTAAAACATGTATGGACAATCTCATTGAAATCAAGAGAACTTGCTGCATGCTGTGGCTAGCAGTTGTTTGTGTTCAGTCTTAATACACCAGGTAGCAATACAGATCCGGTAGGAATATAGACCCAGGAGCACTGCACGGATATCAAGATGCATCTCAGCCTTGGCACAAGTCCTGCAAACCGGCCAACAAATACATGGTCAGTCTGTTCTATTCAAGCCTCGCTGGATTTGTTGCATCACATTATAGGCAATTTATTTGACTACTGTGGCTTTGCAATACAGTCAGAAACCATGTTCTGATTGAATGTCTGACACTGGAAACTGCAGAAAATTCCCTAAACAAAAAAAATCCCCAACAAAATTTCTAAATGGAAAAAGCGAACAAATCAGGAAAAGGTACAGTCCAAAGCATGCTTTTAAATGACACGGAGAATGCATGACAGCCCTAATTTCTTGTTATTAAGTAATTTGGAAAAATACAGGCTTCCTCTCTTCTTTCTTGACTTCTTCCCTCCCTCCAACTCTTTCTCCCCCCTCCCTCCCTCTCTCCTGCCAGCTTGCCCTCTTGCCTTCCTTCTCTCTCCTCTCTGAAGCATCATGCTGCATGCAGTCAGATTTGCTTTCACAGTAAGGATTTTAAAGCAGTTGTTACACTATGTAAGACAGGTGTGATGTAAATAGTTATTAAAACGTTAAAAGCTACACACATTCTTCTGTTGTCAACTGTCTTCTGTTACGTATTCTGTATATATGATGAAGCAGAAACAGGCAAGTGTAAGGTAGGATTTTTCAAGCTGAAAAGGGAAAATGTATATTGAAGCTGCATATCATGGGTTTTTATTATTTGCTTTGTGTAGCCTTCAGGGTATCAAATCTGCACCTTGTGGTGGACATGGTAAGCAAAACTCTTTAAAGAGAATCCAAAGGTTTGTATAGCTACTTTCAACAAATACTTGGCAAACACACCTTCAAGATCGCTCAGTTCCTAATGATGGAGTAAATAGCAGACACTTTATTACCATCAAAACCCAAGAAAAGAACAAACACTACTGCTAGTAATAATGTAGAATTACCTGTGCTGCAGAGTTCCCTAGATATGCAAAATAAAAAAGAGTTTAACCAAGTGCCAGACTAGCGAATGAAAACTTCTTGTTGGATTCTCTGGTGTTTAACGAAAAAGCAACCTTGCTGGGATCTTGTTGTGGAGTAGAGTCATTCACAGGTATGAAACTTATTGGGTCTAACATCTTTGAGATCTGTAGACTGATATCAAGCTTCACTGAAATTGGCCGATGGGTTCAAAGCTATTGGGAGACGGCAAACAACGAGACAGCAACGAGTTCATACACAGTGTCCTCATGCAAGTCTTTTTTCTCTTAAAGAAACAGACTAAAAGGCACTCTTCCTCCACAGACAAAATTATCTAATGAAACAGAACAGTTTTAAACTGATAAATAAACATGAAGACAAGACAGCAGTGAAAGAACCAAAAAATGTGATCCTGCAAAGTTTGGTTTAGGTATTTATTTATTTATTGACTTGCTGTCTTTATATAGCACAACGAATTTTCATAAAGTTTTCATATAGCATAAAGCTTCAATCATCAGAGTCATCTCACTTAACTCTGGGAATCTAAAAGGTAGGTATTAAGGTTAAGCTAACCTGCTAACTTGCCTTTGTAGGCACTGAGAAATTCATGGCCTCCAGAAATCACACTTACTACGGAGTTCATCTTTCTCCAGTTGTGTAGAAGGAGCCCAGAGGAGGGCTACAAAAATGATCCGAGGGCTGGAGCACCTCTCCTATGAGGACAGGCTGAGAGAGTTGGGCTTGTTCAGTCTGGAGAAAAGGAGGCTACAGGGAGACCTGATTGCGGCCTTCCAGTACCTAAAGGGGGCCTATAGGAAAGATGGGGAACGTCTTTTTCGTAGGGCCAGCTGTGTTAGGACAAGGGGAAATGGTTTTAAACTAGAACAGGGTAGGTTCAGGCTAGAGGTAAGGAAGAAATTTTTTACAATGAGGGTGGTAAAACACTGGAACAGGTTGCCCAGAGAGGTAGTGGAGGCCCCATCCCTGGAAACATTCAAGGCCAGGTTGGATGGGGCTCTGAGCAATCTGATCTAGTTAGCAGTGTCCCTGCTCACTGCAGGGGGGTTGGACTAGATGACCACTAGTGGTCCCTTCCAACCCTAAACATTCTATGATTCTATGATTCTATGATTCTAAAATAAATAAATAAATAAATAAACAGTTAAACTCCAGTTTGGATGCCTAGCTTTTAGATGGTTACGATAGTACTGTCATCCCACTTGAAAATGTAGATTTTTAAATGGTGAGATCTAAGGTTAGTTGCATGGGGCAAATCTCTTCAGGATCCATTTGCCAAGCAGCTCTATGTTAATGTATATCAACACATACATGCATATATTACTGTTCTGTTTCTCATTAGTACCAGACGTTTTGCTGTCAACACAGAGTATTCAAAAAAAGTTTGAAGGAAAGCAATCGACTCTTTTCCAATTTTACATTGCCTTATGAAGGAGCATTCCTACTGAATTAGACCCCTTGATGAGTCATGCATCCCTGGGAGTATTTCATCTGAAGTTAATGTCATCATGCTTTGATCTGCCCTTCATGTTTCAGTTTCACTTGTGCTATACAATTTTGTGCTCAGAACACGTATGTTCATTGCAGGAGCCTGTCGTGTGACACAGCAGCTTTGGTGTCGCGGATGGAGTGAGAGGGAGGCAAAAATAATGTGGTTTATTGGTGTAAAACAGTGAGTTAACAAAGTTCAGCGGTAACTGCGACAATAGTTTGAGATTCGATGGCAAGGTACACTTGGTTATTTACTGCACAGAGGACAGGGTCAGACAAGACTGTCAGGGAGACCCTCCCATTGAGTCATGAGGTTCAGAAAAGATCCCCTTGCTTTCTAAACTCCCTCGGAGAGGAGTCTAGGTGTGGCTGGATCCAATCCTAGTCCCAGACTTGGTCAATGGTTTATGTCTAAAGGATTATATATGCGCAATTAATCCTTTCTGTCACTTAGCTAAGATTTCCAAGTTAGCATGCTGTTAGTCACTTACCGAGAATCTGTCGTGGTAAGGAATCTCTCGACCTCGAGGAGTAACCTTGAGAGGCGTTCCTGCTCAAGGGGAGATCCTGGCGTGCAGCCCGCTGCCGTGCAGGAGAGCTCAAAGGGCTCTTGGACTGCTCACTATCTATGGGGGTAAGATAATTGGCTCATAGTCATATTTGCATACTGACCACTGTGCTTAGGTGGGCACATTCCACAATAGCCCTTGGCTATTGTACTGATATCTGTCTCCCCCCACACCCAGTGGGTGCATCCTTCATGACCAGACACATCTATCAGATGCATCTATCACCACAGTCACAGGTAGTTATCACCTGAAAGAGGCAAAGGAGGGGGGGTCAGAGACGAGGGGGGAGCACACCGCCACATTTGGGAAACAGATAAACACTCCAGCCTTTGCAGATGCCCAATTTATTTAGAGCAGCCTGGGATTTTTCCCTAAATCCATTGGCTGTATCCTTCAACCCAAAATATTACTAATCAGTAACTAATGACATTTTGGAAGTGTTGCACAAACCGCTGAGTGACTCGTTACATATTTATGCAGGCAGCTCTTATTCTCAAGAATATTTTTCATTATATTTTGGGTGGGCTACCTGCAGACTTTGAAAAATATGCTTGCATGCATTCTGTGACAAGGAGTTTACATGCACGGGATTACCACAAGGGGTGCAAAATGATCGCAAATTTTAAAAAATTTTTTATTAACATTTCAAATTTCACAAAACAATTTCTGAGAAATGTTTCCTGCGCTGTGCACAAGGCCATGTGTGTAGCACTACCAATAGGTCCCTGTCTATATAGGAAGAAATAAACTGTTTTAAGCACAAGCTGACTCATGTCTTTAGTCCCCTCAAATGTCATGTTGTCACAGGTACAAACAAGAGAGATCACTAGGAAGGATAATGACAGTGGCACCATCCCTGCAAATTCAGGGAAGAATGTGAAGCGACATGGGTTTCAGATGAGCCACTTCTACAGCTGTCCCTGGTGACAGCTCTTGGCACCCTGGTAACCTGCTATGCTTTGCAAAGTTCTCAGGGAGTAGAGTGAAGCTAGTGATGAAGGTGAACAGGAGTTTGTACTTGCTATTGTGAGAGGAGGGAAAGGGAAAAAAAAGACACCCTACTAGTTTCCAAAAGAATTTTCTGACCTGTTGGATACCACATGTAACTGGCCTTTTTATTAGTCTGTGAGGACATGCCTCTGGGACAGAGGGCAAGCAGGTTGGGAGAACTCAGGTCTCCTTTTCATGAATCATGGTACTGGTTAGGAATTTCTTAGATTATAATGGCAACTTTTTCATGCCTCTTCTTATTTTTCTGACCAACCCCCCCTAATTGTTGAATGCTTTTGATTACAGTTAGTCCTGCAGACCCAATTCACTTCTGAGGCTGTGGGTGGGCACCAGTGTCATGAACTGGACTGTTAACTAGAGATGATCCAGTTTCCAATAAAGTTAGTGGCAAGCTGCCCACCGACTTCAGTCAGCAACTGAAACTTCAGAAACCATTTCTGATGGTGCATGAGGTAGGAAGTGCACAGGTTGACTTTTGGATCCTAAAACTGAGTATGTGGGGTTGGCAGCTGGAAAAATAATTCATCTTTACCTCCAAGTATGTTATCTAGTGACCTGTCTATATTTCTCCTGGAGTAGATTTAGCGGGGTTCTTCACTGTACAAGGCTGAATGTTTAATGGAATACTTTGTTTGCATGCAATTTTGGGGATATTGTGAGCATTTTGTCTTTGTCAGAGACATCAGTCTTATATTTATTTTAAGTCTTCAGAAAATGTGTCTTATTTTGGGTCTTTTCTCACACTGCAGCCATCGGAGGGATAAGAGCCTAATTTATAGGGTTTGAGGTATATTTTCACAGTTTAATCAATTAAGCAACATATAGGAAGAAATAGTTTCCACATTTGACCAGTACTCCTGCAAAAGATGTTTATCAACACTGCCCAAGTCATCAGGTTGGTTCTTGTTATGTTATCGGCAAATACAACAGTAAAATAAGACAAAGTTTGGCTGTAAGATACGCTATCATCTTGGCAATGGAACATAAGATAAATTGAAGGTATGAGATAATTTTTTCAGTGAATGATTAACAGAAATATATGAAAATCAAGTACAAGTGTAACAGAGCAAAAGGCAGCTCCTGAGTACTTGTCATACAAATTGCCAAAGAGCAGAAATCAAGGGGAAAATAAGATTTGAAACTGCTTTTAGATCATTGCAAGTGGTTCCTGTGGCTGGCTTCTGTCATATAGAGTAGTTCAGGATGAATGTGAAAAGTTGTCAAGCTCTTCTTTCAGGGGAGATTCGGAGGTCCACAATTCACTGAAGAAGTGCATGTTTGTGATTTGGCCATTGACTTCAGAAAGAAGGGAGAAAGGATAGATCATAGAGGAGTATAACTGGAAATCTTTTTTAGTGTTATTTCAGAGCAGATATTCTTTTATTTGTTTCCTGATGTGGGAAGGATGGATGTGTAAGGAGTAACCAGGCAGAATCCTAAGGACTAACCAGGCAGAATCCTAGCCCCACACAGCTACCCGAATGAAAATGGCATTTTACTGGAGATGTGGAGCAGAGTAGAACTGTGGTTCTGACCTTAAGTTTATGTATCTTGTTCTAGTTATATACTGGCTCGCTCTTGTGTATGCTAAGCATTTTTAGTGGAGCTGCTACCTTCAGGTATCCAGAGTGCTCACAGCTCACAGCGAACTTCACATTCTTTTGGTTATGTGGGTTACATTTGTCCCTAAATTCTCCCAAACCACACTCTTTTTTCATCACTTTGTTTGAAATGGCATGTGCCTTTTTCAAGACAACCCAAGAGACTTAGTGGTCTTGATTAAGTAGTAGTCAGTGTGACCTGGTAACAGTTGCCTTTACGTTGTCACTAGTAAAGTTTTTGGGGAGGATGATGGTGATATTAAAGGTGGAGCAAAGCAAAGTAGCTTGATGTTCTCAGGGCTTGATGTAGCAAAAGCATTTCTGTTCATGTATGTGCATGCATCTAAACAGATCTGCGGGGGAGAATTCACAAAGGCTAATTTTGGCCTGAAGAGGTGGATATCTCTGAGCTGCCCTATGGTCAGGAAAAAGAGGGAGAGAGACAGGCTCCTTCAGGGAGCGATTAAGGAGAACTCCTTCCAGAAGAGTGTATTTCTCTCCTCTGACCCAACAGAACCAAGTGCTGTAGGCTAGCGTTAGCCTTTTTTGACACCACCCTTAGAGTGTTTGCTGTTAGCTTACGAGCTAGGATAACTGGGCCTATCACAGGATGGACTTTTACTTGGAAAGTGTAAGTCATAACTCATTAAGCCTTTGGTCCTGTGAAAATTTACATGCACCATTAAAGGCAAAGAGATTACTCATAACGCACAGACAACCCTACTAGGACCCTGACTGCCATCACTTTTAGGCACAGATTGGAAAAACTTCTATATATATGCTTAGCTGCAGGCACAGTGGGTAGCAGAGCCAGTTCAAACAGCTATTTAGAAAATGGTGGGTTGTCAATAACAAAAATACGTTCTAGGAAAATAACTTTGTCAACACATCTTGCGTTTGGGAAAGGTTTCTCAGGTCCAAGAGAGAATTTCGGTCCAGCTATAAGCGTGCTGGAGAACAGCCAATAGCCCAGGGCTAAGGCATTCACCTGGGACAGGGGAGACCCAGGTTGTCTCTGCACTGCCTGATTCAGCCCAGGTGTTTGAATTTTTCTTCCTGTGTTTCAAGTAAGTGATCTGATGCCTTGGTTAACCGAAGGTGGGACATTTCCCTCTGGAAACTCAAAAAGTCTTCAGTTACTTCAAAAGGAAAAGGAAGCAGATTTAATTATAAAACAGCTTAGTTAAGAATGCATTCAGATTTATTTTTACATTTTCCATTAAAGCATGAAGGCTTTTATTGCTACAAGTTTGAGAAGGCTGGTTTTGGAAAAACACCCTGCATAAGAGTACATTTTCAGGTCTTAGCTACAAAAAAGCTGTGTCCCATTTTCTTACCGCATTTTGTGTTCTCTCTAGCACCTAGTAGTTGGTAATTTTCCATTCATTTTGAATCACTGTTTATCCATACCTTTCCTTATTAGTAAATTAATAAATGCATTAATAAGTGTATAATTTATATTTATTAACATACAAATTCAAACTGGTTTTAACTGGTTTTCCAGTTAAGAACCTCATATTTACTGAGAGTTATCACACTAGATCAAATTTTCATGCCTCGTTATGAGAAGAAGGCATCCATCAGAAGTTCCAGTCCTAGTAGGAAGCAGCTAGCTTAAAAAATTCCTATATTTTTCATAAGATGAGAAAATAGCTTCCCAGTATGTTCCTGTAAGTGATGCTGTTGCCTCAAAAGGGCAACTTGTAGTCCGTAATACTGAGGAATTTGCAGTGTGTTTAATGGAGAAAGTAGTTCATCTGTCTTTTAAAAATAAATCACAGGTGGATGAAATGCTCAATAAGCAGAAATTTCATCTGCAAATTGTTTTTACTTTTCCAATGTAAAAAAGAAAATAATACTGACAGTCTATTTGTATGGTTCTTCCTGCTCTTTATAAACGGCAGCAATGCATTTATTGTAATTCCAGTAATGCTTTTTTTCCTTTTAAATACTTAATTATTGATAAAAATGGACAGAGCGGAACATGGGTTTGGTTTGAATAACTGCTAACCTGTTTTTGATTAGCTTGGCAATTAAATGTAATATCTCACATACAGTGTTCAGCTTCCTGCAAGAACAATAAAAGCATTGCTCAGCAATATCTCTAGCTCCAGTGTCCAGAAAAGGAATATTACAAGAGCATTATTATCATAAGCAAGACGATAACTTAGCACTTTCCATGGAGAGTGTAATTTCTGTTCAAAAACTTAGAGGAAAAGCGGAGTATTCTTAGTTAAGGGCCTTATTTTTATTTATTTTTTTTAATGACAACTTCTTTTAGTTATCCACCAAAACCCAGACACACTCCAAAATAATTTGACGTGTAAAGTTTACAGAATTATTAGTCACACAACTACAAACCCCAACAAACCAGCTTTCTCTCAAAAAAAGGATTGCTAGCTTTGTTCCTCACTTGTCATGCTTTGATGAGTAAAACAAAAAAAGCCTGGCAGACAAGGCACAGAAGCTATCAGTTGACCAGAACCCAGGTCTTCCTCTTCTTGGAGTGTTCAGACTAATAGCTATGCCCCTTCTTGCTCGCAGCCTTTCCAGCCCTACTGAAGTCGTTCCCATTCCCATTTCCCCCCATGAATCATGAGGGAATGTTTTCTGCTCCACACTCCACACCCAGCTCACTCATTCATCTTTGCTGACATCTTTGAGTGTTCTCCAGAGAGATATGAAGTTTACTTTTGAGTCCTCTCACCAAAGTAGGTCTCCAAGTTATTAGGTTTGCAGATAATGGAGGGTATTCGGTCATTTTTCTGCCTAATTTCTGAGCGCCTCAGAATAAAGACCCAGTGAGACTAAAGTAAAAATGAAAGTGGGAATGCTCCAGGAAAGAGAGATGAAGAAGAGCTTTAGACAAGATTGAATGTTGGTTGAGGGAACCCAAAGGCTGGTAGGTGTGGGTTGCAATAGGCCTGACGTCCACCTTCGCTCTATTTTGGCTCTAACACTTGCTAGAGAAAAAAAAAAGGAAGGAGGAAGAAAGAATAATGGGTAATGATTTTAAAATAAGTTCAAGATAATTTTAAGCACGGAAGTATCTCTGTTATTTCTCTGTAGTCAAATACTTTCTGAACAGCAAGCCCTATAGCGCTAAGCAGTCTGCACTGAAATATAGACCCCAAAGGCCAGATGCTAATGGAATGCTCAGATGTGAATCCTGAGCAATCCTACAGACCTCAGCGAAGACACTCCATGTTTACCCTGATTAACTGTGATTCTGCTTTGCCAATAGAAAAATAAACAGGATCTGTTAATGCATAAGGCTACAAATGCTGTGTTCACGTGCAGTTCCGAGCAGATCATTAAGGTCAAGTGGTTGAAGTTTAATATATATACACAGGTTTAAGGCTCTGGGTGTAAATTGTCATTTATGCTTGTATTTAGCACAGAGACTGATACTGCAGTCATCTCTCTGAACATTAAAACAGTGAATTGTAACGCTAAACTGATAAAGCAGCCTGTAAATACAACCTGAGAAATGTTTACGTGTCAAAGGACAAGTCTGATGTATTCTGTCCTGCAAATAGAAATGTTTTTTAAGAGAAATGGGCCAAATCTCTTGGTGTGTGTAAATCAGCAGAGTTCTGTGATGTTAACAGAACTGCACCAATTTCCATCAGCAGAGAACCTGGCATTTTTCATAGAAAGTAATGACTGTTTATTTACAGTTCCAGCTATTAAAATTCATTACTTGGAAATTCTTAGGCTACATTTATTGAACAGAAATTATTGCCATAAGGGTGCTACTTTAATAACCACATGCACAAGCCTCTGCAGTTATTTTCCCCGGCTGCATTTTTTGTTGTTGTGTTTACTGGTATTTTGACCATATATTAATTTAGCAATAATTCAGGTCAGTTTATGAAGCTTAGAGATTGGTATGAGGGTTGCTGTAAGACTATGATTTACTCTCTGATTTCGAAAAGTTAGTAAAGCAAAAAATTATATATGTGAAAGCAAAATTTTATTGCTTTTTTACGGAATGAATGTTAAATATTAAATTGTCATTGGTTTTAATGGCAATAGCTCCTTTTAAAAAAATAAGAGAACCTGCATGCTTTCATTGCCTAGAAATGCCCTTGTTAAATCTTAACATATTGTTTCCCATATCTGAAAAAAATAAAATACAATTAAAAAGTATGATAATGAGCTTAATTTTACCATAAAGTCTGAGAGGAGCAGACACCACCCTGTGAAATAAAGCACTTCTAGAGCCATTTGCTGTATGCTGCAATGTGAGCTGCTATGTAGACTGCACTCTGAGTACAATTACCTTTCAAAATTCTGTTTCAGAATGAAAATGAAATCAATAGTACATCATAACTGAAAACCCCCAGTGAATCAGTAAATACAATTCACCTTGATCAATAATTCTTATTTTGAAATTTATTAGCAAAAGGGACAGTATAATCGGTAAAACTGGGTTAAATGGGTTAACTGGGTTAAGGGAACATTTTCTTGCTTTTGTTTTGTTTCTTGTAGTTGCACGGTTTCTAGGATGTTCATTATTTTGTGCATGAGACCAATGAAAGGCTACAATAAAACTTTAATTTTGCTTTTTGGAATAACATCTGAAACAATGCTTAAAAATATTGTCCATTTTCCTTTCAAATCTATCTCTTTTTCACCCTATTTGTCTGTCTTTATGTATGTGTGTATGTGTTTGGTAGAAATGCATCAAATTTATTCAGTCCTACTCTAATACTGTTCTCTTAGAGGAAAACCATACTAATATAACAAATCCCCCAACCTGTTCTTCTCTGAGTAAATAGAAACAGCAAATCTGATTTTATGGACATTCTACATGCAACTTATTTTTTTATGAAATCATATCATGCTGTGCCCTATAGAAGACGGCCCCTGTAAAAATGTTCTAAACTGCTGTATGCATTTTGCAGTTTGCAAGCTGTCACATTACGGAGAAATGCCACAAAATCCGACACCACATCTTTGAAGTTTTAGTTTTATTTAGATTGAGCAGTGAGAATAATTCTGGTAGGGAGATACCCAATTCTGAATGCACGCCCTATAAGCTTTCCTATTTAAAATGACGTCTTCTACATTTAAATGGCTGGATTAATATACTAAATTATTGTTGTGATAACTCTTGGCATTATTCTTAATAATAATTTAAAATCACCTTTCAAAAAACTTACTGACTGCCTACAGTTTCCTCAGTGAAGTGTGATTCTGAACACAGCATTATCAGATCAGATTGGAGATTTCATGTTACTTTCTGCATTTAAAGCCTTAATATTAAACACTTTTCCTTGCCTGGTATTAGTTTCATATGTTAATATCATTTTTTATTAACATAATACAAATATCACTTGCAGTACTACATCCTTCATTGCTAGCGGCTTTCATATCAAATGTCACAGTAAATTTTATTTTCGCTAATAGATTACGACTTGTACATTGTATTAGTGAAAGGGAACATTATTACAGGCTGACACTAAAATTAAAGAACATACTGTACAACAGCACGTAACGCTCTGTTAAATTACCTGCTCCTTCTGACCCACTCTCTATCCTATCCCACCCCACAAAATGCTACCCGAAGTTCTGTTAGATATTTTATTGCTTCTTTGGAGAAAACTTCACCTTTCAAGAACCTTACTATATCCATTGTCAAAATATCACATTATACAATTCACTGGAAGTGAACTTATTGCTAAATACCCATTAGGTTCCCAGGAGATGCCTTACATTAATTGTTTAGTGAAAGCACCCTTAGGCTATCGCTAGGGAAGAACATTAAATGCATAAAAAGAGAAGTTGACAGAGATCCCTGTAGAACAAGATACATCTACTGGCTTAAAACTTCTCCATGAAGAACCCTGCAAGTCGCTGTTCAAAATGGTCATTTTGGGGTTATTTTTCCTCCCGCTCCTGCAAGCACAAATACAATTAATCTGAAAGGAAAATCAATGCTGCATCAGCAGAGGGTGTTTAGTAGGTGGTTATGAAAATGCAAGCTGAGGGGGGGGTGGTGTAAACAAGGCAAGAAAAAAAAAAAGGACATTGTAGTGGATCTGAGATGTGTGTGTGGCTTGTGGAGATAATAACAAGGAAAAAAAAAGTTGGAGAGCAGAGAAACTGCAGAAGCTATGGATGAAACAGAAACTGAGAAAAAAGAAAGATGGTCAGGAGAAATAAGAGGGAAAATGAAGACTGAAAGGAGACATGGAGTGCTAGGATAAACTGTGTATTCAGAAAAATTGTAACTAAAATGTTCATCAGCAAAAAGTCCAGTTCAGAAAGGATGGGTAATGATTTTAGCAGTTAGGCACTCGACATTTTCCTATCCGCTGCATCCTTCCTACCACATCCCCTTAACGTTGCTCTTTTCTCTAACAGTGAGAGCTGATAGCTCTCCTCTTGATTGTACGTCTAATACCACTTCATCTACTGTACAATACCTTTATTTAAAACACCTCTGAAACGAACCTATATTAAACCCTGTATTTTTCTCATCGTTTTAGGAAAACAGATTTTGGGGGTTGGTATTGCTGCCAAAGTACCACAAGAGGGGGCACTAGTTAAACAAGACGCAATATAACTCACTTTTTTTCAGGGGTTTTGCTTTTTGTCACTCATAAATATAGAAAAAAATATTCTCTTTCCCTGCTGCACTAGAATATGATGCTCTTATGTTGACAATATTTATTCCTATTGGGATAATTAATGGAAAACTAGCTACCATGAATATATATTGTAAAAAGGGACACAGAAGCCTGAGTGTCCTCAAAAGTAATTAGCAAAATAAAATTAAGGTTTTGTTCACATCCCCCTTAAGAGAAACATTTACCTAAGAGGAAAATCAAATCTTCTTTATTTTGGGCTGAGTCTTCGGATCTTAGGATTTTAGGGACATAGTTTAGTGGTGGGATGGCAGGGTTAGGTTAAAGGTTGGACTCGATGATCTCAAAGGTCTTTTCCAACCAAAGTGATTCTATGATTCTACAATTCTATGATCTGTTTATAATCAAGGTTTGGAAACACAGGGCTCCTGGATATTGAGATGTGCCTATACTTTCAACTGCCAGTGCCTCACAGCTTGTGCAGTCATTTGTCTTTGTAAAAAGTGTACACAAATGATATTACTCAGAGTTTTATTTTCATTTGGCACACATTACATGCAGGTGCAACTGCCTGTGAGGCTGTAGAAATCAAGCATATGTACTTTGACGCTTTATACTTGCTGCCTATCTTAGGGGCTTGTATGCCTGTACTAAACATGTAAGCACCTCAGTCTGTTAAGGATTTTTCTCCAAACAGCCCAAGGAGGTAGGAAGTATCATTATGTCTAATTTTATATTTGGGGAGCTAAGGCAACCCAGGTCTGGAAACTCAAAGACCTTCAATTCCCACTGAAATCACTGGACTCCAGGCAACCCCATGTATGTGAATAGGTAACCCTAGATATTTTGCCCCAAACCACTGGAGATGTCAAGAGACTGAAATGAGGGATCCTCAGTCCTAAACTGGAAGATTAAATTCGTTCCCTGTAAGCGAAATACCTGGCCCTAAACTGTCTCTCTTCACATTTGCCTTAGCTTTATCAAAGTGTAGCTCTCCAGGTTTGGGGCCAAACTCCAGGACTCTCACATCTCCAGATAACTCATGTGTATTTAGTGGTGCTGTTCCTAATACGCAACGCGAGGAGAATCAGAACTCACTTTTCCAGCTCATCCAAAGTTTTATGGCTTTTTCTGCACTGAAGTTGCCGAATCTGGCTAAATACAGGACTTCAGACTTAATTAGGTTACTGAAAACTCCCTGGTGTATGTTCCCACCAGTTCACCCATGTTAAAGATCTGGGTAAATGAGGACAACAACTCAGGATAAGGGTTGTTCTGTTTTCAGCTATTGCCATGGGCTTTGTCCCCAACCTGCCCCAGTACAAGAACTGCTATGCACCACTAACCAATTTCTGGCTTGGTATACTGTGGAAGACCAACAGGCTGCACCATGGGAAACCATCCCTCATGGTGCACGTTGGTCCAGTCATGCTGAGCAACACCGATGAACCCATTTCAGTGCCTGTTCTGGGGACTCTGATATGTTTCTCGTGACTGGATTAAAATAGGCTTGTTTAACTCATCATGGTTTGTCCAGCATGGGCAAAGTTGCAAAAATGGTAAATATCTCTCAGGAAAAGGTACTACACTGATGAAAAGGAAAGGAAGACCAGTGGTTTAATTTTTAGTTTAGAGCTCAAGCAGTGAAGAGCCAGCTCCCTGCTCTATCACAGACCATCCTTGTGATCTCAGCTAGACATCTCCAGAATAGCTGAAGGGAATGTTGCCCAGGCAGTTTGAGCTGAATTAACTGTTCACTGCAATGGAAAGGATTAGGAGCTGTTTCCTCTCTCCCTCACCTTGAGCCAGGCTTTATGTACATCTCGTGGCATAACAATGCCAATTCAAGCTTCTCAAGGGCTGAAAAATAACCTGGCCCAAAAGAAGCCAATTATCATTAGATTAGTGAGCTGAACTCTTGCTGTGCAATTGGGTGAGCAACGTTGAAAACTGATGGGAGGAAAGAATAACAGTGCTGGGACTGAGGTGGAGCACAAGGGAAAGGAAGGGAAGGAGAAGCAGGAAGGTGGCCATACATCTTTGACAGCAGCAAGCCATGAGCTCATCTCAGTTGCCTGTAAAACACATCTGTGTTAGGCAATCAGAGTATATAATGGATGGGGAATGGGATGGACTCTGAAAATGGGAACCAACCCTCTGACCAAGGACTGTCACCAACAGCCAGATGGGAACGTGAAGAGGAGGGTAGCTTTCATCCTTATGGTTCTTTGGGGGGTTCATGGGCTGGATGGCTCAGAATCAGCCATCCATAACCCTTCTGGAGTGAGGGACACTCTCACACAAGTTTCCTTTGCAAACAGACATGATGTTTCTATTTAGAAGTGCTGGGCTAAGAGTATTCACTCAGAATGTGGAGTACAGCTCTTCTCTCTATGAGAGCACAGGGTACCACCATTTCTACCTTCCTAGTCAATGCCCTAAGCACCAGACTATATATCGGCATGTCCAGAATGAGGTGATTTGATGAATCAGTTGTCAAGGTGCTGTCAGCTGAAATTCCTATAAGGGTTGATTCCCTATCAGGACAGGCTACATTGTCCAGCGGACAACAATTTTTTACAGTGCCAGCAGCTGAGCAAACCAGGGAGCACCATGTTTGAAATGCCATCAGATTCATGGCCTATGGAGGAGCCACAAGAAGACCTTTGGAAGAGTTGCACGTGCATCAGGCTTGGTGGGAACACAATCCTTTTGATCAGGAGTGGATATGGGCATGCAAAGAAAACTTTGGCATGAGTTAGGAAAAAAGTGTGTTACTATACAATATTTGAGTAAAGAAATTAATGGTGTAAAATGCAATCTAGAGGGTTAGTACAGTAGGTCTTGTGGGTGATATCCCAGAATAGTTCCCAGAGTATAAAACCACAGGAATCTGCATCAGACCAAAAGTCCACTTAACCTGATGTCCTGCCTCTTATTGGTCTCACAAAAATGCACGCAGAAATGAACCACTTTCCCTATCATGTCTTCCTAGACTCTGGGACTTTTCTTGCCCAGGGATGTTGAGAGACAAGTTATAAAGATGCCTCCGATGGACTTTTTCTTTCATGAATTAGTCTCATCACTTTTTGAATCCACTCATCATTTGGACTCCACAGCAAACTGTGATGAGGATTTCCACGGTTTAACTGTTTATGGCAAATGTAATTAGTTTTGCTTATTTAAAACTAGTTACCAGGGAATCTTGTGTCGTGCCGTGTGGATTTGTATATTATAAGAAACAATGAATAAACCTTTCCTATTCACTTTCTCCATGTCAGCCGTAATTTTATCTACCTTTAGCATGTGAGAGGGGGAAGTTCAGAATGGGTTTATGTTCTTGTTTCCTTCTCTCTTTTGTAGTAAAATATGCTTGTCTCTGATTTCCAACATTCAACAGCCTGGACTAGAACAATCCCAGCTGGACTAGACTGCCGTCTGGAACTCCTCTGCAGATGGCCA
>NW_009259792.1:2598704-2617817 GCF_000687185.1 Egretta garzetta | reverse complement strand
GAGGCCTGCGGAATCTGCAGAGCTGGTTTTGCTGCTCTTGCACAGAGGGAATGCCCAAAGCACATATCTGGAACACCTCAGATCCACTGGACTTTAGTTACAGGTACAAATTGTGCACAGCTAATACCCAACATACCTCAAATTCTTCAGACACTGTAAGTGTAGCATAGGTCTGAAACTTCTCCAGAACTGACCCTGAAAGTACCCATGTGTGCATTGTGTATATATATATATATATAAATATAGAATCATAGAATCGCTTTGGTTGGGAAAGACCTTTAAGATCATCGAGTCCAACCTTTAACCTAACCCTGCCATCCCACCACTAAACCCTGTCCCTAAGCACCTCATCTATCCTTCTTTTAAATACCTCCAGGGAGGAGGACTCGACCACTTCACTGGGCAGCCCATTCCAGAGCCTGACAACCCTTTTGGTGAAGAAGTTTTTCCTAATGTCTAGCCTAAACCTGTCCTGGTACAACTTAAAACCATTCCCCCTCGACCTATTGCCCGCTACCCGGGAGAAGCCTCCTCTTCTCCAGACTAAACAACCCCGGTTCCCTCAGCTGCGCCTTGTAAGACTTGTGCTCCAGACCCCTCACCAGCTTTGTGGCTCTCCTCTGGACATATATATATATACTGAATATGCAACCTCCTGTAAGTGGTGAGATAAAGACAATGTCTGGCTCTGGAAGGAGTCGCCTAAACTCCCAGCCCAGAAAGGACTGAAGAGATGAGACGGGGGTGGAACTCAATGATTCCCAGTTTGTATAACTGTGGCTGGAGAACGAGGCCTTCCTGGCTCTCCACGCGAGGTCAGCTTGCATGCTCTGACTATGTTCATAGTGTGATATTCTCCCAGCTTCCAAAGCAGGATGACCTCTTCCAAACATCATATTGGAAATGGCTCATGCTAATGTGTTATTTGGCAGTGATCTCTTTGCCTTGCTTAACTGTGTACCAGGCTTCAATCTAACAAGTTAAGAATAAAGGTGGTCAACATCCCGTACCAGCATCCACGCTCAGCAGTTTTTCATTTACTAGCATTGCCATAATCCCAAAGAGCACTGCAACTTCAGGGTGGGATGTGGCAGCCTGTACACTCCACGTATCAGGCCCATTTTACTGTTCCCTTTTCCCGCACCCTCCTCCTGGTGCCACCATCTCAAGTGTGTGCGGGACAGTGTGATGATTTTTCTTCCAGGGGAGGTAAGGCTTGGTACATGAGGCCACAAAGAAAGATTTCCTGATGTTGTGGATAAGGCGTTGACTTCTACCAGAGCCCTATCATGAAATGATCCCTGACAGAGAACATATGCTCTAAGAGGCAGCTCACTGCTACAACCCTTTCTCTATCATGTTGCCTGAATGTACGATATTCGAGTTTACATGAATTGATCTGTGGAATATCTCCCTTCAATATCTGGGGAAACTCATGAGTTTGGAAATGGGGCAGGAAAAGCAGAACTGCAGTAAAAGGAACCATTCTCACTTCCTGAAGTGGGGACAAGAAAATGCTTTAGGGTAGGAAATGTGGGGGAAAGGAAAGTGGTGATGTTAAAGATGGTCACTGGAGCATTTCCATCTTAGTCATAAGTTGGTATGTCTGGGACCAGTCCAAGCTAACCTGGAAATCTGTTGTGCAAGTGTTGGTGTGAGAATGAGCATCTGAGCATCTCTTTATAGTCCAGAGAAAACAAGATGTTCTTTCTGGGATAGATCAGAAGAATCACACCTTTAAAGTGTCTGTTTCATATATGAAAACCTGGGTTTAGTCGCTGCTTCTACTGAAGGGAATTTGGCTAACAACTCCCTGTTTGACCCATCAAAAGCAGGGGAAACCTAGGTAGGGAGGAGGCAAGGAGATGGTGTGACCACATTTTGAACATAACCCAGCCTGATAGATGTGCTCTAAGGACACTTACTAAAGCAAGAGCCTCAAGTGAGGCAGATGGAAGAAGGCTCCATTTGTGGATCCCAAGATCCATATAGGCATTGATTTGCTGAATTCTGTCAGCATTGAGATGCTGTGCGGCACAATCACAATTAGGCAGTGAGAAAACTTTACTGCAGCATATTGGGAAGCTGGTCCAGTTCATCTAAATTTTCTTCATTTGGGGATTTAGGCAGCTGATTTTCATGTACATCACCAGCAGAAACTTCCTCCTGCCATCTACTTTTCTGCTGTTTCTTCATGTAAGAACCTAACCCCAGCAGTAACCACCATGTTTGGTCTTCTGGGAGATTGCCGTCAGACCACTCCTTTATGCTTCTCCAGTTTTAGACAAAAAAACCTACTTAAATTCTAATTTTTTTTTTGAGCAGTCTAAGAAATGTAATTTGCCTGCTGTGGTGTCTCACTTTTTTTTCTTGTAGTAAGTAATCTAAGGTTTACTACATCTGTCCAGAAAGCAAACAGCCAGGGTTCTACATCCTCTCTGGCAGGAGAGGATCCTAAACCACCTTCCTCCATTTCACAGGACTGCCCTAATCAGCAGACATTCTCAAAGGGGAACCATCCCTGTTTCTGAAGTTTACCACTGAACACTCGAGAATTAAAATGTCCTCAAGCCATAAGAAGCCCAAGAGCCTGACTCCTAGGAAGGGGATATAAATGAAGTGATGGACCCTTCTCCCAGGGGTGTGTCCCTTGACAGTGACCACAAATAATTTTTAATTATGGACTAACTGTTCTCAAGAGTAGTACTGTTGCTATTAGTGTGTATACATATATATTTAGAGAGAATAATCTTTACTCTATTAGACACTTATTCTAACTTAGGTATGGGTAGCTGAGCTCCTCACAGTAGCCATGCAACTGCATGGGCATTTTGGTGCGTGAAGTTCAGTTGATAGGTCTTTTTTTTTCCTAATGCACCATGAAAGTCTTAATGACCATGTAGTTCATGGGCCAGTCTGGTGGTTTAATGCTGACTAATCAGTAAATACAGAGCTTGGCTAAGTGAGAGGGTCTTCTTCATTAGCTACAATTCCAGTTGTACTACTTCAGTATGGTCATCTCTATACCACACAGGGCATCTGTCACTTCTTCCTCCTGCCAGGCTACATTTCTACTTCAGTGTAAAAAGATGTAAAGGTAGAAGATTAAAAATGGATTTTGTTTAGGCTTTTGAAGGGGAGGGAGTTTATGATGCCAAGTCACATTCTTGCAATTTCCAGCCATGTAATGATAAACGTTTTTGACTCGTTCCTCTCTGATGAAGTTTCCTCCTCTGGAAAATGGAGAGCTCACAACATTCTCACAAGATTGGCTTAAACTATTCCTATTGACTTGACTGATTTTCCTGAAGGTGGTTTTTTTTTTTTTTCATGGAAAGACTGAGTAATGGAAAAGAAGTCTGAATTGTTTTTAAGACTATGGTTTAATGACAAGCACAAATCAGTCTAGTCTAAGTCCATGCAACTAATTAAAGGAGCAATTCCTTCAGAAGCAATTCTGGAGCAATTCTCCTGTTCCTTTTCCTTACCCTGAATTGACAATCATGTGGCTGAGTGATCAGGTGGATCAGAAAGGCACTGGATGAAAACTATGGTTTTCTTTAATCTTTTTGCATTCAGAAGAACTATTTTCCTGACATCCTGATTCTAATATTTCAGGAGGTCTGTGATGCCACAATGGAGACTGTTGGGAGCTGGTGTTTAGCATGGAATCTTCCCTTTGAAAACAGCCTTAGATTGCCTTAATTTCACTGTGAAAATAAACCCTTTATTTAGGACAGTGAAGCTTGTTTTAGCTCTGCATGTATCTGATGGAGATTCTTCACTGGGACTTAATTCTGTGGGGTCTGTGATCGAGATCAGGGATCCCAGGACTTAAACACTGCAGACTGATTGTCCTGGTTTCGGCTGGCATAAAGTTAATTTTCTCCATAGTAGCTAGCACAGTGCTGTGTTTTGGATTTAGTACCAGAAGAATGTTGATAACACACTGATGTTTTCAGCTGTTGCCAAGTAGTGCTCAGACTACTCAAGGACTTTTTGAGCTTCTCCTGCTCGGCCAGGTGCATAACAAGCTGGGAGTACAGCACAGCTAGGACAGCTAACCCAAACTGACCAAAGGGCTATTCCATACCATAGAACGTCATGCTCGGGGGGGTTAGTTGGTCAGTCGGTTGCGAGGAGGGTGCTCGCTGCTTGGGGACTGATCGCAGCTCGGGACGGGCTGGGCATCGGTCGGCGGGTGGTGAGCAATTGCATTGTGCATCATTCGTTTTGTATGTTCTGTATATTCTGTTACAATTCTCATTATTACTATTATTATTATTTTCTCTTATTAAACTGTCTTTATCTCAGCCCACGGCTCTAACCTTTTTTCTCCTTCCTGATTCTCTCCCCCATCCCACTGAGGGAGGGGGGAGTGAGCGAGCGGCTGCGTGGTGCTGAGTCGCCAGCCGGGTTAAACCACGACACCGATCTGGCAAAGACAAAAGCTAAACTTAGAGCCACATTTACAAGGAACTTTGTAAAATATCCAGCTATTTTCCTTGAAAAAAACCTGGTTTACACTTCAGAAGACTCATTTCTCTAAGGTAATGTTTATATCTGGGCGTGAACTTTTACTATCAAACATCCACTTAAAGTGATAGCTGAGAGAACTGGACTGGCAGAGTACCACAGGGTGGAGACCAGTTTCGACCGTGCTAGCAGGATGCACCCCAGCCTCATGGATGGATGTGGCTTCTTTCATCTAGACAAAACCATAACAGTACATACTAGGAGTATCTACCAACAGTAGATGCTTCTAGTTTCTGTGGGCCACAGCTCCACGTCCTGTCCTCCAACACCACCAGTCCCTTGGACAATAGGGCGAGGATTCATCTCACCAAATTCAAACATTTACAGCAAAGGAATAATAAATCTCTGGTACTCATTATAGTGTCTCTCAGTAATCAGTGGAAAGAAATAAGCTCTAGGTTGTTATAGGTTTCATCTTAACTCAGGTGTCTAAAATAGGCCATGTGAATCAAACTAAAGAACCAGACTGCACACTGCTGCCGAGTATATTTTCTGCCTTCTATGTGCACTACTGCAGGAGAAAAAAAACCTGACGCCGCGGTGCTCAGATTGGTAGAAGCTTTTAGGATTCAATCTGCTACATAAAGAAAAAGAGGGAGGGAGAAAACAGTTGGGTTTATGTGGCATTACATACATTTGGCTCCATTTTCATATTGATTGTATAGATAAAAAAGGGGAAAAGTAAATAAACATGAGGAGGATAATGTCCCAAATTGAGTTTTATCACAAGTGCCTCCTGCTGGGATTTGAGAGCAAAACCTTCCCTCAAGGGGACAGAATAATATCATTTTAGTTATGGCCATATTCTTCATTTGGAACCTCCTCATCAGCATGTCAATGCATGTTATTCACTGCTTGGAGAGACAATAAAATCAAAAGGCCCATCTTTAGAGAGAAACACGCATGTTACCAACATTTACACTACAGAGATCTTGGCCCTTAATAAACCTACATCCAGTAGCGAAGTTATCAAATGGAGTTGTGCTCATTTTCTTTTATACGCAATGAAGGGGCACAATATATCTTTACCAGCAGCTGGGAAATTAATGCTACAACTAAAATGACATTCCGCGTCTCAATGAATGATTTCCTGTGGGGTTCGGATAGTGGCTGTGACGAGAAGAGGTGTGATAATGGATCTAAGTCCATAATGCATTTATCCCCAGGTGTACTTGCTCAATCTGTTCCTTGTGCAGCTTTTTGGGGGCTTAGTAGGACTTTTAGAGTTTTATTTTGCTGCACTGAGGCAAACGGTTATGATTCACTTTTAAAAATCTGCGAGGGGGAAGGTTTTTTGTGCTTGTGAGATTGTGTGGAACGAGATTGGGCTTCTTTGCCATGGGGTTCTCAGAGAGGAAAGAATTGAGATTTTGAAACAGAGTTGTGCTACCTTTTCTTTTTAAGATAGGGAAACTGAGGCACACAACAGTAAACCTTCGTAGGCAGAGGCAGGTTGCTAAAGCCCAGCTTCTTTCCTGTGCCATTCTCCTCTTGCAAGGAGAGGAACACTGCAAGAAACGCATCTTCTTTTACAGCTCAAGTGCACGTCATTTCTAAGCATGCTTCGTATGAAGGCTTACCTGTATTAATAATTGAAAAAGGGCTAAGATGTGATTAATAAATATTATAAGCATGTTACAGTCCCAAGTAACATTTCTCAAAGAGGACAGTGAGAGCTCCAGCAGATCTTTTAGGCAGCAGGTTGTATGCCAGGGGTTTATCCCATTATACTACTCAATAATGTGTATGAAGGAATTAAGTATGAGGAAAACAGCTCCTTAAGAACGGAATTGTAATGTAGTGGATTTGTCTTCTGTGGTGAAGGAAAACATGCAGAGAGACAGAGCAACGTCCTGGAATGAAATAGAATCTTAATTAAATACATCAAGCTGGAGGAATATTATAAGTTGAAGATGACTGTGGGGAAAAAAAAAAAAAAGCTGTTTTATGGTTTATAATGTCTTTCTTAAAGGGGAAAACCCCCACCTGTTTTGCTTTTTATTTCATTTAAGGAAGATGATGGGGCTTCCACTTGATTATTTATCTCTTCGGTATATTAATATAATACATTAAATAATATTAGTACATCTCTATCACAAGTGTATACACACTAGATATAGTTATTGCAAAACTATTACTATATTCTATTATCAATATTAGTGCTGTTGTACCTCTGAAAGCTGGAATGTGAAGTTTCTGGGCAGAGGGAGCTCAGGTTTTTCTGGAAGGCCCTGCACATGATCACAGCTATCCACTGGCTTGGACAAGTCCAAAGCCCACATCAAAGCTGCAGTAATGGGAGAAGAAAATACAAACCCATTGGTGCCCTGTGGAACATCTACCTTTGGGTTCGTATGGTGCCGAGTGCTCTACAGCCATGGGGCTGACGCATCCAACCGGCAGTCTCAGTGCTGGAGGTGCAGAGTCCTAGAGCTGGCAACATGGAGAAGTCACCCGTTCCCCCTGCCTTGGTCCTGGCATGAGCTGGCTCACTTGGCAGTGAAAACTCTTCTCCTCTGTCTCAAAATCCCCCCATGGTCCATGTGCTTCCCCACTTGCTCGCAGGAGGTTTGGTGAAGCTGTTCTGAGGGTGGGAGATGCTGAACACCTAAACCCAAAGGCTCCTTTGGAACTTCCTACCTCCTGAAATGCCATGGGATTGCTTGGGAAAATATTGTAAAAAAGGCAATATACAGCACTGATCCCTACCTCCCAAAATGCCATGGGATTGCTTGGGAAAATATTATAGAAAGGCAATACACAGCACTGATCCCTACCTCCCGAAATGCTATGGGATTGCTTGGGAAAATATTATAGAAAGGCAATATACAGCACCATTCCATGCTGCTGTATGATCTGAACTGCTCTCCAGAAAGCTGAGTAACTCCAAAAACCCAGGAAGAGGGAACAGCTTCTGCTCCTACCCTCAACCCTGTAGGAAAAAAAAAAGGTTTTTATGGAAAAAAAAAAAATCTGCTATTATCCAACACCAGACAACTTTCCAAATCCAGCTCACCTAAGCTATTTTTTTTTTTTTCCCCTCCACGAGCAAAATGAATGCTGCAAGCAGTCACAGTGCTAATGGTCTTTTTTTTTTCACGTCTCTTCCCCTTGCTCCCCTAACTGAAGGCAGAACTGCGGAGACTTCAGGAGCCTCTTCATGCGATCACTTCACAGGCTGGAAGGTGACAGCTTCGCCAGGGACTAATGCAGGCCGACATAATTGAATGTGGCCTGCAGCAAAGCAGCTGCCTGGAGCCACTGTTGATTGTAGCTGTCATCAGGTGGAGCTTGCTGCAGTAAAATACGGTCCGGAGGAATGCGGCTCTCGCATGCAGCTCCGTGGTGATAGCTTATTTACTCTTACCCCGCTACGCCAGTTTTGTAGTTAATAATTGTCAGTATCACACTGTTGAGTGAGCACAGATGCTTGAGCTCTGAATCATCAATAATTTTCCCAGTAACTTGGTCTCGGAAATTAAACAATGGCCCTAATATTCCCATTTTCTGGGTGTATATTGTGTGTTTCAGCATGTCGTCCTCTATTTTTTTTTTTTTTTTTAATGGAAAACCTTAAATGATTTTAGAGATATTTCCTACGCCTGTTTATTTAACTGTCACAGGATGTGGGAGAAATATAATCTGCTAAATTAGGCATGAAAAACTGTACACAAGGAGAAGGCTCCCTGATTTCTGCCTTGAAAAAGAAGTGACTTTAATTACAAATTCAGATAAAGAAGCAATCACATCTTCCATTTATACAGCTTTTTTTCATTTCAAAGGATCTCACCACAATGAACAAGCAATAGGTTTAATCTTTTCTCCTTTATTTGGAGATTGTGGAGTGTAGAAGGAGTGTGAGAATATTTCATATGAACAAGACGGCAGGATCTCTCTCCTAGATGCAGTAAGTAATGTATATCTCAGATAGCACTGACTTTGTTACCTAAATCCTGCCTAAATTCTTAGTGGAAACCTATGCAAGCCCCAGGATGAACGTGGTCTATTTTTTTTGATTCCTACTATTCATAAGCTATTTATAATACATTATGAACTGTGGATACTATATTTAAATTTAGTATACTAAATATAGTATATACAGTACCATATACAAAATATAACATATATTTAGTATATTTAGGATACCATATTTAAATTTAAATATAAAATACAAACCTTGGTCTGTATATATTTCAATACAAGGAAGAAGATCCTGTAGTTCACAAATTTTTATGTGGTTGCACTGGAAAACTATGACTCTAGTTAAGTTTAAGAAGCATCATTTTACTTTACATACTTACCATTTGCATTTTAAAAATAAATCATTTTGGTGTCACTGGCTTTTAGACACCCAGTGCTTCCACATCAGCTGGCAACTAAGGAGGTGCAGAGCTGCAGGTACATCAAAGAACTCCAAGTGAGTTGATTAAAAAAAAAAAAGAAGCAGAAGAAGGGATACTGGAGAAAAGATGAAAAGAAGAATTGTCAGCCTATGCCTGCTGGAAGTTTTGATTTGGTTGCTTTGCTGTTTGTACCTGCTTGGCTTCCTAACAGATTTAAATGCTGGGGACGATGGCAAGGGGGTTGGCTACGTCTGCATTGCAATGTCACATCCATGTTCCTTGGTGGGACGCAGGAGTGGTGCGTCCCTTTGGATGTTTTCATGAGGTTCTGTCCGGTCTGTAGCACCTGGACCAGTCCAATTGCAGGTGCAGGAGGTCCCAAAAAGCTCTACAAACTGAAGTTTAATTTCAGAGAAAGCTTTTCCTGAGCAGCTTTTTGAGCCTTATTCAGGTTTTGATTAATTTGGTTTTGCACTCAGTCCATCTCCCCACCTACATTATTGTGGGGTAAGATGGCAATTAGACCTGTTATTAAAATGATTGATTCCGGTTTTCATCCAGGATTACTTTACAGGTGTTCCTTTGATTTGGCATGAAAGGAACTGGGAACAACATTTTGTCTTGATTCTGAAATTCTCTTCCACTGCTGCAAATTAAGAATAATTCTGGCACGACATTGGTGTACAATAAGAAATGTATCCACTGTGTTTATCCCATCTATGAACCTCCTGAATGAAAGCTGTGGGTCTGCCTCTGATTGTCCTTACGGTGGTTTCACAGCAATGTAACTTTAATGACTTCAGCAGAGTTACTGCTGGTAGATGCCCTCACAAGTAATCAAAAGCAGAACTGATTGCTCTTAAGCAGGGCTCTTCTACCCCAGACAGGAACAAAAAGTATTCCTTTCCAAACCTCAGCTACTTAGTCAGTTGTGAAATATTTCTTCCCTTCCTTAACAGAACTGGATCTGCTGTTTATGAAAAGCAAGTATTAATTATACAAGGTTTAGCTACAAACATCTGTTTTTTCTGCTTTTAAATAAACATGTCTCTTCAGCTGGTACCGAGCGTTCTAGGGGAAGGGAAAAGATGCACACTGCAAAATATCACTGTGGGTTAACACAAGTGGTCTGATAATCTTGTCAGGGATGACTCCGTACCTTACCCAAAACACGAGCAAGCAATATTCTCATAAACAGTAAAAAAATGTATTTTTAGTAAGGGATCATGATGTCGGCTCAGCTGTCTGCTTGTATTTAGATTTTGGGAGCTTGCAAGAGGATTAAAACCACTTGTTTCTTTTCTTTCTGTCTTTTTTTTTTTTTTTCTCCCTTTTTTTTTTTTTTTTTTAACTTGTCACTGCAATAAAGTTGGCTGTGGCTCTGGGGAGTCCTCTGTAAAGTACAATGCCCTGGGCTATGGGAGATGGAGCCCTCAATAACTGATATGAAAGGTCCTTAATTAAGCACTTAGCATTTCAAGGCAGTTATCACGGCTAGCCCACAGACCGAGCTGGCAGTCCGTCACCACCGATAGGCCACCTAGATGACTAACGTGAGTTGAGTCGAGTCTTTTGTACTTTAGGCGAGGAGCCCCGAGGCACAGGCTGATCTGGTGACCCTCCCAGATACACTTTCTCTGCCGGAAGGAACTGGATATCGGATGTGACAACACTGCAGACGGGAACGTGGTTTTTTTTCTTTTCCCCCCTGAAGAGCAGGGATTGAGGAGAAAGTTAGAATGACAGTGGCACTTTCTTGGCTCTGTGCATTGGTATGAATATGACCAAACCAAATGAATGAATAATTATGAATGTATTATGAAAACAGAAGGGAAAATCTTGTTGCTGTGGTGCATTCAATTATTTCACCGATTACACGCGGCCATTGGGAAGTTAACTAAGAAAGAGACTGCTTGTCCCCCCAGTCCCACTCTCCTTCCAGTTCTTTTTGTAATCCTCTGGACACGAGAGCATAAATGTTTCAGGGGAAGTTTATCTTTATATTAAGGAGAGGGGGAAGACTTTTGTGGCATTAAAATGGAAAGGGTTAATGGAATGAACTATAGATTAAATTGTAAAGCAATCAAAGAAAACCAAACACTTTATAGCAGACAACCATCTTCTGGTGTTTGGGTCTGTGTCAAGCCATGGATGTGGAAAATTAAAGCCATACTGAGAAGGGAAATGAACCATGTCTAATACATCCCCAGCAATAAAATGTTTTCACTAGGACTGTAAAACTGTGGCTTACATTAGGAAAAAGAAAATCAAACTATATGTCAATTCCACATCATGGGACATGAAGTGTCCACAAAAATTTATATTACTATTTAGAAGTGTTTCATTCTGGTGTTTTATTGTGATTGGATGCGCCCTTCTCAGTATCTTTTGACTGGTATGAAAATGATTTGAACTACTTTTTTAGCATTTATTTTACATCTATTACCTGTTCTATTACTTTTTATTATTTTATTGTGCTTGTGTAGAGGATTTTGCACAGTTTTCATTATAATGTAACATTAAGTCAATTTATTTGTGTATTACACGCTGTATAATTGCACCTTTTTTTGTGGAACAATTTGGATTTCATTATCCAACAAATCAGCAGTGTTACATTTTGAAAAGCTCTTGTTAGAAATCAAGTGCATTTTCCAACTAAGACAACAGAGGTCAAGTTTGCATCAAAAAGGGAGCAGAAGATTCCTTGCCTAAAACACTTGCACAGATGAGGAAGGTCATGGTGGAAACAGAAATACCCATTTCTTTGAGAAAATATGTAATTACTAAGGTCCAGACCAATGGAGATCAATATCCATAAGAAGGGAAATAGTATGGAACAAACTGGTCTGACATGGAACAAGTTTGAAGGGGAATAGATCAAGGCAAAGCCAAATGGGTGCAGGGAACACGTCAAATGTAACAGCTATTTTAATATTCTTCTGTATCATTCTGTTCCTTAATTTACAAGTGCCATAAAGAGTATAACTAACATAGGCAAAGCGGAGCGTACATCTGTTTGTGCAGATCTGCTTTGCTATCATTTATCAGGCTTAAACCTTTCATAAGAGGTGACACAACAGCGACTGCGTCTCTCTCAAAGGTGAACTGACAGCCCGTCTGAAAAAGAAATGCAAAATAACATTTTAAACAACACACCACGAATGAGAATAGATGTGATGATAGAAACCTTCGCCCTTTTTCAATCTGCAAAAACTGCTACCTGGATCCCCCGGTTCTTCTCTGGCAGTTCTTACGGCTTCACTCAGAAATGTTAAAATTAGCTCATGAGTAAATAAATTAACAGGTTGTACCCTGAAATCCTCACGTTATGAGGAAACCTTTTCCCTCTTAGACCTCCTATGTCATTCAACAGTCCTGTTGTGATACAGTGGGACCACCCATTTTCAGAGGGGTATGATTTCACCCCTTCTTTTTCTTTTCTGTTTAGCAGGGCCTTTTTATTGAAAATATTGGATTTACAGGCAGGGATTTATGTGTGTGTGTTTGTACAGTGCTGAGCAGAACTGATCTACAGGATCACTTGAACTTCCATGATCAGCGAGTCCTCCAGGACTTCCAGAAATGAGGGAAAGAATGGAAATAAGCTGCTTTCAGTGCTTTAAATGTTGTCAGCTTTTATGTGGAATTGAAATCCCTTGAACTGAAATGGATGCTGAAAATAAGAGATGGAATGGTGTTTTGCAAATGCAATTTTTTTTTCTCATATTGGAATTATTTTGTGTGGATAGATTTATCCCTCTAAAATATTGTTCTGACAGACCTTATGATCTGTACTGAAATTCCTTAAGGAAGATGTGAGTAAAAGGAAAACAGATTTGGATGCATTTTCAAATGTAACACTTCTTCAACAAATCGTCAAGTTCACTCTTGAGCTGCGGTTTAAAGTTTTCACCTGCTTCATGGTAGCAGATGAATCAGAAAAAAAAAAAAGCTAAGTATTTCAATTACTAATAACACCTTTTAACTCAGTCTTTTAATTCTCTTTTCCGTCACAACTGGCTCAGAAGCTCTGCTACAGAAAGCCTTGTTTACTTCAGCCTCCCTCCCTAACCACACATCAAATCACAATGTATTTCCACAGCTCTCAAAGGTTAAACAAAGGACTGAGGACTACAGCAGAACGATGCAGAGTGACTGCCCAGCAATAAATATTTTTTTTCATTTCCCATGTCTGTAATTTGGGCTCTGAACTGGTTTGGGTGTGTGGTATGTGCTGTACGTTTGAATAATTCAATGCTCCAACATTAAAAGCATTACATATTTAACACCCCAAATTCTTGAGTTGATTTGAGCAGCTAAACAGAAGTAGTTCTTCACATTTCATGAGACTGATTCTAGGGATGTGATGGTCTCCCTGTACTGGGCACTGGTGAGGCCGCACCTCAAATACTGTGTTCAGTTTTGGGCCCCTCACTGCAAGAAGGACATTGAGGCACTGGAGCGTGTCCAGAGAAGGGCACTGAAGCTGGTGAGGGGTCTGGAGCACAAGTCTTTTGAAGAGAGGCTGAGGGAACTGGGGGTTTTCAGCCTAGAGAAGAGGAGGCTGAGGGGAGACCTTATTGCTCCGTACAACTGCCCGAGAGGAGGCTGTAGCGAGGTGGGGATTGGTCTCTGCTCCCAGGTGATAGGACGAGGGGAAATGGTCTGAAGTTGCGCTAGGGCAGGTTTAGGTTAGACATTAGGAAAAATTTCTTCCCCAAAAGGGTTGTCAGGCACTGGAAGGGGCTGCCCAGGGAAGTGGTCGAGTCCCCATCCCTGGAGGGATTTAAAAGCCGGGCAGATGAGGTGCTTAGGGACAGGGTTTCGTGGTGGGATGGCAGGGTTAGGTTAAGGGTTGGACTTGATGATCTTAAAGGTCTTTTCCAACCTAAATTATTCTATGATTCTCTGAAAATTGATTTTTTCCCACCTTCTTTATGTTTTGTTTTATTTTTGATATTAACCTCTTTTATGGGCTGAGATGAGCTCAACAGCATACACACACAAGAAGTACCTTCCATACCAAATTCTTGTACAATGTTAATAAATGCTTGTACTTGGGTATGAAAAAGAAGTCCAACTTCTGTTTCCACACAGAGAACAGTGAAAACCTTTACTTCTTTCTAGTAGACAGTCACACAGAGTAATCAGTGGAGTAATGAACTCCACCACTTCAAAACATATCGCCAGAAACCGCGTTGAGCGGCTGAGTAGGTGATGACCCAATGTGAAGTGTTTTGCCTCAGTTCCTCAGTTTCCCACAGACTTATTGAGTGGGTCATTTAAGCCATTGAAAGCCAGAGCGTCAAAAGATTTCTAGATATTTAACAATCAATAACCCTGAGGATTTTGGCTTTTTCCTTTCCTTAGCTCAATTTCCACATGTGAAAGAGTAATGGAGCTTTTCTATGCTGCTGTTGAATAAACATAATGTTTGAAGTTCAACTGAGATCCTAAAGAATGTGAAGCTTTTTTCTTTTTTTTGAGGGCAAGGCCTGAACAAGTATCAATTCCATTCAGTAGCAAATTGCCTATGTCCATTTGGAATGATAAAAATGTGCTAGCATGAGTTCTCAGTAAGATCTCTTCTAAAAGGAAGAAGACAGTCATGGCATTATGTTATAAGCCCAAAGGAAATTGCTTCAGCATGAATTATTGCTATTATTTTTAACTCATTCAAATCCTGTGACAAAATCTTGCTCCTGTTGAATTCATACCAAACACTCCCTAAGTCCCATAGAGGGTTCAATTGATTCTGATCAATAAGAACAACCCAGAACCTCAGAAGAGAGAAGAAATTTTCCAAAAATGCTCTAGAAGAGGGGAATCAGAGGCAACATTCTCAGTATAGAGTGGATAGTCTAGCAGCTAAGCGCCTAGATCATTTCCAGAGTGTTTAACTTTAGGCACTCATATTGAAAATATTTACTTTAGTATTAATGGCAAACTATTAAAGCTATTAAAGTTACTGGTTTGCTTTTATGGTTGCTTTTAATCATGTAGAGGTGACATTTAGTAAAGAGCCTGCACTAAAGTATGTAAAAGTATTACAGCAATATATATAAAAGAATTTCTTGTATATTTTTATCTGACATATGGATTTAACCTCATTTTTTAAAATTTCCCTGTTCTTACTTGTAAGAACTTAATATGCTAATAATTTATAGCGAAGCAAGTAGGACTAATTAAATCTGTATCTATACATTTTTATATTTATAAATTGAATTTATATCTTACAACAGCCTGGATGACATTTCTGTCTTTTACAACATACCTGATGTCACAATCTCCTATTCTGAAATCATTTTCTTAATTATAACACAAATGCCACCACGCACAGAACAACCATATGTGACATCAGAAAAAACAGGATCAGAATATTGAACTGCAAAGGACCAGATGTTTTATCTCCTGAAGAAATGGGCAACCATATAGGTGTTTCATTTAGAAGAAACTACAATGTCAGCTATGCACCCTATCATACTTTCTTGGCCATAAGACACTTAAGATACTTCCTCATATGTTATAGCAAATAGGAGATATTTGCTATACAGATTGCTGTGCATGACCGAAATCTTCAGCCATAATATGACAAAGTGAACAGGAGAGAGCAAGAACATTACCAAAAGCCAGTATGTCTACAATAGCAGGGAATTTGTTCATTCCAATGATGTGAAAACCCTAGGAAACATGACATGTCCTGTGCTAAAAGAAGACACTTCCCTCCTGTCTGCAAATAATGTAATATAGAATAAAATAAAACTTTTCAGTGTGACCAATGGAAAAAAAAAGTCTTAGCATCCCAGTTATAAGAATAAAATTTAACCTGAATCTCTAACTGGGAGACACAAACTAGGCACACAATAATAAAATGGGAAGAGGAAGTACCGTGCCTAATCCCTCTCTCCAGCACTGCACAGGAAAGTGAAAATGCCCTAAGCTGACAAAAACTGGCATTTCTCAATTTTTGTCAAAGCAACAATTCTGTCATCTAACAGCTCCCAGAAAGTGCAACCTCCTTTATTTTTTAATAATCCTGGTTCATGAAGTATTCCTGTTGATTTCTCCACACTTTGAGTAAGTATTTATGACCATAAATGCTCAGAATCTTTAAAGGGCATTTGTACTAGATGCAATGGAGTTACCCCAGAGATCTCCCATTATCTTTACCAGTATTTTTTCTTCCATGTTCATCCATTTCTGCTCTATATTTATCTCAGAAAAGCATCTTGAGTCCCAAAGAACTGTTTGATAATAAGAATTCATAAGCAATGACTTATGCATAAGCAACGACCTATTTACATGCAATTGATTCTGTGGGGAGAAGGAAACTGAACCTAAGATGACAAACTGCATGACACATTGAAGATCCATTTAATTTACATACCTAATCCGGGGATGGATTCTGTACAATGAAATTTAGTTTGTCACCTCTTTACTGTCTATTGCTCCCTTCTAGGAAACAACTGTTATTGAAAAGTCTTTAACTGAGCCCTCCTGATCTAGTAAATCAGATAAACCTTCATTCCTATGACTCCTTCATCTTTTCCTTAGTCAGGGCGCCTGCATTGGAGTAGGATTTTATTGGTATTTATGTGTAAAAAAAAGGTATATGAAAAATGTTTCCAAGTGAAAACAAGAGTTGAAGGTTAGTCTGGGTGTACCACACTGTCTTTGGTTAGAGTTCAGGTGCGCCTGTAGCAGCAACAAAATCAACAAATCCCATTTTTCTTCTGCCCCATATTCCCCAATTTCTCATGAGTTGGTTACAAGTGTTGCTGAAGGTGAAGAAGAAAAAAACCTAAAACTGCTGTGACAAATGAAATTAGCGTAGCAAAGGCTCAAATAAAGAAGAAGTAGGTTTTCTTCATGCAGGGGTTTATAATTATAATTATTTTATTTTATTGTTTGCTAGGGCGAGTCAGAATTTCGAACAGTACTGGCACGTAGCTATTTCCTCTTGTGAGAAAGATGGGAGATGACATGTCAGTGCAATTCTTTGTCAGAAATATACATCTGCATGAAGAGAGTAGAGTTAAAAATTTAATCTGCAAAGCTATTTAGAGAGTGGATAGGCCTTGACAGGCCTCCCAAATGTATTAAAAGAACAAGAACAGCAGAGTTATGGAAAAAAAAAGCTGTTGCAAGCAAACAGAATGAAACTAAGCTTTCTTGACAGAATCAGTTTGCCAAATGACTTTAAAATTGCACGATGTCTTGTAGTTTTTTCTTAAATAGATTTTAATTTAAATGTGTAAAGCAGAAGAAACTTGCTTAACTTCAGAGACCTGCACAGCTTTTCCTTAAAAAAGAAAAGGACCCTCACAATGGTGTTTAGTTTTGTCAGGTCATGAGGCTGATGAAGGAAGGATGGATCGTGTTGAGGTTGAGTGTGGCTTGGGACTCTGGAGAGCTGGCTTCAGTTCCTGCCTATAAACAGACCTTGGGTGTGACTTAATGCAAGTTATTTGATCTTACTGGACCCATTTTTGCAAACATCTAGACAATATTCTGAGATTTGTGTTCCTATGTCACTGAAGTGCACATGGAAATGCTGCCCTCTTTACCACATGCTTCCCTGCCTATGAAATGGAGGCATGCTACTTTATTGGTCTTTTCTGCATATGTAACAAGCCTTTGAGTTAGAGCAGCTAAATTTAGGTGGTAGTCACCTTGCCTAAATAAAATTGTCTAAAAGTTAGGCATCTGGTCTAAATCAGTCTTGACTTTTTCTGCAGTCAAGAGTCAGGCCCTATCTCCAGAGACCAATTCGCTCTGGTTTAGATATGCCTGTTAGAATAAGATGAATCACACTCTGAAAAGCCCTTTCTTTCTCCATTGCCCGTAGAAGAAATATTGATGACTGATTTAGACTTTTACATGGCTAAACCCAGGAATCTTTTACATAGATAAGGACAATCCTATTACCCATAACAATACTCAGCACAAAGAGGTTTTTCTAAGAGCTATGTTCAAGTAAACAGTGCAGACCAGTCAGATCTTAGCTAAGTGACAAGTGGTTCTGCTCCCTCTAAGTCAAACCTGTACCTCCCGCATTTACAGCCCAGTGCTGCAGAAACTTCTACACAGTTCTCGACATTTCATGCTTGATATGATCGTATGGAATTATCAGCTGGAAGGCAGCCTTCAGGGCTGTCCTGCAGAAGGGTGTTTGCTTCATGGCATGGACAAAGAAGAGGGCAGCCCCAAAAGATGTTGTTGAGTTCCTTGGCTCCTCTTTGTGTGCCATATACCTGCCTGACAGGATTACTTATAGGATCATAGACTATTTTGGGTTGGAAGGAACCTAGTCAGAGGTCATCTAGTTCAACTTGAAGCATAAGATTTTAAGTGCTGAGGAAAAAAGCACTTCATAGTTGTAATTAGAGCAACTCTGGCCACACATAACTACTGGCCGTGAAAAATCAAGTCCATCTGCTGCTGAATGACCTCAGAAGACCTTTCATAAAACATTTTGTTGATATGAAAATATCTTGCCTTCGAAGTACTGTGTAGATTGAAAAAAAAAAAGTCCAAAGTTAAATTCTGGATGAAATGAAACACTCCTGCTCAAAACATTCTCTCAGGAGATAATGAGAGAGCAACCTGCTTGTGGTAGGTTCTACTCATCAGCTATTGCCACACCTTGGAAACCTCTGAGAGAATTCGTGGATGAGGGAGGTATAGAAACCTAGGGCACAGAATTAAAGTTTGCATAAATTTGCATGGCATTCCACGGATAATATTTATTTTAATGACAGTGAGACTGCAGGCATACATGTGGACCCAATGAAGTTGATGAGTTTTCATTATAAGTTTTAAAATATTTTATTTTTTCCTACAGTCAATGAATGCTGCTTTCAGGGCTTTATTTCAGCATAAAGCAATCAGTCATTAAGATTATTGGTAATATATTTGCCCTTTTCTCGGGTTTACCTGAATTCCCAGTTTAAGATATCAGTATGGACGGCTCACATAGTTCACACAATACTGATGGTTCCTGTTCTCTTGTAGGGTGGTTCTACCTGTGGAAGAGTGATGTAACAGCATCTAGATTTACAGATTCCAAAGAAAAACTCTAATCTAATCTGAATCCTCTGCATAACGGAAACCAGAGATCTTGAATTGGTTACTAAATATTCCATAGAATAATGCACTGCCATTATTTAAATAAGTTGGCTCAATGTTTGCTGAACTATTTGTGGTGGTTTGACCTCGGCTGGATGCCAGGTGC
>NW_009259792.1:2593209-2598673 GCF_000687185.1 Egretta garzetta | reverse complement strand
ATCAGCAGGACAGGTGGGGAGAGAATGAGATGGGAAAGAAAGAAAACTTGTGGGTCAAGATAAAGACAGTTTAATAAAAAGCAAAAGCAAAGGCTGCGCACGGTAGCAAAAGGAAAACAAGATTTTATTCTCTACTTCCCATTAGCAAGCGACGTTCAGCCACTTCCTGGGAGGCAGGGCTTCAGTACGCATGGTTGTTGCTCTGGAAGACAAAACATCATGAAAGACGAATGCCCCTCCTCCTCTTCCTTTTCCTTTAGTTTTTATATCAGATCTGATGTTATATGGTATGGAATATCCCTTTGGTTGGTTTGGGTCAGGTGTCTTGGCTACGTCCCCTCCCAAGATCTTGCCCCCTCCCAGCCCACTGGTGGGCGGGGGGAATGTTGGAGACACAGCCTTGATGCTGTTCAAGCACTGCTCAGTGGTAGCCAAAACATTGGTGTGTTATCAACCCCTTTCTACATACCAATAGAAAGCACAGCGCTATGCAGCTTGACCCAATACACTATTAAAAGTACATTTTCTGTTTCTTGTTTACTACTTGTTAGTAGAACCCATTTTTACTCCTGTTCATATTAGGGGTGGCTGTATTTTGGGTCCTTGCATGGAGCCAGTTGAAAGAAGAATTTCTGGTCACTTGTGTGAAGTGTCTGTGCAGGGGCAGATGTTTAGTTGTATCTCCTAGTAATCCTGTACTGCAAGGAAAATAAGGGAAACAGTTGTCCCAGTGGTTGTTTTAGCATGCTGGAAGAGTAGAGGGCTCCAGAGTGAAATAGGTGTTCCACAACCACTAGTGTAGCAGATTAAGATCAGATGACAGGAAAATGGAGAAAATTAATCCGAAAGTGATAGAATTTGTATAGACTTCTGCTAGCTAGCACACAACATGACAAGACTGGGTGATTTACACTCTATGTGAGTAAGCTGCTAAGCTGATTGCTTTTTTGGTCTTCTTTCTTCCTATCATCCTTTCTCAGTTTCTTCTTTTCTTAAAGAACAGTAAGGACTTTTTTACTACAGTTGCTTCCATCGAGTCTACTGCCAGTTCAGCCACAGTATTTACTGATGTCTAACCAGTCAAGCTCAGCTACTCAGTGAAGTGCTTGAGGAAAACATTGTCGTTTTATGCTTTATTTCTGTGACTTTTAATTAATGGATTAGGGGGTCAAAAGCAGGTCTTGTTGACAGGAGGAATAGGTCTACAAAAAAAGAAAAACCAAAACATCCCTTTTTCATTCCCAAACTTGTATTTTGTTAATATTGAAATCTTTGATACTGATAAAAAGGATGGGGGAAGAAAGGGGAAGGAGTATATCTATTTTCTTTTCCATTAGCATTCTGATCTCATTTATTTAAAAAAAAATATTTACACTATATTCAAATACTGCACTTTAGTTATGCAGAACATTTAAGTGCAATGCAATAAATACTTAATGTTTTAATATAACACAATAGCTCAAATGAAATGATTGCAAATGAAATTAATAAAAATATTTTCATTCTTTAACAATGAACTGTTTAATAGCCCTTAATAAGATTTTTACTTTAAAGACTTGGATTTTTGACTCAGATACAGCTTCAGCATGTATTCTGACTTAGAACATCTTTTTTTTCCAAAAGCCCAAACTACCTAGAGGATATATTTAGTTTTCTGCACTACTGTGATACCATAGCGGCGTCAAAATTACAAGAATACATTGTATAAAAAGAATACCAAGATTCCCTGAAGAGAAGGGTAGGGGAAACTAAATGGATTACATAAGTGAGGGGAGAATATAGAAGGTGGAGGAATTGGGAAGAAAATGCAGAGATCTATGCTTTAACTATAAATGACAGGAATGCAGAGAGTATTGTTTGTGGTTATAGTGGTGAAATAGAGATTTAAAGGAAGAGCTGGAGGGATTTTGTATGTGATACATTTTGGAAAGCACTGGAACCCCTGGATTTGGTGACTAAATATAATAATCAGAGGACATAGAGACTTTATCTTCAGCATGGTCCTGGGTAAATTTTTAATTTCTTGGAGACAAGGTTTTCTTAGGTAACTTTGGAAATACACTCTGTCTTAGCCTGCAGTTTAACAGCAGAATTTGCTAAGAAGCCACTGTTAAATGATTTTTTTTGCCTCTAGAGGGTGGTTCATTTCATCCTGAAACAAAAAAACCCAAGGTGTATCAGATGATTCACTGCTGGAAACACCTATTTGTTTCCTTTGAGCATAAAGGAGCTTTGGGTGATGATACCTGACCTAGACATATGATTCTGCTGAACTGAATTGTGTCCTTTATTTCACCCTGAATCCTGTCCCAGATGTGTGCAGCTAAGGTCAAAGACTTCTAGTTATTGTGACCTTATGCCTCTTTTCTTTAAGTTGGAAAATAAAATAATATTATCTAACCACAAGAGTCTTTTAAGGATCCTCACTTAAACATGATAGCACTGTGGCTCTTGGAAGCATGCTATCATGTCAAGAAGTCTTATTCCCTTCCAGGAATAAGAAGTCAGGTGTTTAAATAAACAACAAGGTTTCAAGAAAAACTCTGGAACAGATCACCTAATTCATTGTCAAGGACCTATCACTGAAGATGCTTAATAAGAAAAGCAAAAGGAAATAACTGAAATATTAATGCACAAAGCATTAATACAAACAAGAACTTTGAGAAAAGGGGCCTGCCTTTGTTTTTAAATGTTTCCTAGGCATCAATATGTCAGTCGTTATTACTTTCTTTATAGCTAGAATGCTGGCTATGGTACTACAGCAACAGAAGTAGAAGGAATTTTTAGTTCTTCTCACACTGAACTGTTTGGTAATCTACTGGATCTAGCTGTTGTGCATTCATCCCCTCTTTATTTTTCCAAATTTTTCTTTGCTTCATTTTAACAAAAAATCCAGAAATGGAAATACAGCAGGGTATGGGAACCAGACAAGCTATTGGGAGCAAAATGTGCTAACTCAAAGAGCAATTTAGCCAGTCTATTTTAATGGAAGTTTTGCAGAAAGCTGAAGTAGTAGGAAATGTTAGAAAGTCTTCAGATAATAAATTATTCTTCAAAAAGTAGCATCAGACCTTGATGAGAGTTTGAATAAGTTAATCTTTGAAAGTATACCGCTAAAATCATGCAAAAATGATGATAAGCAATTTTAAGTAATACTATCTATGAATAAATAGTCTGCCTCTCATTCTTTCCACCCAACCCATTGACCAAGCTTATACCTCTCTAAAAGACCTAAAGTTATTATAAATCATGTTTGTCTGGATGCAACATTTCATGCTTACAGAATGCCTTTGTAAGTCTTCAGGATGTAAAATATCCTCAGGCCTTAGTTCCTATTGAGGAGTAATAATGTATCCATTGCATTTAGAAGCCTATGAAGGGCATAATTTTTATTCCCAGTCTTAGCCTTTAGGTGTCAGATTAATAGGGTGTAGAAGATTTAAAAGTAGCATCCTGAGGCCCTGAAAGCAGGATTCATCTAACCTAATTTTAGCCATCTAAAATTTAGTGGCTCAGTTTAATAGCCCACAGATGCTGTGGTTCCTGGTGCCAACTGAGACTTAAGAGTTGCAGCTGGAGTCCAGGTGGAATACTTTAGGGTATCCCAAATGGCACTAAATGCTCATGTTTAGCCAGCTGACTACTCAGTGTCTACTTCATGTTAATTACTTGGGATATGATTTGGTTCAAGATTAATATGCCTAAATTTAGGTGTTTGCAATGTAGGTGCTTACATAGGTGCTGCATGTCTAAGTTCCCATTATTCATAATGGGAATTTAGTCAATATAGTTGCCTAAGAATGCTCATCTAGTGCCATTTGAGATGACTGAATTTATCCCCCACTATCTTGTTTTCCCAGATCGCGGCTCTCCTGTAGATCCTGTACTACACCCACCATGACCATGCAGATGTCTCAGATACCCCAGGGCAACTTTGATGTGGTTATGCAAGTGAAGCAATCTTCAAAAAGTTCTTGGGAGCTTTTCTGCTGGTTAAATGGAGATGGCTGTTGACTGAAAGGGGAGCTTGGTCATGTAGGGAGTAATTCATGTGAGTACTGTCATTTGATATAGCACAGGATTTAAGAGACATGAACTTTTCTAGAGCTAGACCTCAGTTTCTTCACATGTGAAGATTTCTTGGCTTCTGTTTATCCCTTGCTGAGTGCCCATGAGCAGGATTATTTAAAAAGAGTAAACTTGATTTTTTTTCTATTTTTTTTTTCTAGAGAAGTCCAAATGTATGTTTTCACCGATGTTTGCAGACAATAACATCTGCTCTTCTTTCTCTGACTGTGTCATAAATGATCGTGTTTTAAAAGGTGCTCAGTAACTTTCCCATGTCACTGCTCTCGAGCAAAAAAACAGGAATATGTTTAGCCACACACAAAAATTAAGCAGTATGATTTAATCAAGATATACCTTTTATTAATATTCTTTCTTAATAACAAATAAACCCATCTACTGCAGATCCGCCTTCCATACCTAATCTGAAAATGTCAGAAAAAAAAAATTCTGTAAGAATGTGTGTTGAGTAGAACCATGCAAGAAAGGAAAAGTAAAATTGCAAACAGAGGTAAGATTGTTGAAATGGGGATAGGAAGAAGCTCAAGTATTCAGGAAGGAAAATGATAGCATAGAACAACATAAAATGATAAAGGAAAAGACAGAAAACCACCCAGGAACATCAAGAAGGCTGATCATTTTAGCCGTTGACTGATCAGTTTGGGTGTCTTATTGGTGATGGTGAGCATACTAAAGCTTAGAATAGGAGCTCATAGTCTCAGCTGCCTTCTGTGTTTATTTAAGCAATGGCTAACTGCTTTTTTACTTTTCAGCTGTGTATATTCTATGTGTTTGCATCCTTCTTTGCACACAGCTGAAGGTGGCAAAAGAAAGTGCCCCAGAGAAGGAGGGTTACAACAGAGATGTAACTGCTGTTTCGTTAAGAAGTTGCGTAGGCTCTCGCCTACTCTCCCTTCCTCTCCTTGCTTTGATATACAGCTCATGTATAACTGTGTTTAAATACTGGCGTGGGTCCAGACATGTATGATGCTTGGTGAATTGGTGCCCAAATAGTTACAGCCAATTGGACGGCTAAAGGGGAAAGAAGCACACCAATAAATGCGGTTTTCTAAGCCTCTGGCTGTCAGTAGTGTTTCAGTGCATTTAAGGCAGATATTCGAAGAAAGGATTTCAACTGTTGTCTGTGCTGCTACCTACATTTGTAGTTAGATTCGCACTGCCCTTTCGAGAAGCTCATTGGCAAGGTTTGGGATTTTCCTAGGGAAGTCAGCACACAGAAGAAATTTTCTATGGGTAGCAGGCAGGGAACGCAAATGGAAAGGAGATGTTACACAAAGAAATACTAAAACTTTAACATGTCTTGGTATTTTTGTGAGATGTTTCTTTGGACTGTCCTAATTCTCTCCACTGAAGGTTTGAATCCAAGATATTTATTTCA
>NW_009259792.1:2565629-2593196 GCF_000687185.1 Egretta garzetta | reverse complement strand
AAGAAGTAGGAGATACATTTTCATTTCCTCCTCTGCCCATTTTTATAACACTAACTGAGCGATGACCAAAAGCCTCTTTTGGAGGCAATTCCTCAGCTTTTCTAGCAAACTCGTTCTACCTGTAGCAAAAGAATTAAAGAATGACTGAGACAAAGAGAAGGCTTAAGAAAGATGTTACCTCTCTTTATTTGTTCAGGCATTTCAAGGGGATGGGGAGAGGAAAAAGTGTTTAAATTAACCCCTCTAATTTTGCCTGAAGTTCATTAGGGAGTTTTGAGATGATTGCACAAAAAGGTTGAGCTCCTGGAAGTGGTTAGGGACAGTAAATTTACGCACTGCACAGCTGGATTGTGGGAAATAAAGGGAAAGCACCTGAAGGCTGCTGTGCTTTAAGAGTACACTGGCTGCTGTGTTTTATCAAAAGCCTGATCCAATAAACATGCTGGATTTCCTCATTGACTTAAGATTCTTGATAGAAATGAGTGAACACCACTTTGTGATCCTGGAGGAACCTGCACAAGGTCTGGGTGCCCAAGGAGATCTGATGTGTTGAGACTGAAGCCTTTCAGAGAGGTTCCAGATCCTCAGTGTCAAGCATCTGAGAAACTTCAATAAATAGAGAGCAGATCTGATAAGGGCAGATTTAGATTTAGGTGCCCAAATTTTGTTGATATCCCACCATAGGAACCTGTGCTTTAGCCATAGACCAGGTCACTGTCTGTGCTTATCTACTGTGAAAGTGAAGTAGAATAATAAAACATTTAGAAAAAAAAAGACACATGAGTAATTCAGAGTAAAAATTTTATTCAGAACATTGATCTTTGTGTGTATGTGTGTGTGCATGCTCATGGGTTATTCACAGACTTAAATTTTCAGCAAAATTTTGTGCTCTGTTATTTGTGCTGTATGATAGGTCAGCCAAGTCATGAGATCCTTGCTGAGATGAACTGATGTTTGTAGAATGTTTCTGTTTCACCCAAGCACTTTGCTTTTTACTGTCATGATTAAACACCTCCAGGTTCAACATTTTAGCATTTTCTCAGCCCAGAGAATAATCTGTGTTGAGAGAAAGTTTTTCTGTCTTCTGGTATATTATGCAGAAGGTTTTTGAATGTCTTCTTGATTTGGATAGCTGTGACCAAGTTTTCCAGACCAAGAAGTAAACATGGGGCTTTTTAACTCAGTAACTCCTAAATTCAGTTTTCATTGGTGATCCTAAGAAGGGATAACTACAGATACTTAACCAGAGATGACTCTCCCTAAAAGACAAGGAAAAAATAATGACAAACTTTGAGGCAGTAGGGAACAAAAGAAAGAAAGAAAAAGTTTGACCAGCTGGAAATCGTAGATGTTTTTCCTGCCCATTGGATCAACTGTCCCAAGAACATGACGTTGGTCATCAAGTCCAGCTCCTTGCTATCACAGTCTGTCATATCATTCATACTTGGCCAAGCTTCTGCCTGAAAAAGAACAGTAGTTTTGTTCTCATTTAATCTCACTTTTTCTCTCTTTGCAAATGATTTTCTTGAATCTCCTTGGCCAGATAATTAGAATCTGCCAATAAGTTCAGATCTTGGTCAACTTCCACATTTGGGGTTTAAATCTGACTCGGTCCTAGAAGAATCAATTCGCTGAAGTGCAAGGGTACAAGTACTGCTTTATTATACCTGGTACTTACTGCTCCCCCGATGTTCCTTACTACGTTGCCTCTGAACACAAGCTAAGGGATTGTATTAAAAACTTTAATGCCCCTCAAGTTAGATTCAGAACCTCCACTGATTCATGCAAAACCTGCTAATTACTTTAAGCCTAAAGCCAAGACCAGAGTTTTCTAAATCTTTCATAATGCACTTAACTATAACATAACCACTCATATCCAGTCATGTGTTGATGTAAATTTATCCACTACCATTTCTGCTTCTTTTTTTTTCCTTGGCTCAAGACAGACTATACCCCTGTCCAAAATGTTAAAACTAACCCTATGCAATATTTTAATGTATTTAAACATTTAATAAAAGGTAAGTGATGTCAATTTTTAAAATATTTATTAGTGTATGTCTGTAATTAAAAGAATACTTTGGTTAGGATTTATTTAGTTAGGGGTTGGGTGTTTTTTTTGTTGTTGTTGGGTTTTCTTTGCCATGTGAGCTTTGAGAAAGGAGGTCACCTCTGCAGATATGTTGCAGAAAATCTGATTTATGGTCAAACCCTACAGAAAAGGAATCCCTATGAAATATTCACTTTGATTCAACTGCAGTGGGAAAATGTAAAAATAGAGAAAGCTCATGACATGATATATGAAAATAGTTCATTGTGCTGTATATGAAAAATGAGGGGATCCAGCGGCATCAGTGATTCATCCTCTGCTAATACAAATTCAAAGTAGAGGAAATGCTGGATTTTGTAAAACAACAGGCTGACAAGAGTTAAGCTGCCAACTATTGTTTCAGATCATCATTTTCTGAAAAACGGGAAGATGATTATTGTGTTTTCACCTGCTGCAGCTTCCTAGCACAATGTTAGCCTGCACAAAGGGGTTTTTATCTAGTTTGCACCATCGACAGGCGTATTAGAGATTATGAACAGCTGGTGAACTGTTTTGTTACTGTTTTCACTGCATGTCACCCTTTTTTTTCAAAGCATATCTTGTCCTATTATGCTGATGAAATTTTCTTCATCAACACATCGGGTCAGCTACTCAGCTGGTGTAAATCAGCATAGCTTCACCAAAACCGACAGAATGATGTGGATTTACACCAGCTTGGAATCCGGCCTGCATATCCTAAGACAAGCAAGTAATTCACCGTGAATTATTTATAGGGTGAGTTTCACGTGGTTTTCTGTTTATGAAAATCTCTGATTCATTCTGCATTCTATGCAAAATTGCTTCACTATTTCCTTTGGCAAAGAAATCTTTTGGACTGCAGATATCTCAGTTTGCAGGTGATGGGTATGTTCTTCCTACTAAGTTCATGTAAGATTGGGTAAAGACACATGAGTTTCTGACTACTGCAGACCTCTTGCTCTTGCTGATACAACCATTTAAATAATTTAATATTATTTAGTATTTTAATTTGTTTCCTTCAATTTAAGATCTAGAAATGCTTCCATTGGTAATGATGATTCCTTGACCACAGTGGAAGATCCACTGCAATTTATGATTGTGACCATAGAGAACTACATATGTCCCCAGCTAGGTGGAAGAATGGTGCAGTGGATTGGATACAGGATCTAGGAGACAAAGATACATTTGGAATGCCTTCCAGACTTGCAGAGACCCTTCACACGTGCTCAAGCAAGTCAATTTCTAGATTGTGAGTCTCTAGATCACATTTTCCCTATCTATGTGTAAAATTTTGGAGTAATTCACATACTTTTAGATTTCCAAAAGTCGGGCATTTAGTGTGAGAAAGCCAAGAGGATTTCTGTACACTTCATGGATAATTTATCCCACTCACTTTAGACATGTCTTGGAATGGGATGGAGTTGCCTAACTCTTTCCATGATGACCTCCTCTTTCAGCTGCTCCAAAGCTTTCATACTGTTACACTCTTTGGGCTGGCAATACAATACTTTTTTGCTGAAATTTAAAAAAAATATTGTCTGTTATGAGGGGTGCAAATAAATTGGCATTTGTGTGCTTTTAATACACTTCCCTTTTTCTTTGAGGACCGAAGACTTCCTAATTTTAGCTTAAATTGTTCAATATTGCTCTAGAGCTTTGAGATGTTCCTGCTTCTGTCCCAGTAGCAATCCATCCCAGTTTAGTTGGGATGAAGCAACTTGATAGTGAATAGTGTTCTCAAGACCTTTTCCACAGCGCAACACTAGACGTAGCATTGGATTAAGTTCCATAAATTAGGTGTCTACTGCCATTTCAGGTGCCCTAGGACTTCTAACATAGCCCCATGGGGCTGGCAGATATTACACAGAAGCCACAGAAGACTCTGGAAAGTAGCTGAAGGGCAGGCACCCTATCTTAGGGTACCTTAAATAGAAGTAGAAACCTGTCCTTAGGCAAATGAATCAAGCTGCTGTAGAGCAGCATTCAATCCTCTGAATTTCTAATGGCACTTTAGATTCTGTGAAGCATTTTACTGGATCTCCAGCTGCTGTTCTAGAAAGGTGTTAATCTCTTACATATCCTTCGGCTTCATGCAGACTTGTTGGATATGCTAGAGTATCTTATTCAGAATTAAATATCAACATTTAAACCATGACCCCGTTTATGCATGTCTGGTTTATTCAGCTCCAGATGAAGAAAACAAAATTTAGGGATGTTCATACAGGTATCTAGATGTGCCCTAGGCACCTAAGCTCCTGTTATAGTCAGTAAATAATTGATGAATAGGGGTCTGTACGTAGACACATGTAATGTAATTTGAAATTCCAGCTTTTGCTCCAGAATTGCATGAGAATCACATAGTGTTGGCATCACGTTTGCCAGATCCGTGTAAATGTCTCTGGTACTCTAATGTATTTCAGATGATGGTAAATTCTTATATTTAAGCAAACTGACAGCTAAACTGTCCTCCCTTGACTGTGCTGACCAGGCTTCCATAAACTATAACAGAAACTTACAGCCAGCATACCTGTGAATATGCTTATGTAGACACCTAAATTCAGTTGCCTTAATCTCAAACTGAATTCTAATCCATGGAGAAAAACATAGTGAGAAGTTAGTCTGGAAGGACACCCATGTTATCCTAAAAGAAAGTGCATTGATTCAGGATTAGCATGACGATATCATGAACCTGCTCTCTTTGGGGAAGTTTGAGGCATTTATTTACGTGCCATTCTTTGTGTGGGATGAATCTCATCCAACCTGAGATGTGTACAGCACAACAGCCTACAGCTGAGATAGATGTCTGAAGGCCATTTATAATCAAGAGAGAGAAACATACACTTAACTTATATTTTAACTTCCAACATTAGATGAAACTTTTTTCACCATTATATTCTCATCTTAAATGACCAAGAGAAGCTGTTACTTCAGCTGACTTATACTGGTTTATCACCAGTTACTCTTATAATGCTGTACTGATTCCAGTGTTCTTATATATGTGAATTTCTTCTGAGTTTCTGTCCAAAAAAGTACCACTAATGTAAAGAAATTTTAGGATTATTTCAGCACAAGATTTTTAGGATCATTCACAGCTCCATTTTCAAGATAAGACTCAGAAGTCACTTTGTCCTGGCACCAAAAAGACAAATACATGACTTTGAGAAAAACGTTAAGAAATGTCACTGTAACATGACCACATTTTTAGATGCTCTGTTGGAGTCACATCTCCACGTTAAATATACATAACTCAAGATATTAATTAGTTCTCCCTTTGCAGGGAGTTTTGAATCCAAAATCCCTCTGCTGTCCCTTATTCCACTGGAGCAGCATCGCCACACATCACCAGTATAAGAAGTGATACAATTTTTATTTCAATACAAAGTGGTGTCTGCGAGCAGCTTTTATTGCGGTCGTGAGTTCAGAAGGTAATAATTGTTGTATGCATGGCATGCCAATCTGATCAATAGACTGCTGAAGCATGTGTGGCCGGCTCTGCCCAGCCCCACCATTTGCAACCTAATTAGCAGCTGCTCAGAGATGGGAAACAGGTGCAGATCCGGGCCCAGGCCAGGGAAGTCTGCCTATAATTAACAAGGAAAAAAGGGTCAGATATTAGGAAGAATATCAAATCTTGGTCTACTGGGGCTATCATGCTGGCCTCAAAGGCATAGTCACCTGAGATCTTAGGCATGCTAATGTAAATTATGCAAGCTTTCAAAAAACATGGCTGCATAATCAGTTGGCAGGGAAGAAATGACTGGCTGGTTTTGTGTAGTTTAGTCTGAGCAGTTAAAAAAAAGAGAAAGGATTTCAATGTTCTCACTGTGTTGCTTTTTTGTTTGGCAAATAACAGTGGTTTGCTGTTGAATAAACAGAGGGGAGAATGCCTGACTTCTCTACTGGTAGTGGTAAAATGCAGGCATATTATTTGGCTCTGAGATTTTATTTAATCATCGAATGGAGTCACCTTATATATGTAGAAACATTGATTCTGAATTAACAAGGATAACCCTGGTTAACACTTGTATGGGCACCTCGTAAGCTGGAAGTTGAAGCCTTCCTAACATCATCACTATTTTCTAGCTATATTTGTGTAACATATGAAGAAGAAAATGACATCTTTTGGATATTAAAAAGAAAATGTTTTATGGCTGGTTGATCCTGGCTGTGGTGATGGTACCCAGGGCATCAACTGGGGTTCCAGATCTCATTGGGCTAAAGAGGATATTTACATGAGAGATAAAGGGAAGCTTTTTACATCAGAGGAAAAAGGTAGGGAACTACCCCAAGGAAGTTAAAATGTATTGATGACTTGACAGAACTTTCTGGATGCCAACAGGTACTTCAAAGGAAGGATTGTTTCCCCATGAGGTAAGGCATAATCCTTCAGTTTGCCCTTTGAAGTTTGTCTGATTCACTTCAGCTCTGTAGCTGAATAGAAGTCAATCACATATATTTGTACTAATGAGCCCATTACAATACATATCTGATTGAGGTGTTATTAATATGCCATTATATACAGACACACACATAGACAAACTTGGGACCACCGTTAAAACAGTGGCATAGGGGGAACTAAAAAGAAAAAGGCAGGCAAAAGACTTCTTAGTGTCTTCCATTGTAAAACTTCCGCACAGGTCTTTAAATGTATACATTTAGAAAAAGAGCAGCCAAAGAGTAATGTTTGTACCTTTTTTTCACTAATCTTTGCAAAATAGAACTTTTCCTGCCTCCTAACACCTTGTTTCTTTACTCAAAAATGTAATTATTTTATGTAATTTCTCAAAACCACCATGGGAACAGAATTGAAATGTCTAGTCAAGAGGGAGGACACTTTTTTGATAAAATCCTTTTTTGGGGGGGAAATAATACCCCACTGAAAGCAGAAGTATTTTGTAACTGGAAAGGCTGTCAAACCATTCTAGCTATTTGGATTTTTTTGGTTACACCTCTTTTGTAATTCAAAGTTCCAGTTCCCAAACATTTGCAGATTCTGATTTCTTGCTCTGCTTTAACATAGGAAATATTTCTAAGAATTATCATTATTCAGCATTGTGTAGCATTATCAGGTAGAATATAACAACAGAAATAATGAAAATGGTATAAGTTTTTGAAGAGGAAGAATGCTCCTGGGCTTACAAGGCTGACTAGACCTGAATGTTTCCCAAAGCAAACATGGTTCCAGGATCTCCAGGTCACTGTGGGAAATGACCTCCTGGGAAGCATCGGAGAGGACTAGCTGACCTGCTGGTGCAATAAGGAGCCAGTGAGAGGAACCACAAAAGCAGCTGGACGTCAAAGAGCCTCGGAGGATAAGCAACATATCCATGTCCATGCAATAAGTGTTTGTGCAGAGACTGGAAATCTGCCCATGCTGTGTAAGGAAAGCTGGAGCAAGAGCCCTGGAGGGACAGGGAGTTTATTACTCTGAATTTTTAGGTATGCAATTAACTGTAAGAGTGGCAACTCTGTAAAAAGTGGTTTTCTCCAGAGATTTGGAGCATATATAGCATATATCAGGGTGCACATCCTGCCCTTCTGGTTCGTGTGTCAAAAACTTCAGTGGAATTGACGTGTTTCTTCAAAATCTTTTAGTTCTGGTAAATCTGGTAGAAAATTATTTTACTTGGAAATTATTAACCGACTGTACTGAGTGTGGACAAAAGGAACAGTGAAAGGATGGGGGAAAGGGAATATTATTAGCTTTGATCAACAGATGGGGAATTGAGCCACAGTGGATTTAAAACACCCAAGATCATGCGAGAAATTGAGGCTGAGCTGAAAATGTATGACGGGGCTTTATCTAACATATTTTTCCTTTCCAATAAATGCCAAATCCATGTAGTTCTAGCTTAAAAGCAAAGAGTAGTAAAGAAAACATTACTGTTTTTTGACTCAATCACACTGTGACCATAGAAGAGGCAAGCTTTCTGCATCCTGTAACAAGGTAAAACCCAGAGATTAGAGTTTAGGAAAAAAAAGAAAGATATTACAACATTTTATTTACATTTTATTTATTTTTCTTTAGAATAAGAAGAAATCTAGGAATAAATTTGCAGAATTGCCTCACTTTTGCATGCTGATCTTATGATTAAACGCGTAGGTCCAGAAAAAAGCTTGGAACAACTGACCAGATTTTTAGTGATCATTTCCCAATCTTGTCTGGGGTACTACAGAGCATTGAAAGTTAGTGATGTTGCTAACAAGCCCGAATGCATCCATATTTAGTTTTTCTTAAAATAAAACTCTTCTTTATTTCTTTTTCTTGCCCTCATAGCAGCAATGTCAGGAGCTATGCTGTATGGCCCAGACTGCCATATAATATATGATGTCTTACAAAACTCCACAAAGTAGAATACAAATAACTCCATATCATACTGGAAAAGGAAAGCAATATGAAATTTCTTCAGTATCAATAACTTCAGCTTCTTGAGTGTTCTGAAGGAAATGATTTCAAGAAGAGAGAGTGAACTTTATATCTGGAGATAATTTGGAGATGGGAAGTATGACTGTCATTTGAATTTGACAGCCTGAATTCCCAAGACAGGGTTTTTTGATTAATCTTGTTCAAAAAAATCACTGCTGATTCTAGAACGACAGCCTTTATACCTAACATATACAGTAAAGGAAATATTTATATATATTCTGCATGCGTGAAGTTACATATACACACACGCACACCTTTGCAAATCCCGGGTGACCTGAAGCGATTAATTAATCATTACAGTACCCCTGGGACAGGAATATTATCTCCAATTTAGAAGCAGCAAAATGGATGAAAACAGTTCAAGTGATTTATTCAAAGAATGAGAATCCAGCAGAGTAAAGAAACTAATTATGACTCATTCCTAACTCCTTGCACAATCTACACATTCCTGTAGGTTATTGAACACAATATTGGAACCCTGCATGCAAGCACCCCTGAACATTGCAATAATTCACATTGAATTGACCTATAAGGTCAACTGACTCTATAAGGACTGATATAAAAAATCCTGGCTGTGCTATCACATTTTGCAACATAAACTCAACTAAAGAATAAAAAACTTTAGCATTTACAATTGGGTTATAATTATAACTATTCATTTCAGTGTCCCAGTAGGTATGTAACACATAGACAGAAAATTATTTGTTGGTTTAATGAAGGACATCGCCGCTCCTTGCTAGCATTATTTAATTTCTATCCTTACAGCATCACAGCTAAACTAACCATACTCCTGTAATGTAAGGCAGAAAATGTAATCAGAGTCACTGGAGTTATGATGATCAAAGGAGAAAAGGGAAATCTTGACATTTTTAATATGATTAAACTGAAGGTACCTTTCTAAAATAAACCTCTATTGCTACAGAATATAGCTCATGCTTCTTAGGAACAGACATTTTCAGCAGAGTGTCTGGCTCATGGAAGAGCTACTTTCTTCTCTGAAAGTGTATCCCTACAGGTTTTTTTTTATGTCTTTCCCCTGCTACTGTCATTAACCCTGTCTCGCCACCATTACAAGCACCAGACAAGGCAATCCAATGCCGAGGCACTAAATTATTGCCAACCCATTTGTACCATCTGCTGCACAAGTGTCTGTTGATGGAAGGGGTGGTGGGGCACCTGGTGACCATAATGTCAAAACAACATTTGTAGGGGAGGCAGGGAACAGCAAAAGGACTGCATAAACAAAGCAGTGGAGCAGGCAAGAAGCTGATATTAGCATAGACTCCAAAACAAGCAAAACTGATGCTCTTCTGCTTGGCTATTTTGAGAATCCCAACCAAATACATGCAGTGGCCTTCTCAGAAGTGGGAGCAAAGTTGAATTTTGCTGCTTATAGGTTACAGAAGTGAGGCAGTAGTATTGCTGCTACAAGAAATCACAGAGAAAAAGAGGGGAAAAGCTAAAGAAATAAGGAAGGGAGTTGTGAGGAGTCAGGCTTGCCCAGCATCTTGCTGGAGGAATGGGGAAGGAAGGGAGGATTGACTGCTGCTGCTGGGAGGGGTGTCCGCTCCCTCCTCCGGATGCAGGCTGTGTTTCTAGGGCTTCGTGTAGCTGGCATTGCATTTACAGATATTTTTCTATCATCTGTATGTAGCCTGTTTTCCTCTTTTGCTTATATAAAGTAATGTGACACCACCTATACATTTTTTTTCATAAGCCATTAATGGGATAAAGCGCAAAATGCTCACCCTAATAATGCTCTGATTTTATCCTTACTGAATATCCTCTCCCTGTGCTTTTGCCTGTGCACTAGACCATGCTAAGCTCTTAAACTTAAACATCTTCCCATCTCTAGAAAAAACAGGTTTTTTTATTTACCAGGTGCTGTGACCAAGTTAATTTGTATTTATAACTATCTGCAACCCTTCTCAGTGTAACTGTTAGCTACCTGCTCAACTTTTTTCTCCAGAAAACTTCGGATCTCTCATATCATGTCCTTCCAGCATTCATGGCTGACATCACTGAATGTGGCTGATTTTTCAATGACTTTTAAACATATTTTAAAATAATTTGGTATAAACTCCATATGGGGTGCACTTTCTTTTTCTGTTTCCCTTTCTCTAGTGCATTCTTTCTTATTTAGTGTCTCTCTGAAGTGGCGTGGATTTGTAGCACAAAAAGTTGATTTGATTTGATAAGGTTTATTGCTAGATGCGATGCTATGCAACAGCTGAAAATCTTACACATTTCAGATGGTGAACGTTGTGTAGTGGCCTTTAAGACCTTTTTGTGGTTTTTTGTACCCATGAATTCCAAGATATGTTTTACATCCTTTAGCTGGCTTCCTAAAAAAGTCTTATATTTTCTTCTCCTTCTTGTGCCTTTGCAAGTAACAACAAATATAGACATGTTACTTATTAAAGGTCTGAGTGCATTTGTTATTTTCAGGGCTGCTCCACATGTTCGGTTTTAATAATAATTTGCATCTGTATGTCTAAAATACTGCACAAGAATTGACTAGCACAAATCCTCACACTTTTTGTTAGAAAACAAAAAGCCTAATATGAAGTAAAGTGTCTTACACGGTATTCATCCCTCTCATGGGAAAGAGAGTTTCTCAGGACCGCTAGTCCAGATAGTCGGAGAATTCAAGGTTTGCAGTTTCCATGAGATAGGATGTCAGGTTTCCTTTGCCAATCCTGGCAAAAGTCTCTGCAAATGTTTTCTCTGTTATGGTATTTTAACCTTTTCAAAGAGTTCTGTGAACCTATACACTTCTTGGACCAGCTTCAGAAGTCTTTCAGGAACAGCTGCATCTCTTGCCTCCAATTTAATTGAAACGTTCTCATCTTTTCAATCTTTTCCCATTACTACATTTTCTGGCTCTCTAAGGATCTTGTTTACTTCCCTCCAGACCCACTTGCTATTTTTATTGACATACAGTGTCCAGCTGAAACCTCAGAGTACAGTGAGATTATTTGACTTGTTTTAGAAATCTTCTTTATACCTCCCAGACTGATAGTTGACTCTTTGAAACGGAATGACAGAGATGAGTTGCTGTTCCTGCAGTACATAGGTGGTTTTTTGCAGAAGTGTTGACTGCTCAAGCATCTCCCATTCTATGCCAGCGCAATTCATTTTTACTGCGTAACTGTAGAATTTTGCACTTGGGCTTATTGAATGACATCTGTGATGATAATTTCAACTCCTAAGCCTTTCCTCTGGCACCCTTGCAGCCCCCTCAGCTGGTGTCACTCTCAAAAAGTAATTACTCTCCATTTTATAATTGAAGTCCCTAATAACAACACTAAACCCTATCTGATTCACTTCAGGTCCCTGTCCTATCATGTTTGAGATCATATGCTAGAGGAGCTAGTCCTCATTCATCAGATGTCTGTGCTGCTCCACATACCACAGTACAGCCTCTCTCAGCTCTGGTTATGTTGGTGGGAAACTCAAATAAGAATGTAGCTGTGAGTTATACTCTTTCACGTAGGTTAAAAAGGATGTAGATGATCTGAAGGAGCCCTTTGGTCTCTGCTATGTCTTCTAAGCTTCTCTACTATGTGTACACAACTGGTACTTACTGTTACTTGGACCAGGAATCTGAGTATACTTCTGGGATACAGCCTAAAAGACTTTACATGAGGGAAGTATTGCAAAATGATCCTCTATCATTTTGCCCTGAGCTGACCTTAGCACATTTCAATGGTATGATTATGAAATTAGAGAGAAATTATATCAACTGAGTATTTCCCAGAGGAAATTAATTTTCTCTGGTGGAATTTTCCTCTGCTCACATCCAGAATCTGCAAAAATAAAACCTCGTGAACCATTACCGAATGAATTTATCATTGGAGAGGTAACCATGCTAGAATAAAAACAGGACAAATGTCCATGTCAGAATTGAAAAACTGTTATGAATCAGTGATAATTAAGTTGACAAACTGATAAAGATTAGGGTTGAAATTCCAGGTTGAGAGTTTTAATTCATTCTTTGCCTTTGTCAGGTTCGGTTTAGTGGTTTAGGGTTACGGACGTGGAGCTCTTTGTTCCAAGTGCATCTGCAATGCCTTGCAAAAAATGTTTTGTTTTTTTTTTTTTTTTTTTTTTTTAATAAGGGAACAAAAATGTGTTTGCAGAACTTGAAACAAATATCAGATTTTGAAAGCTTACTTTTCTGTGCTATTTGGCTGCATTGTTCTGGCTTCAGACTTTCCTAAGATTTTAGTTTCTCTGTTGGACAATGAGTTGTTTCTTTATTTTCTCAAATTTTTCTGTTGAAAAGTTGACACAAAACAAACAGAAGTTTTAGCTGATCTTATAATAAAGATTTTTTCTTATAATCAGAAGATGCAATTTCACAATGTGTCCAAATACATCTAGACCCAGGCCTGAGGTAGAAGAAAATACCTGAATAACAGTGATAGAACATTTTCAGATATTGATTTACCGCCTTGGGAGGGAGTCAATAATGTTCCATAGCAGAAAAAAATTGACAGCCTTATTTTATGAAGCAAAACAAGTATGAAATTTTCTGTGATAACGAAGAGCTGTTAAACCTTTTCCTATACTTTTTGGATAAGATATAAACTTAAGATGCTGACCATATCTGCCACTACACATTCAATAGCACTTTTCATCTAGCTGTGTACCTCTCTACCTGCCTCATTACTGGTGTGGTCTTCAGCCCTTCAGTGCTGGAGTTCATTTAGCTCTCCCAGCATCTGCACTCTGTTGAAATATGTGTGACTCTAATTTGCCTACACAATGACCTACTTTAGTTTCTTCTGAAAAAAACTACTTTTTCTTTCTCAAGCTGAGCCATGGTGTGTTGCATCTCTGTTTGTGGAACAGAGGTTGTTTTCTACCTGAGAGGCAGCTGCAAATGTAATCCAAGATTTACATACACTGCACAGTAAGGTTGAGCTTCCACTTTTATGGTAAAATACCAGTTAGCCACTGGCTAGGAAAAGAATGTGACCTCCAAATGATTTTCTGAGAAATCAGAAAACTTTATACTAGTGCTTGAAAATATCTGAGAGTTAATTCAAATATTGCTTTATCCCTAGGTCATTCCTATAATGTCTAAAAGGGACAAAAGTAATTAATCTGAACATGAAATTCATAAAATAATAACTGCCTTTATTTCTGTGACAAATCTTTGTTGATTTCAGAGCATCTGGGTAACTTTGTCATATAGGCAGCCGCTCATGTAATCTGGAATATTGTCTTATTTTCATAATAGCAAAGTTTGCCTTAGGGTTTACTGTTAATTAATCATGTCCAAATATTAACTGACATCCCTTCTTGGGTGTGAACAAAACTCCCCCCCAGGGCACCTCCTCTGTGGAAAATTTAGCATTTCCATTTAGAAAGCGGAAAGGATGAAATGCTCTAAGAATTAGGGCAGTTGTATACAAGGGAAAAACCAGCTCACATTAGCTGGGGGAAGACAGGGAAAGACCAGTTGGCTCCTGAGAGCCAGCTGAGGAAGAAGTCATAAGTTCCGGCAGAGTTTGAGTGAAAGAAGAGAGAAAGCGATCATATTGTGTAAATCCTAATGGACTCTAATATGAGTAGATGACCCGATTGTTGATCAGTATTACGTTAATTTTACAGTTTTGGTGGTCTGTGTAGTCTTAGTGGAGTTATTGCAGACTTACAGCAGAGAGAGTGAGGATAGAACTAAACCTGGTGAGAAAACGCCTTTTGTTCGGAGAATAATTTAGATGGGCACATCCGTATGGGATCTTAACATAAAAATTCGACTCACTGAACTTTTTGGGAAACTTTAAAACGGTGTGAAAATGAACAATGACCGTTTGAACTATTTTCCTTTCATTTATGGAAGAACTGAAATATTTAAAATGACAGTCCTGTGGAATGAGATTATTATAATGTACATTTACAAAGAACACACATTGAGACAGCCACATAGAGGTAACTTGAAGTCTTTGCACGGAGAGATTTCACTCCCACTGTTTCTTCATCCCATTGTACATACATATTGGAAAAAAAATCACCTTTAAGTGCTAATTCCTTTCCATCAAGTGTTAAAGAGTGGTACTCACCAATACCTTTAAAAAGTCTTTTATGTAGATACCTATTCTTATATGTAGATACCTAATTCAGAGTCCTGTTCTCAGGGGGACGATCTCTGCTCCCCCAGCCATGAGTATTTACCAGCCTAAATGTTAAAATGCCTCAACAGGCTAACGTACATTTTTAAACATCTTATAATGCCCGCATTCTCCACCAATTTTACCACAAGACGTGCTTCTGATGCAATAGGCAATCCCTTATCCAATTTCAAATCTTAACTACTAACTAAGCACAGGCCTTCTGAAGAATGCTTTAATTAAAAAAAAAATGGCATTCAGTTCCTCTCCTTATAAAAAGTTCAATAATGAAATGGCTTGGAATCTATGGAGTAATTAATTGAATTAGCTTTATATGTACAGCCAGAGGTGTTTTTGTATGTCAAAAGATGTGCGTGATTTAAAGAAACTAAGCTGGGTGAATGTAATGCATTTTCAAGAAGCTTAGTCAATACTAATGATGCAGCAGAAGTTGTACTTTCAAACAACATCTATTACACCATCCTCTTCCAGTCTTTGCACTGAGTTCCCTGTGTCTGAAATGACTGTATTACTAATCTAAAAATGTCTAATAAAGAAGGAGACTGTCAAAGAGATTAAGGTCCCTACTGCAGCAGAGTATGTGTATAAAGCCATAGCCGTAGAGAATCAGTGCTCCAAGGAGGTTGCAGCCTAACTTTCAGAACAAATCGGAATTTTTCAGAGATTTCTTGTCACTAAATTTACAGGTAAATAATGGGTTAAAAATGATGAAGTTCATTGAAAGCTGTAGTAAAAACTAGAATCCATTCACTCACGTGGTGTAAGATGCTCTGGATAAACATATGTTACTCTATGTTTCCTGCTTGAAAACTTTGCTGTACAAGCCCATTTTACTTTGAGGCACAGATGGGTAGCAACTTGCTTACATTTCCATACTTGGCCATTGAATGAGCCAGGAATAGAATGAGCATTGCCATTTCCAGCTCTCACTTGAAATTTCCCCTCCTTATATTTTCCAATGGTAATTACAGTAAGTTTGGGAGAGCCTTTTTTTTCTCAAAGGTATATTGACAATGGTCTGAGATTGTCTTTTTTATTCTTTGCTGACTGTAATGTTCTTGTTCAAATCATCCATTACTATTAGATCACATCTGGTATACCATGTCCAGTTCTGGTCCCTGCAATACAGGAAAGACATCGATGAAGTGCAGTGACTTCACTGGAGGGCCACCAAGGCAATCAGCACTGGAGCAGTTGCCCCATAAAGAGAGGCTTGGAATGGGCTTGTTTAGCTGGGAGAAGAGATGGCTTTCAGTAGCTGGGGGAATGGGCAGAGCTAACAACAGCCCTTCAGTAAGTATGGGGAGGGTATCAAGGAGACAGAGCCAGGCTCGTCAAAGTGATGTATGACAGGAGGACGAGAGGCAAAGGACATAAGCTAAAAACAGAGTTGTTCAGACGAGTTGTGAGGAGAAACTTCCACCGTGAGGACAGTCAAACAACGGAAGAGGTTGCTTTAAGTGGTTGTGCAGTCTCCCTCCCCAGAGGTTTTGATTGAGCCCTGAGCTCCCTGCTTTGAGCAGGAGGTTTGACTAGAGACTTCCCAAGGCCCCTTCCAACCTGCATTAGTCTATGATCCTATACAGCTGTGCATTTATTTTATGATTCTGAAACCTCATTACAGATATATTTTGTATCCTGCTGGGTTGTTTGTACACACATTTTTTTTCTTCTTTCTCAAATAATTCCTTGCCTTGCATTTATGCAAAGCTCCTTTTCTCTCACATTAAAAACTGCTGATGTTTCTGATGTTTTCTTGTATTATATTGATAAGTTCTCCCATGACCCATGGCTAAGAAGTCATTCCTATATGACACTTAACTTTAGTCTCTCTTGCAATCTTTGCTGAATTGCTTTCTTGCTCTTGTAAAATGTATTCAACATCACAGATACGTGACAGATAAGTGAACGTTCTGGCAGATTCCAACCTCAGGAAAATAAACCATTTTAAGTCTAAAATTGTAACAAGCTATCCCTCCCTGTATGTACATATTTTGACACCTTCGTCAACACAATTTCACTGTGCTTTTATGGAGTATCTATATATTTCTTGAAACCCCTTAAAGTAGATAAGCAAAATTCAGGCACTTCTCCCAGTTTATTGAGTTTTCACAGCTCCATTTATAGTTACTTCAGAGCGTTCTGGAACAAAAGCTGGAGATGAGAACTGAGGGCTTTGGAAAAGTTGAAAGAGAAGCAAGTGTACTTTTGCTTGCAGATATGAATTTAAGTATATGTGCATGCATGTTTCTGTTACACAGTTTCCTCCTCTTTTACAGATGTTAGAATTTTTTGCATCGGCCAGTTTTAGACTGTAAACCCAAGTTCAGCTTGAGTTACAGCAAGTCAGACTGAGTCATCGTCGGTTCTACTGCTTGGAGTTTGACTGAACAAACAAACTATCGCTTCTATAAAATATGGTAGGGACCTTATAAATACATACAAATACCCTAAGGGTAGATGTCACGAGGATGGAGCCAGACTCTTCTTGGTGGTGCCCAGTGACAGGACAAGGGGCAATGGGCACAAACTGAAGCATCAGAGGTTCCAGTTGAACATGAGGAAGAACAACTTTACTTTGAGGGTGACAGAGCACTGGAACAGGCTGCCCAGGGGGGCTGTGGACTCTCCTTCTCTGGAGATATTCAAAGCCTGCCTGGACGATGTCCTGTGCCCCCTGCTCTGGGTGAGCCTGCTTGAGCAGGGCGGTTGGACTGGATGATCTCCTGAGGTCCCTTCCAATGCCTGCCATTCTGTGATTCTGTGACTCAGATTATGGTTGGAGTAGGCAAAAGCTGATGTCCCAATGCACAATTACTCAACACATTTTACCAGGGTATACTGGAAATTGTGCTGACTGGTACTGGTAGCCTTTCAACAAAAAACTGCATTTTTTTCAGCTTTCCTATGCCCACGAGGCATTCAGTGCAGCATTCATGACTGAGATCCATTGCTGCCTAGGGCACCAGAAGAATATAAAGAAATAAGGAATTTCACATAGGAATTCAGGAGGCAACACAACTAAAACACAACTAAATCTGTACTGGTAAACTAAACAGCCAATTACAGTTTTCTGGCCCATAGGCCAAATGACCAGATATGTCCATGCTATTACAATCTTTTAGCCTTTCAAGTGTAATGGCAACACTCAAAATTCTTGTTGGGAATGGTTCCTGTCCTGTGTTGATTCAGAAACTGTGCTTAGAATTGCATAGCATTGTGCTAGTTTACCTGGGTAAAAAAAATGTCTCAGGCACTATACCGATAACTCAATAAAGTTCCAGTGCCCGTATCCAAGATCAGATGGTGTTCAAATTACCAAAACTGACAAAATTCAGTGCCTGAGATCTGCACAAAAACTGGGAAAAGATGTCTTAATGGTAGGACTAATGAGCAATAGGCTACTGTAGAATTTTTCCTTTTAAATTGTATCTGTGGTTGTAAAAGCTCATAAATTTATTTTGTTAGTCCCTTGCTCGATCACTGGGGTTTATATCAGAGAATCATGGCTGGAAGCAAATTGATGTGAAATTAGAGAGGCTTCCAGTACCACTGTAACATATTTCTGAAGATAATGAGGACTTAGGAGCCAAGTCCCTCAAGTGATTGCCATTTACGTGTGCTAATTCACTGTACATATTTAAAATTTGAACAGAAGAAAGAAAAGGAATTTTTGAAAAAAATCAAGCTTTTTAGAAACAAGAGTAGAAAATTGGGACAAACTGGAAGAATAAAACCTGATGATTCTTCAGATTCCATAGAAATATATGGTCCCCTCAAACTGTCTTTAAAAAGCTCTAAAAAATAGATATCATATTTTTTCATTTAGTTTTGGGGTTTTTTACTAGCTCCAGCAACTTTTCTTGTAATATAAAATATTAAATTTTGTCACAGGGGTTAAGTCAATCATTTTGCTAGTTAGGTTGTTTGGAAGGAATGATAGCCTCTTGTTTAGAAATGACAGAGGTGTTCCTGAGTCGCTTTGGGTCCCTGTCTTGCATTTCTTGTGCGTGGGCAGAGTCCTGTCCTAATGTTACATAACAAGGATCTCCCCAGGCACAGAAAATTTCAGGAGCCTATAGAAATTTCAGCTGTGGATGGTAGGAAATAAATTAAACATTGCGCAGTTTTTGAGAAGGGGGAATTTATATTGGTGTGGTTTGTTTTACATGTCACCCTTCTCCGATAAATTGTGGCAGACTATTAGCAGCTTATGCTATAGGAAGCGCAGCATAGGCTGGTTATAATCATGTTTATTAAATGCCACAACAGGGCTTCAACATGTCATGTCATATGTGACTACGCACGTCTAAGTAAAAACTAGAGGATAATGAAGAACCCAACAGCAGAGCCATGATAAGCAATGATCCATGGGTAAATCAATTATTTGCTAACCTGCAGTGCATTTCCTCCACTTCATGTCTCTGCTCCTTTTTCCTGTTCTTCCACACGTATAGGTTGGGACGTGTATGAAAATTTGAGTGCCTACTGAGGCCAAAAACCAAACCTTTGCAAATAATAATAATTGGAGTCAGAAAACTTTGTTTGAGCGTCTTTATCCCAAAGGGGAGCATGACTGTTGACACTAAAAGAAAGAATAGGTGGTGGGAACAATAGAAGAAGTGTTTCTCTGGCAAAGTAACAAGGCACAATTCTTGTTAGCATAGGACCCAAAACTGTTGCCTTTATCAAATCAAATAGCAAAGCAGTTGGGATGGAGTGCAACAGAATTTACTATGTGGATAAAAGGATGGCAGGTAGGAAAAGTGGAGACTAAAGAAATAACAATAATAATCATATGTCACACTGAAAACTACAAGAAAGGAACAGTGAAGAAACGTGTGTAGAGGTACGGTATGAATTAATGCAGGCTTCCAAAATGCTGTATGGATTTTAAAGAGGGGTTGATATAAGAATAATTAGCAGTAAAAGGGGAAAAGGAAAAAGAAAAATCTAGTTATAAATCTACATTTTGAAACCTGGGGCAGATATTTTCAAAGGTGCTGAAATTAATGTTATCTCAGTAGCTAAATCTCCTAGCTAGTTTTGAACATTTTCACATAGATGCTTACTATTGGACTGCTAGAGCCATAATTAGGCCCTTAAATCAAAGACAACTAGTTTTCAGAGAAGCTGACCTCTTCTTAAAGTTATTCAGAGTTCAGTGCTTTTGAAGATCAGGTCACTTTGATTTAGGTCTTGAGTACACAGCCTGGGTATTTTGACCTCCAGGGGTATCCTGAACAATATAGAGAGCCAACTCTTACTGGCTTGATGTGAGATAGTTGCAGGAAGGACAACCGTACAGTTCTGCTCAGATGTTTTTCTCCATGTCAGTCCAAGTGGGAAGGTGCACGAGTGGCGTAAGAGCCAGTCATGAGGCTGAACTTGCAGATAAATGACTGGCACACAATTCAAATTATTTGGTTCATTTCCTCGAGCTGATTCCTGGGTCAAGGCTGGCATAGAATATGTCCTTCCCTTACTTCAAATCAGGGCAAGGAGTGCCGCTGAAAACTGATGGCCTATTCTGCCACCCTGAGGAGGAATCCATGATGTGACCCTACCTGAGGGTTCAATTTCTTGGCTGTGCAGAAAATAATAGAAAACAAAGGTAATCCTCTACTCCAAATGGTTGTTATCTTTGGAGGATTTCCTTTATTTATCTCAGTTACTGCAAGGCAGGCAAAATATTGTTCCCATGACAGACCATGAGCCCTTAGACACCTCTTTAGTTCTAGCCTGGTCTAACCTAGTGTCTTCCACAGTCGTGTTTACAAAACAAAGTCCAAGGAGATTTATAAGTTCAGCTCAGTTACTGAGGTGACTGAGCATTGTGGATATATATAGGTTGGTTCTGTGCTTATTTAACTGATATAATTCAAAATCTCAAGACACATATTTTACCACTGTTGATGCTTGTGTGATTTTCCAGTAGTGACGATACACTAGTGGAAGCAGGGAGAGGATTAACATCATCTTTAAGCTCCCCAAACCCATTTTACAACAATTTTTATTCCTAGTACAACTGCAACGGGTTTGTGCAATGATCCCATGTATTAAACCTTCACTTTCTCTCTCCCTTTCATTCCCCTTCTTCCTTTCTTCTTTACAGCCCTCTCTTTTTCCAAGAGCTGTTCTTTTTTCCCCTCTCCTCTTATTGTTTCCTTTTTGCTTGACTCTTACTTTTTTAGCCACCATCCTTCAGTGAGCTCACAAAGCTACCGATTTTGCACTGCAAGAGTTAGTCAGGAGGAGGAACAACTGTCTTCCTTCGTGGGTTTGATACTGCATTGTAAGATTAGGAGGGCTGAGCTGGAAAAGCAATCACAGAATCACAGAATCGCAAGGGTTGGAAGGGACTATAATGCATCTTTGTTCATTATTTGAACAGACTAATACTGCTGCTCTGCCTAGCTAAGAGTGATTCTCAGCTTAGACAAGTATAAAATACATGACGTAGCTCAATTCCGTAACATGTGAGGAAAGTAATGGCGTGAGAGCTGGGAACCTGCCTATCAGAAACCAATGGAAAGAAGGATTCATTTTCAATAATTTTTACTTTAATGGCTTAACACAAAGAAGTTAAGGGCTGCAGGGAGCATTGTGACTATCTTCTCTGACCTCTTGCATTACACAGGCCGCTGAAGTGAGCAAATCGATCTCTGCAGCAGGCCCATAACTTGGCTTGAGCTTGCATGAGACCATAACAGCATCAGTACTGGGTCAGAGCATCGGCACTGCATCTGTGCCCTCCAGCCTCTTCTCTGACAAGGCTTCATAACAAAACATAAAAAATAATAGAGCAAGTTTATTCCACACCTTTGGGAAAGACATCTAAGCTAGTGTTGATTTTAGCTTGAGAAAGAAAATTTCTTTAGTGTTGCTCCATAATCAGCAAGGAGAACACATCGTCTCTTCCAGCAGGGCACTCAGAGTCTGGCCCTTGTCATGAATCTTAACCCTAAGGGAACATTTTTCTTCCTGTTACTGACTACCAAGGGAGTCTGTGACAATAAGCAGTTCTAAAAAGAAGTCAGGCTGTTTGCATGACACCCTCTGTGTCCTAATGATAGGGAATTCATTTGCAAATGTATTCTTTTTTATTCTTTTCTAAGCAGCTGTTTTTTAAAAGAAGAGCTGCAACATTTTTAAGTGAGGGCATCATTTTCAAATTAAAATATTAATGTTGTCTATAACAATGGCATAACAGTGAGAAAAACTACTGAAAGAGTGAACATTATCCCTTGGAATTACTCATTAAACAGCAACATCCCCATGCCTGTTAATGGGGGCAAGGTAGTGGTTCCTAGAGGCTAATCATTACAGCAGACTTTGAGTGGATAAAGCATTCACATGCTTATAGCCAAGTGTTTGTATAAGAATTTGAGGTTTCATATTACGGTTGTTGGAATTCCTTAAGGAACATACAAATGAATGATCTGTCCAGGCAATGAAGAACACAGAACAAGTTAATGAGCAGAAGACTATGATAGAACCACCTTTGGACACCCTTGTGCACCCAGTTGCTAGTACAGACAATATATTACTCAAGTCTTAAGCTCTAATTTTTTAATGGCATAAAATATACGTACATAGAATATAATGGAATAGGATAGACTGGAATAGAATAGAATAGAATAGAATAGAATAGAATAGAATAGTAAAATATAATATTTCAGTTGGAAGGGACCTACAACGATCACTTTTTTATTCTTTTCTAAGCAGCTGTTTTTTAAAAGAAGAGCTGAAACATTTTTAAGTGAGGGCATCATTTTCAAATTAAAATATTAATGTTGTCTATAACAATGGCATAACAGTGAGAAAAACTACTGAAAGAGTGAACATTATCCCTTGGAATTACTCATTAAACAGCAACATCCCCATGCCTGTTAATGGGGGCAAGGTAGTGGTTCCTAGAGGCTAATCATTACAGCAGACTTTGAGTGGATAAAGCATTCACATGCTTATAGCCAAGTGTTTGTATAAGAATTTGAGGTTTCATATTACGGTTGTTGGAATTCCTTAAGGAACATACAAATGAATGATCTGTCCAGGCAATGAAGAACACAGAACAAGTTAATGAGCAGAAGACTATGATAGAACCACCTTTGGACACCCTTGTGCACCCAGTTGCTAGTACAGACAATATATTACTCAAGTCTTAAGCTCTAATTTTTTAATGGCATAAAATATACGTACATAGAATATAATGGAATAGGATAGACTGGAATAGAATAGAATAGAATAGAATAGAATAGTAAAATATAATATTTCAGTTGGAAGGGACCTACAATGATCATCTAGTCCAACTACCTGACCAATTCAGGGCTGACCAAAAGTTAAGCATGTTAAGGGCATTGTACAAATATATGTTAAATACTGACAGGCTTGGGGCACTGACGACATCATTAATTTTCAAATATAAAAAAGTCCAAGGAGTGCTATTCTTTCCCATTATCCATCCATCTCTTCTATTCACCTTCCTACAATTAGCCAAAGATGCAAAATAGAGGTTCTGACCCATTCTGACTGTAGTAAAATGGTCTGGACCCTTTATTATTAATAAGAGAGTTTAATTCTAGGATCACACTCAATTTCAAGTGCAGGTAATTGCATTTTGCATGTCTTAATGTCCCTCAGCTCCTTCAGCTGCCTGCAGCTCCTGCTCAGACTGTTGCAATGTATTGTCAATGCTCTTCAATAGCTGACACGTTTCATGTCTGAGGTGGCTCCATTTTCCGTCCTCCGATGAGGAGGTGAGTTCATAGTCTGTACTGCTGACATACCTGACAAAGGGGAGGGGTCTGCTGAGGGTTTGCACGGAGGCTTGGTTAGTTAATATTTATGAACGCGACTTGAAATGTGCTAGGAAAAGATGACAAATTATTGCTGTTAGAACAATAGTGTCATCCACCTATTTTCGTAAGCTCTTTTCAATAATTAGCATCAAGTGTTCAGAAAACAAAACAAAACAAAGCAACCTCTTGACCAAAAGAAAAAAAAAAAGTACTTGAAGGTATTAGAAGAAAATCCTTCATACCTGATTTTTCATGTGAGCATGCCTGTTTAGCTCTATTCAGTTTTTGTTTGAATTGTATAAAACTGTTGAAACAAAATAATTTATTAGCTCAGTTTTATTTGCAAGGAAGGTTCAGTTGCCCTTTATATTATTGTTATATCTCAAGACAATGTTTCTTTGCTTATGAGCAGATGTTTGAAATCCTCCAGGAGATTTTTATAAGACTATGGAAATGAACTTGGCATGGGTACCGGTCTCCCAGGTGGAGCGGGTGAACACAAACCTTCTTAGAAGTCTCAGATCAAGGCTAGTCAGAAAGAGCAACAGAGCCCAGCCACCAAAAGCCTAGTGCTTTGGTGACTGACAGGTACAGGCTCTTTCTGAAGCATAAAAAGGAATGCTAAATGATCTCACTGACAGAATAAATCTTCTATTTGTTTGGTCTGGACCAGATGTGTTACAGGCTGATGTGGAAATGTCTGCTGATGCCAATCTCAGTTTAAATCACAATTTGGCAGCAGGGTTTTTTTTTCCCCCCCTCTCTGCTCTCCCCCCACCCTCCGACAGGTACAGGCTCTTTCTGAAGCATAAAAAGGAATGCTAAATGATCTCACTGACAGAATAAATCTTCTATTTGTTTGGTCTGGACCAGATGTGTTACAGGCTGATGTGGAAATGTCTGCTGATGCCAATCTCAGTTTAAATCACAATTTGGCAGCAGGGTTTTTTTTTCCCCCCCTCTCTGCTCTCCCCCCACCCTCCCCTTTTCCCCCTTTTTTTTTTTTTTTTTTTTTTTTAATGTTGCAAGCCCATTCTGTGCTCCTAAAAAAGTTTCAGTAATGATCGCAATTAATTGAAAAAGGCCTCTCTTGCCTTCCCTAGGACTGCAAGGAGCAGCTTTTCAGGCTTTGCTGCCTACATAGCAAAGAAGCCACACTAAAGTCAGAAGAAACTCCTCAAGGTGCCATGCGCTGCGGCCTCTGCCCAATCCTAATACCATCTGTCCATATCTCATTATGCAGACTTGGATGCCTTTCTAAAACATGGTCCAACAGAAGTGGTTGAGATAGTTTTAGGTCAGGTAGTTTGACAGATCCCCATGGGTTTGTATAGGTATTCTTGTTTTTCGGAGTGTATAAAAAAATCTGGTTTAAACATTTTAAAACAATGAGGCACTTTAAAGCCTTTAATACCTTTGCACGTAATGAGAGCTCCTTGCCATGCCTGGTGTCATCTTCTGCAAGAAAAAACCAAAGGTTTTTACACTGAAAAACTGACATTTATTTGTTTTGCCACAAAACAGGTGGTCAAAATACTCCAATTTTTCCCTATAAATGTGTGGTGGTTTGACCCTGAGTGGATGCCAGGGGCCCACCAAAGCTGCTCTATCACTCCCCTCTAACTGGACAGAGGAGAGAAAAGTAAATCAAAGGGCTCGTGGGTTGAGATAAAGGCAGTTTAATAAAGGAAAAAAAAAAAGCAAAAGCAAAGGCCACGCATGGTAGCAAAAGGAAAGAAAACAAGATTTTATTCTCTACTTCCCATTAGCAGGCGATGTCCAGCCACTTCCCAGGAAGCAGGGCTTCAGTATCCATAGTTGTTCCTTCCTGAAGACAAAACATCGCAAAAGACAAATGTCCCCCCTCCTCTTCCTTTTCCCTTAGTTTTTATATCTAAGCTGACGTCACATGGTATGGAATATCCCTTTGGTCGGTTTGGGTCAGGTGTCTTGGCTACATCCCCTCCCAAGACCTGGCCACCTTCCAGCCCACTGGGGGGGAATATTGGAGGCACAGCCTTGATGCTGTTCAAGCACTGCTCAGCAGTAGCCAAAACACTGGTGTGTTATCAACCCCTTTCTACATACCAATAGAAAGCACATCCCTATGCTACTCGACCTAATACAAAATGAAATTTTCCTAGAGCTATATTGGAGGGTACTAAAACTTCAGCCAAGCAAGAAAAATAAAAAATAAATAATAAAAAAAAGAGTGAAAGCATCAGTATTACAACTAGATATTATTATCTATTGTTTTTTTATCTATACTATCTATTACCTATCTGTTACCTATTGATAAATAACCACACAAGAAACCTTAATTTCATTGGAAACCCTGACAAGATTAAACAAGTTTGACGTACCTGAGCAGGAATTCTGTGGTTCAGAGGAATTATGATCTCCTGCTAGAACTGAAAACATGGAGAAACCGACACAGACGGAGGACCTGGGTGTTCAGTTAAGGCATTGAAAGAGAAGGGCACATGCAGTCGAGCTTTGCTCTTTGTAAAACCCAATAGTTTTCAGAACTTCTCTTTACACACTAATTCATCATCCAACACTTTTGGTTATTTAGAAACCCAGAAACATATTAAGGCAGAAGTGTTGGAGTGAAGAGTGATGAACCCATTAAAAAAATAAATTTTTCACGTACCTTTGACCTCCTCACAAACCTTTTGTTCATGGATCTGTTTCCACAGGACTCAATCTAGAGCTTCAGCCCTCCGGTGCCTTTGTTTTTCTTTTAATTCAACCAGCCACGAAAATCTCTTTTCCTCCTTCCTGAAAGGTAAAGTTTGCTCCAAAGGCAAGATTCAGCCCTTTGACAAATGAAAGATTTTCTGCATCAGATATGTAACACTTTTCAAATGCCTTAGTCACTGGAGGGCTAGAAATGGGAATTTCACCTCACTCTGTGGGATGAATTTTCTGTTTCACAGTGGGATCCAACATCTAATTCTGGAGTTATAAATAATAAACTTCTTTTTTGTTACAATATGAAGATTTGAATGTTACTGTGGTCTTTAAGTTCTTTAGTAAATGGGGTGAGAGAGCAAGCAGTACATGACTCAGAGTACTGAATAATAAATTAGCATGTCAAGGGGAGTTCCAAAGATGTGTGGGAAGAACACTTGTCCCCATTTAAATCATCTCTGAACCTGAATCTCAAAGTGGCCCTTTGTGGCCCAGAACCCAAACAGGAAAATAAGTTTCCTTGAGGCATGTTGACATCTTTGTTTCAACTCCCAAATTAAAAAGGTAACGAGGTTCAAAGAGAAAGGGAATGCTTTCCTAGCTTAAGTTTGTTTCCTGAATCAAGCAGGAGCTGAAAGGCTGTCAGAGGTATTCTGTAGGTGCTGCCTGCATCTCATTTCAGCTTCTGATCCTCTAGGTCAAGAGAAGACCTGCATTTGGACAGCAAGGTATGACAGAGGTCTAAAAATAGCAAAGGAATGATTACTAGTTTGGCAGACATTAACACTGATCAAATCTGCTAGTACATCTGATTATGACAGATTCCATGTATGTGCAGCCACAGTTAAATTCTACATCCAAGAAAAAGGATATTTGCATTGCTTTAATTCCAAAGCAAATTTATTTCAGATGATGAAGCTGAGTCGATGGTGTTAAGAATTATCGTCAGAGTTCGCAAACTTTGTCAACATATGCATGAAAGAATTTCTAAATTGTTCTTTTCTTGTCAAGAAAAAAAGCTGCTGCATTTCATGGCAGAGCAGACACGTACACCAACTGTTCAAGCATCCAAGGAGCTTGGTGCTCCATGCCAGTGTACTACAGAAGACTGCATAACCAAGTCTTCAAATCATATTTCCATTGACAGAAAAAGGTGGGCAACATTCCCAGGTAAACCAAGTTTTTCATTCTGTCGTGGTTTAACCCTGCTGGCAACTAAGCACCACTCAGCCGCTCGCTCACTCCCCCCCCTCTCCCTCAGTGGGATGGGGGAGAGAATTGGAGAAAAGGAAAAAAAAAGTAAGACCCGTGGGTTGAGATAGAGACAGTTTAATAAGAGAGAAGAATAACAATAATGATAATAATAATGGTAAGAGAATATACAGAATATATATATAAAACAAGTGATGCACAATGCAATTGCTCACCACCCGCTGA
>NW_009259792.1:2556062-2565454 GCF_000687185.1 Egretta garzetta | reverse complement strand
AAAACATCAGTGTGTTATCAACATTCTTCTGGTACTAAATCCAAGACACAGCACTATGCTAGCTACTAGGAAGAAAATTAACTATCCCAGCCGAAACCAGGACACATTCTCAATGGTCAAGTCACTTGCATTGCAGTCAAATGAAGCCAGTTCTCTGATCCAAGAGGAATGTTTTGGGACACCTAACTAAAAAAAGGCAAACCAAGGCCAGTGCACTGGGGATGATGGATACAAGACTGGCACGGACAGCATCCACCTTTCTTACGCTGTGTGTTAGTCATAGAGAAGATGTGAAAATTCTATGGGATGTATAGGGTACCTCTAGCTCGTGAATGTAATGCCAACAATAAGGATCTCGACTGAGCAGCTGCAGTCAACATCTAGTTCTGAGAAGCCCGTTTACATATATATTTTAGAAGGACCCAGTAGCCTAAATAGTTTTCACTGTGCCGGGATGGAAGCAGTCACAGTCCTAACAACCATTTCAGAATAAATTCAGGGTCTCCTGACAGTAAAGTATAAACTGAATTTTGGAACCCCAAGTATGAGCCCGAACAACATTCCTGGGAGGATGCATGAGAAAAGAGCGTTCCCGAGCTGGACTGCCTAAGCCTGCCACTGTGAGATGAAAGTGGTGACAATTGTTTCTCGGAGTTTTTTGTCTTCTGTATAAGCAGCCAGCGGCTCTATACAGAAATGTTTTCCTCAGCAGGAGCGGGAAGAACCACATTATTTCTGTGCAGGGAGAATCAAAGATTCCTGGCTGTGCAGCTCGTACTTTCTAAACTGCTGGCACCTGACTGTTCTGGCAAAGGAGAAGTGTCAGTAGATCTATCCCCACTCCTTTCACCTCTGTTTTGCTGCCCCTACAAAATCCTACTCTAGGTTGCAACATGAACATGGCTCTGGACCATCCTAGTCTTAGTTCTCTATTTCTATGCAAACTCTCCAGCAAAACAGGGGTGACCACAGTCCATCAGTTCTTACATACAACCAGGTGAGCTATTTCTGAGGGCACTGCAGTCCCCTAGTAGTTACGCATTGGTCAAACTCCAAAGCTTGTCTTGCTTATATGTTGATGGGACTTCATCAGCCAAGGAGTGAACATCTATTAGAAATGTTTGTTAGCTCTTACTGTTCTTCTCAAAACAGACCATGGGAAAAAACTTACGGATGGCTTCCTTGCTCACACAGACCCTCAGATGCAGAATCCAGAAATCATAAATTCTTTATTCTCTCCTTTTCTGCACCTACAGGAGACACTAGGCCAGGTCATGAGGCACTGGCATGCTACCAGTAGCCATCTGTACATCTTCATGCTTGATATAACTGAGGGAAACAGAGGTGATCTTGTGAAATTACCTAGACCTTACCCATAGACTTCTTCAAAGGCATCTGCACTCTGGCTGCTGAAGCAGTCTATTGTTTTGTGGTTCTGTTAGATGTGTCCTTGCTCCAGGAAAACCTGACAGCAACAATAGCAAAAAATACAAGTGAATATCAAGAATATACTGTAATGCATATTTCATCAGAGCTCAGCAGCTCTTTCTCTGACTCAAAATAAATACTCTTCTTTCACTGTGACTCCCCCAAAAATAAACAAAACACAGAGCCTTTCCAAAAAACAATCATCAGAACTGTGAGTCCACCTTCTCAGGAGTGCTGTAATTTCAGTGCACGGCTTACTTCGCTGGAAGTCCCAAATTATGTCAGCAGTTAATAGAGAAGCTACTACTTTAAATATCTAGTTTTATTTCTCTGAATACCGCAATTGACTTTGCCTCCAATTAATGCAGTGAATACGTGCTTTCTGCTCTTAGTTAAATGTCAGATTGTCAGATTGTTTCTTTACAGCCTAAACAGGAGACACATGTTTACAAAAAATAAAATAGAACAGTTCAGTCATAGCTGCAGTTAATCATTTCAGAAATGATACAACAAGCTAGAATTACTATTGTATTATGGTATAACATGACATAATTATGACAGGCCTTGACATGTACTGGGCATGATTGTCTGTCATGCAACAGCGTTGCTGAATCTTCATGAAATCAGTCTTCATGCAAGCAATACCAAATACAATTTAAGCCGGACAAATCCAGGCTGAGCAAAAGACTGATGTATTTTAATAGTGAGATGAATTAACCTTTGCAGCAAGGATGTTGATAGATATTCTCTCTCTGGCACATTTAGATGAAAATTTTAAATTTTTATTTTATTTTCTAAAAGTGGAGAGTTAGTTTAAGCACAGAGATAGTCTATGCTATCCAAACTAGAGGAACAGCAGTAACCTTTTCTATTTGACAGAATAGACTGCTAATGCTTCTATCACAAAACCATCCAGTATATTCCTTAAAGGGAAATAGTTGTTATCAGTCCTCCTTTACAGTAATTAACCACTGTTTTACAGTTTCTATATGCATGTGATTTAAAGAAGCCTGCTTTTCAGTGAGCGATGGTACGGTTATGACATCTCACCCAAGTTCAGCTGTCTAATTATTAAATATGTTGTCTCCTCTATCCATTTCTGTGGCTAGCAAATTAATGTCTAAGGTATAAACAGCATGGAAACTATGGAGGACCACTTAACAAGCTGTTTTTAAAACTAGATAGCCCTCCAAAAATGGATTTTAATTAGCTGACTGGCTTTACATTGATAAGCCCTCAGACATTCCATAATTGTATCGCATGAACTTTCTCAAATAAAATTAATTAAAAATAACACTTTAACAAATTTTATTCAAGCTTGGCAGGAGTATTTGCAGTGCTGTGATATTACAGCATGAACAATCTTACAGGTAGAGTCTTTTTCTCCTTCATAGTTAATCTAGAAACTTTCAGGCTAAGTGCATTTTCCAATTCTATGGTATTGGAGGAAAAGTATAAGGCTTTATAGCCAAAGGGGCTATAAGTCAGAGTTATTTGAAGGATTAATATGCCAGAGGCCATCATCTTTCAATATTGCGAAATGAGTTAATGGCTTTCACTGCATAGAGTATAAAACCACAAGGGATCCCACTAAATTTTGACCTTCTGTCTATCATTGGGCACTCAGTGTTACCCAATATCATACCACAGATTTGAGTTAGTCAAAGTATTTAAACTTCAGGGTTTGTCAGTTGTGTGTTGTTGGCAGAGAAAGAGAGAAGCCAAGGTGTGACCAAAACCTAAGGCTGCAAAGCATGGAAACCAATTGGATGTACTTTTCCCACTTTACATTTGAAGATAAATCGCACCCTAATTACACCCTAGCAGTGAAAGGCAGCCCACTACACCCACAAAATCCACATCTTTGCCCATCAGACCTCAGTAGAAAATTCCTTCCTGAACCCAGGGAGTGATCTGACTGTGGAAGAACACAACTTGTCTGTGCCACCTTTGAGTACTGAGCAACATCATCACTGATGCCTCTGAGGAAGACTGAGAAAAAGAAACCAACCAAGCCCAAATATATCTGGTTAATGGCGTACTCAGGAAAAAACACTCCTTGAGCCCTTCAGGCAACTGAGGCATGACATAGAATTGTTATCTTTCTTAATGAAAGAATTTTGAACATGTCAGGAGCATTTTATCCATTTAGCAGGAGACAAGTCTGGCTGTGAAAAGAGAAGTCTGAGACTAGCCATGAATAGGGTATGAACTATCCTTCCCACCCTTCTCCAAGATCCTTCCAGGTCATTGCTGAGTTTCAGTTTGCAGAACACTGTGGGTAAAAAACTGTGCTTACACCGCCAGGGCAGGGCCAAGTTTGTTTCCAGACAGATAGGAGCTTTGATTTTCAGGGGTTAGGAAAGAAAAAAGGAGAAACAGGCAATAAGTTAGTGGCTAGGCTTCTTTTCAGAAAGATCTTAATGTCAGGGTCCTGAGGGCACTGATAAGTTTTAATGGCCCAGACCAGCCTCACCTGGGGTCCCCATGCACCTTTTGCCCATGGATCCAGCAGTCCCATTTAAACTCAGGCTTGTGGTTCAGTCCCTGCGTGAGCTAAGCTGTAGGTATGCTGATCCCCAGTCCTGCCTCTGTCCCTGCCTCCTGGATGGACTTTGGACCAATATTGGAGGCTTCTCTTCAGCTGTTTCTTGCCTTGTCCCATTTGGTTCCTGACTGGGTCCATGGAGGGTCTGTGGACCTGGTTCATCCCCTTGCTGTGTCTGGGAGTGTTCACAAATCCCATTTCCAGCACACAGCGCTACGTACCATGTTCAGAATTACACCCTGTGAGTGGGGATGCTGTCTGTTCTGGGGTGACCCTTAGCTCCTGGCTTGTCCTCCCTTGTGGAACTGCTGGCCCTTGCTACTTGAGTATGAGTCCGCAGCCTGTTCTTTCAGACCTGCATGGGGGGCCTATATGAGCTTGAGTGAAGAGAGTAGGTTGAGAAAACTGCAAATACTCCAGATGTGGACTCACAGGGAAACAGCACCCAGCTCTGTGCTCCTCAGTACAAGACACACTGGAGTAAGTGCAAGAGAGATCCACAGAGGCTGTTAGGGGATTAGAGCACATGATATACCAGGACAACAAGGTATGTTCAAGAAGAGAGAGTTAAAGGGATATCTTACTGTCTTTAAAGGGCATGGAGAAAATGATTCAGACTTTTTGGACATGCACAGTTGATAGGGTGAGAGGCAACAGACATGAGTTGCAGCAAAACTGCAGCTAAGAGTTAGGAAATATTGTCTACTGTGCAGGTGGTCAAACATTGGAACAAGGGCCCAGAGAGGCTGCAAAATCTTTATCGTTGGAGATAGTCAAACCTCACTGAGCTACCTGAGCTACCTGATCTAATTTGGCCCAGCTCTGATGAGGGGATTGGATCAGGTGTGCAAAGATTTTTTTTCTAACCTATCTTATCTTATGGCTTTAGTAAAATCCTTCAAAAAATATTTAGCTACAGAAACTGCACAAGCAAACAGCACAAATGAACAGCTGATGTCTGAAATCACAACAGAGTGGCAATTCTCCCTGTCCTATTTCTTCTCTCTGCCCTTATTAGCAGGGGTTGGTCTCTCAAAATGGAATTATTCCTCAGGAGCTCATCTGTTCCTTCTGTGCCAAGAACAAAGGAAAAGAAATATTTAAAATGAGTGTGATGTGAACAGGATCATTGCAAAGTAAGATGTTTTTCAAAGTTTCCCAGGAGGTATCACTAGTTTTTTAGATCCATCTGGAATTCAATCATTGTTACTTGCCAGCTGCTGCTGGGACCTTCCAGTTGTTTCTCCTCTTCTGGACACAACATGTAGTGGGAGCAGTTATTGCTGCTGCTATGACTCTGAAGGACAGGCACATAATCTGGGAAAACAGGCAGTTTTTCTTTTTTTTTTTTTTCATTTTGAACTGAACCAAATTTATTTTGTACTGTCTCGACTGCTTACAGCGCAAGTTATTGGAGGATACAACTTCTGAAAGCCCATGCAGATTATAGCTTTGCTGGTACTGCCAATGTGAGAATCTCTTCACGGCACAATCCTGACAGTTTTATTTAATCTGATACAGGCATTACCAAGAGCTCAGTTTTGGAAGACATATGTGATAGAATTTTTGGTTTATTCCCTGGAAGACAATCTATAAAGGCCTACAAATTTCTCTCCAAAACTAACACACCTAATTTACAGAAGAATTAATAAGAATCTACACACTCTAGGTTTTAGTCCTCACTATAGAGCAAATTGTTTGACCCCAATGTAAAACCAGCAAGAATCAAAGCAAACTAGTTCTACTCACCCGTTTAAACACCATAAAATATTTTGCTGCCTCTCACGGTGTCTCAGTTTGGGTTTCTGACAGGCTCAGAAGCCCTCACTGCCAACAGAGAAGAGCTGCATCTATAACCTACTGCAGGTGCTGAACTTAAGCACGGCACTGACTCCCCGCTGACTACGATCAATTGTATTCCTGAGCAGTAGATGGTTTGACTAACACATCACACTCCAACAAAGATGCCTTGCACTTTCTTAAGGTTCCTGGAAAGTGGTCTGAATAGCATTTCACAGATGTTTGAAGAGTTTTGTGAACAGTGTTCAGCTTAGTTGCCTTAGACACCTGCAAGTTTAAGGTAAAAGAAAAAAAAAAATCCAACTTAAAGCAACTGCTTGGGAAACAACTGTTAAGATGCTTCTCTTTGACAGGGTGGGAAAGTTAGTAGCTATACATTTATAGAAGAAAAATAAATGAACCTCCAAGGTGTATTTTCCTGGGTGTCTTAGGGCTAGTCCTGCTTTGCACCCCATATTGATGCTTTGGAGGTTTTGCCTTTTAGTATCACACAAATCTAAAAGAAATGTGATAATACTGAACATGACAACATGTTGCTAAAAACAAGCTGCCAAGCAGCTTTAAAAAGCTGTCAGACTACCTGTCAATAAGCATGCATTGTTTGGTGAAGTGGATCCCAGCTGCAAATTCTAGGAGATGAGAGGGCATTGAACACCCCACAAATCTTCTCTTAGCCCCTGGATGGGCAGGATCTTAGGGCAGCAAGGAAGCAAACAGACTGATGGCATCAAAAGAAATCTCTCAGTAACATTATTGGCTTTTCTGGTTCATATTCAGCCAGGCAGCATCTCAAAACTTCTACTCTGTCAACTAATGAATCAAGACATTAGTAATAGGATGAAGCCTTTTGCCCCCAGGTTATTGGTCTGAACCTAGACAGGTAACAAATTTTGAGATTGGGACCTATTACGTGGTTGTCATTTAGCCAAACCAATCAAAATAAAAGCATGTTCAGATCCAGGGGTTCAATTTGTGACATTCCCAAATCAAGTATTGACTTCAGGGAGCTAAGGCAGGGTTTGCCAAAGATGCACATCATGGTGTGATTAAAAACCAAGTTCATATTCCCAAGGTAGTTTGTATATTGCTACCAGTACCATTGCATCAAAGCAGTGTTGTACAGCTTAACCACCCAAATATGTAATCCTTGGTAGATTTTTCAGACTGTGCTTTCTCTTCTACTGCCAGGATGATAATATTGCTCTCCATCCTAGCAGACACTGCTAGCTCAATTTGGTCTACAATGTATAGTTTACTGTAGTGCAGGCAAAGACAACTAGTCTTTTCCTGTACTCACATCAGTCATAAACCTCAAAGAATTCAGTGAAAAGAACATATCCACTGTATTCACAAGCCAAGGAACATATTCATCAGGGTGAGTACTTGTGCTGAGGGCTCCAGAGCTGGACGCAGGGTGAGTGACAGAATGGATCTGGGCAGGACTGAATAGCCCTACAAAGGAAATCCTACAAACGTCAGTCATGTCCCAGTCAGGCAACAGTACAGAAAACTGGAGGAAGTTTAATTAATATACTTTTCATATCTTAAATAGGAATGAACACAAAATGGCCATAAAGCGTTTGAAAATCTTAGCAGTTTCTACATGTAAATAAATATGTTCAAAATATTTTCATTGAGTTGACAGAATTTGCATCTGATTGATATCGAAAAGCTTTGCTTTTCTTTCCTTAACAGTACAAAGAAAAGAAACATCTAACCCAAAGCATATTGGGCCTGTGAGTTTTTGGTGAAGACGTGAGAATCTTGAGATTTGTCTATATCATTTGGAATCAAATGGAAAAACATATGTCCCTGTGTAACAGACAGAGGCGAACTTCAGAGGCTACTCCAAGGGCAAGACCTGGCTTGAGAATGGCTTTGTCTGTCCTGAATGAGAGGAAGACACAAACAAGAAAACAAATAACAGAAAAGAAATTACTCAAGTGGTAAATGCTATGGATAAAAATCTGAATAAAAGAATGCGTGCAGATCCTAAGTATTTTGAGATATTAAATAATGAGTGAACCGAGCAGAAGTGTTCTGCACCCTGGAATTGCTTCTCATTTTCCTTGTAATTTTTAGTCCCTTAATCTCTCTGTTACGTTTTCTTCCATTGATATGATTTGACCATTTAGGGAGAAGAAGCTCAGGGGAGGGGTGTTTATGAAATAACGTGAATTTATGTCTGTATTTGTCATGGGGCAAACAGAGACTTGAGATGACAAGCCACGTATTACAGGGACGCACTTGTGGATTCACATCTCAGCACACAGGAGGGAGGAGAGACCTCAGAGAGCACTGAGCCAGTCATGGGTATTCCAGGTTGTCGCGAAGTGGGCAGCAAATATATGGAGCAAAACTCACTGCACCTTGAACTTCTTTAACTTCTGGTCCTATTGACCTGAATCAGATTGTCTCCATAACCCGAAGCCCAGCTAAAGAGCGGCACTATGAAAACTCAGTAATAACACAGTAGAGAACTAAAAATAGCAAAGCTGAGACCAGAGCAAAAGTTTGAAATTTGAATTTAAAAACATTACAGATGTAAATAGTTCTGAGTGTTAGGAACTGTATTTTTAATTATTTTGCATCAGTGGACAGGATTTTTTGGGAGGATGTGGGAGAAGGAGAAAAACCCTGTGTCTGGGCCCTGTTTTTAACTTGCAAAACCAGATGAGTTAAAGATTGCTAGCTGGAATCAAAGCTACACCAGAAACTATGGTATCAGTTAAGCAGTAGGAATGATCAAGCAGTAGAGGCACAGACAAATTTTCTTCATCCTTGTCTTTGCCTGCCACTATTCTCTTCTGTGCAAGTATCAACTACAGAAATTGTGAAAATTGCCCTGCAGTTCTTGGTCAGTAGCTGATTAAATTAAAGAACAGTCATTGCTAGGCCCTTTTTCAGGAGTCAAACTGGCCTACCTAATGATGGCTGCTGATGTTGTTGTTGTCCCAAGCTGTTCTCCCTACCATTACTGCCCAAATCATAGAATCATAGAATCATAGAATCATAGAATGTTTTGGGTTGGAAGGGACCCCTAGAGGTCACCCAGCCCAACCCCCTGCAGGGAGGAGGGACACCTTTAATCAGATCAGGTTGCTCACAGCCCTGTCCAACCTGGTCTTGAATGTTTCCAGGGATGGGGCCTCCACTACCTCTCTGGGCAACCCGTTCCAGGGTTTCAGCACCCTCATTGTAAAGAATTTCTTCCTTATATCCAGTTTAAACCTACCCTGGTTTAGTTTAAAACCATTACCCCTTGTGCTGTCACAGCTGGCCCTACTAAAAAGATTTTCCCCATCTTTCCTATGGGCCCCCTTTAAGTCCTGAAAGGCCACAATCGGGTAAATGCTGAGCTTTTGTGAGTTACAGCACACTTCAGAAGAAATAATTACATTTTGTAGGAAAACAGAACAATGAGAAGTGAATTACTGATCAGCATCACCAACTATGGCTGGTGCAAATAACAGGGGATCTTGATAACTGCCATGAACCAGGGCTTTTCCACCTCCCCAGTGTTCCCTGTCACTTCTTGCCATGCCAGCCCTGTATGGGCAGAGTGGTAGCATTTTCAAGAACACACTTTTCACCGGAGTTTGAGAGAGTAGGGGGG
>NW_009259792.1:2535478-2556051 GCF_000687185.1 Egretta garzetta | reverse complement strand
GAAATGAGGATTACAGCACATGATGTTACCCAGCTGCAACATCGTACTGAAGGGTCGTCCGGACGTAGTGGGCTTTTTATTTTCTGAATGCTCTTCTGCGAGCTGATGACTGAAGCTCTGTCTACACATAACACACGGCAAATTGTGAAACAGAGAAGTGACAGCTCAGTATGAAGTCTCAGTGCTCAGATTTTTCATTTTCTATTCAAATTGCTGTTTACAAGCTTCCTGAGCAACGGTGCCGGGATGCAAAATTGCATTCAATGTCCTCCTTCTCATTTGGCTTGGCAGAATAAAGGTCATGAGCGAGTCTGTCAAACTGAACACCGTGTCTTTTGCTCGCTCTGACAAATAAAGAGCTAATCTGATGCTGTAGGCTCTGTCACCTCTATCAAGTCTCATTTTGTCTTCAGTTTGTTGGCAGTTTCAGATGGTTGCTTTTCAAAGGTTCTCTCCTGAATATGTGAATTTGGGGCTTTACGTCTTTTTCTCATGAGATGTTGACGTGCTGCTTAGAGCACGGACTAATGATTGATTCTCCTTTTTGAGTACAGCATGTTTTGCACTAGTCTGGTTTGGAGACGGCTTTTCACGTATGCGCTTATTTAAACATAGTCAGTTCAACGTGAGCGGTGCAATCTAAAACGGGCTGCGGGGTTTTTTGTTGGAATTTTTTTTCCTTCTTCTTTCTAATGCAAAGAATGTGAAATTAAGAGTCAGCTTTAACTGCAGTGTTGCAACACAGTTCCTTTTAACTTGCCTCAGTCCCACGAGTACCCTGTCACCTTAATTTCTGTTTAGAGTAAGACAGGTTTGTAGCACTCCTCTCAGTAATTCATCTCTGAAATAATGTTGACTTGGGGCCTCGTGTCTATCTTGAAGTATAATAGTGTCATTTACTGTTAAAAGTGGCATCAAGAGATCCTTTCTTTTGTCACATTTGCTGCGTCTCCATAGAACCAGATATTTTTCTACAGGTTATGAGCCTGGGCCCTGATCCTGCTAGTGATTTCTGCAAGTGAAACATTTTGAACCTGGGGTCTTTTAGATCACGCCTCTTATGGGAAAGGGGATGTTGTTTACAGCAGCTGTGGCTTATGATACCTAATAAAAACAATGCCTACTTGGGAAATTGGACTTTTCCCTTTGGTTTGATTTGGTTTCCCTGTCTCCAGATTATTAAGTTTTTTAAAAATTTTATTTCATTTTTATTTTATTTTATTTAACAATTTTATTTTATTTAACATTTTTTAGCCCGGATGTTTTAATTTGTGTGACTGATACTTCCTTGATCAAGTTAACACCGGTGTCATCCTCCAAATGACGGTTACCAGTCATATTTCCATTGCACATTTGATTATGACAACTCTGTTCTCTAAAACAGGTTATTGTATAAGTTAAATGGGGACTGATATCTTTATGAGTTCTCAATTTGATAAACTGTTTCAACTTTTAGCTGCAACATTTTCCAGATTTAATCTGGGCTATAGCCCCCTCACTCCCAACTAAATTCCTATGCTTCGACGTACAGGTGAATCCAAGATGACTCCCCTTGTTCAGTGGCTACTCCACATCACACACAGACATTCCCAGTATTAAAAAACATCTTTCGCCTTACTGGGACACAGATGACAGTTCACAGTTGAGTTTGCTGCAGGACCATTGTTTTATTTCTGTGCTTCTTTGTCATAATCACCAACATTCAGAATCAAGAGCTTCAGGCTTTACAAAACCAGGCATTTCCTGTTAACTTCTCTCTCAGAATTTGTATAGAAACTACATTTTTGCTGTCAAGGTTTCCATCATACAATGAGAGCCGTTGTTTCAGGATTCCTGGTTGGTTGTTGCCTTGAACTAAAGAGGCAGCTTTTTCTTCTAGGTCTCCCCACCCTTTCCTTCAAGGATTTCCTGAGATACACAAGGACATTTTTTTTCCTGCTTTACATTCAGTCTCCTGCTCTGAAATAACCCCTGAGAAACTCAGCAAGTTTGCCATAGACGGTATTATCTACCTTGCTCTTATGGAAGGTGAAGGAGGTAAGGTATGCACTTGAGAAGCCTCAGTGTTATTTCTAAACATTATAAGAGTTTCCCTTTATTTTTATGTCTTTTTTTTCTCTGAGAAGTTGGAACCTGTCTCTACTAGCATCACACGTAGGTAGGAGGCAATGTCCCTTTTACTTCTCCTCTTTCTTCTTTGCTGGGTACTTATCACATCTTCCATCGTTCTCTAGTTTTCCTTTAGTCTTTCTTCTTATTCAGTCCTGGGAAGGACAGTTCACCCTATTCACCCTAAAATGAAACCCAATAAACAATGTGGCTTCCCTTAGTTTGCAGACAACCTTGTGCTTGTTTGCCATTCCTTCCTTTCCCACCCTTTTTGACAGTTCAGATTGCAATAATTTGAACCACAACTGTCTCCTCCTCTACTGTAATGGAAATCTGCTCCTGAATGACCATTGTTGGTACTGTATAATAAGGAGTATAATGTATAATAACATAATAATATGTGTGCATGCGCACAGGCGTACACATCACAGGGAAATAAGTTAGACTTTGTACAACCAGATACAGCTCTGATCATTAATAAAATTCTTGCACCTATTCAGATCTGTATTTATTTCAGACTAGTTTAATTCTCATTTAAACTATGGATATTTCATATCACTCTGTCACTGTGAACATAAATTATTTTCAGGTGCCAATTGCTACACTGCAGTTGTTGAACAATAATAGAAATTGCTCAGCTATGCTTCCAGCATGGGATGAAATGAGTACAGTGTAAATGGCAAGCATGGCCATTTATTTTTCTTTATAGCCAAGCTGGCTCACTCATCCTTAGTTTAAGTGATAGTTCAAGCTGTGAAAGAGTTGTTATCACACTTATCATTTTTATTACATAGGAAATGGTCCCTTTGGTTAATTGGATTTGGAAAATTTGCTGAGCATTCAGGTGAACCTCCATGAATCCTAGTAATATTGTGATACCCCACAAATCTCCGTCAGCTGTCCACATTCTAACTAAGCCTTCAATTTTCTGGAGTTTTGAGCCCAGAATTGTGAAAAGAACCCCTCCATGAAGTCCATTTGGACTTGATTACTGTAATATATTTTACAGAAAGAACGCTGAGATACTGTGGATCCTGTCGCCAATACACGTTCATGAAATACATAACAAGATTGATTTACTTTTCAGATTAACACACTAAAAGTCCTTTCCTTAATACTCCATAACTGAAGGGAAGAAGAGAGCACTTGTAGATGGCTCAGCTATACATCTAATAAACAGCTTTCTGTAGTCTTATTCAAGACTCACCACCCACACTATGGGACAGTGTTTCTGAATCTGTCCCTTTGGATCCTCTTTGTCATTTGCCAATGGGTTGCCCAGGGAGGTGGTAGATGCCCCATCCCTGGAAACATTCAGGGCCAGGTTGGATGGGGCTCTGAGCAACTTGATCTGGTTAAAGATGCCCCTGCAGGGAGAAAAAAAAAAGAAAAGGAAGAACCATTCAAGAACTTGATTTTCCAATTTGTCCTTCTAAGGTTTGGTCTAAAAACCTTCAGAAGCACTAGGATACTTTCAATTAACTTCAGTGGGGTTTGGATGAAGACTTTAGGGAACAGTGTTTCGCAAAACAGCAGACACAAGTCTTTCTTTCCCTCTCTCTCACAATAATGAAAAAGAGTCTTAGCAAATTATAAAAACCCTTCTATGACTTCCACAACTATTCTCACTTTGGGGAACAGGAAAAGAAGCTGTAGTCTCCTAATGAGGCAAATAAAACCAAAAGAAGCATAAGTAAGTTAAATTTCTCTCTCCATTTTAACATAGCTAATTATTAGTGTATGGCTGAGATCTATATGCTATAAAAATGCCATCCTCCACAACACAAGAGGGATAGTTTAAGCTACCTTAAGTCACTCAACCTGCAATACATCTGAAATGTTAATTAAGCAAGTTTTTTATCCTCACCTCTGCTCTGCTGGCTTTAGTGAAAGCTTGTCTGCCAGGGAAAACTCTCTACAGGTACCGCCAATTCTGTTTGAAGTTGGTGATCTGGGTTTGGCTCATAACATTCACAGTAGATTTACCTGAAAGATCAATAAAAGCGTGTTCAAAGCAAGATTGGCTTCATAGAGCCTAGGATTTTATTAATTTATATAAACTTCCTAAAACTTTTGCTATAAAGAAAAAGGGAAAAGCTGGAAAATATTCACATTGTACAGCAGGGTAATGAAAATGGTATAGCAAAGTTCTGGAATTAGTTTCTCTTTTCAAAAAAACCCTCAAAATAGTTCACATATCAGAACAGGATGTGATAGACACGGATGAGGTTTTCAAATACAGCTGGAGCTTTCAGATGTTTCAAGTTGTGACATCTCAACAGGTCCTCTTTTCCAGGGGATTTGCAAGCACCCCATCTTGGAAAAGTGTCTTTAAAGTGTCTCATACAAAGCAACCCAAAATGCCCTTCACAATATGCCTCCCTCAAAAATTTCTATCATGGCAAGTCCTTGATTGAAAACTGTGTCTTCTGTCACGGATGTCATGAGACAGACGATTGTAACAGAAGAAATCCAAAAGCAATTCTCATTCCCTACTGCTAAATGAAATAGTATCCCTCAGTGTGGCACATGCTGATTTCTTCTTTTTTTTCTTTTTTCACGGTGTATATTTTAGTAGAATATAAAAATCAGAATTTAAAAAAAAACAATCAAGCAGCCAGCAAGACTTTGATCTTTAAAATGCTGGAATTATCTTTAATCAGAGGAGATTTATAAGTAGTAGTTGAATTAAAGGTGGAATTACTGTCTGGCTTTGTTCGTTTAAGTTTCTCTGCTCTTCCCACTAACAGAAGTTTTGTCTCAAGTATCTCCTATATTCTTTGAGATGGATTTGTAGTAGGCAGTCTTCAGTTTCAGAATTCGGTTAATCTTCCAGATCTTTAGTGGCAGCACTATAAGTAGATCTGTGAGCTTGGAGACCCTTATCAGCAAAAGAGTATTTGAAGCTCTGGGAATGTGTGTTCCCAAGCTCACGGTGAACTGTCTCAAAGAGCAGAGGAAAATAGAGTAAGTCTGGATGGAGAAATCCTTGTTTTTCATGTATGTTCCTAGGGAATAGCAGGCTATTTTCTTTTGAAATTCTGCTTCTTTGGGTTTACTTATTTGTTCTCACACACTTAAGGATTGGAGGAGGAGTTGGGGTTTTTTTTCTTATTGGAATAAATGGGAAAACATGTTGAAATGCTCAAAATGTGTTAAAAGTTTCATAGAAAATTAGAATCATAGAATATTTTGGGTTGGAAGGGACCCCTAGAGGTCATCTAGTCCAACCCCCCTGCAGGGAGCAGGGACATCTTTAACCAGATCAGGTTGCTCAGAGCCCCGTCCAACCTGGCCTTGAATGCTTCCAGGGATGGGGCCTCCACTACCTCTCTGGGCAACCTGTTCCAGTGTTCCATTACCCTCATAGTAAAGAATTTCTTCCTTATATCCAGTCTAAAACTATACTTCCTCTATAGGTCTGATGAGCAATATGAAACTTGTGAAGGAGAGGTCCCATCCAGAAGAGGAGAAAAGGTGTGCCAAAGCCCATGCACTCATGCATCACCAGATCCTTCAGCTACAGCTGAGCACTCTGTTACATTCTTTTGCTACTCAGTTCAGTTTTGTCACTTCAGAACGGAGATATTCGGTCAGAAAGGAGTTACTTCTGCCAACAAAGCAAGAAACCCTTCTTTTTTTGTGTGGCCAGCTTCACTACCCAGCCATACCCACACTTAAAGCCTGGCCAGAAATGTCCCTTGTCAGATTTTGAAATAATATTTTCTCCCCCCATCTGAGAAATGTAGTATGATTTAACTAAAAAAAAATCTCAAAATGATGGTGTGACACAAGTAAACACAGCCTCCCTGCCCCTGTTCCTGCCAAGTTTTTTCACAGAGCAATACCCATAGACAGTGCCTTCTTCATTCCACCCAGCCTTCTCAGTTTAATATTTTTTATTGCAGTATTTGCTGGCATTGTTCATATACCACTGGAAAGCTCTGTAGTCTCTGAGTTCAGACCTAACAGAACAAAGGTCGGAAGTCATGTTTTCCTCCTTTTTATGGATACCACCATGACATGAAAGGCCAATAAAGACAAAGTGAAGTTGCCTGCATGGCTGGGTAGCTGGAGAACTGTCTTCCATGTACTTCATTGCTTTTTTAGGTATCGTGTTGTGTCACCTTCCTCCCATTCCATCCCAAAAGCCAAAAAAGTAAGTGGCTGTGTGGGGTGAAGCTATACAAAGGGGAACTATTTTAAGGGAGTTTTCAAGAAAAACAATTAGACTATGGAGGTGAAGGTGTGATGTGGAGAAGGTAACATTTAGACAGGAGGTTACTTTTTCTTTCCTTTTTTTTGTTTTTTTTTTTTTCTTTTTTCAGTTTCCAAAGAAAGTGCCAGGTGTTTGTTCACTTTCCACCCCCTGTGAACCAAACGTCGAGCCTAATCCACTGAGTCCTTTGCTAACTGAACCCTGCTGGATTTATCCTGCTTTACTTAGTACATACCATATATGGATGCTTTGACTGCTGCAGATGATTATGGCTGTAATTCTTTGTGGGACTTTGCTGCACCATACCAGGACATAATAAGACCTTAAATACAAATTTAAAAAAAAAAAAAGGAAAAAAAGAAGAAAAGAAAAAAACCACCACCCCTCATCTGTGAATAAAGGCTTTTATAAGCAGCATAGCATTGCATTCTGCCTGAGTGTTCCTTCTGACAGTGTAACACCGGAAAAATAAGTATTCCCATTGCCCCTTTGCAAGGAAAGGTCTAGCTGAGGCACACTGAAGAGCAGTTTAACATTTCTCGGTTTTCCTTTTATTTATGGGTAACTGGGATTGCTTCTCTTGTAGCTGCGAAGTAGGGCAAAGTAACCCACAGATGCAATTTCCACAAAGAGAGACCCAGGAAGAACACTCTTAATAGACATCCAAAGAGAAGGGATAGCTAAAGCTCCCTTAAGAAAACACAGAGATACATTAAGACTGAGTTCTGATAAAGGTGTAAGTCAGTCAAACTCCTACTTCTGTACAAGAAAGGAAGTAAAATCACTATGAGGTTCCCATGCCCGCTCCTTGGGATGAGAAGGAATCTTTATAACTTATCTAAATACACTATTTGACTCTTAATATACCTATTCATTGTACAGCATGCTGAAAGATGGAGCTGAGAATACAAGAATGTCAATATAGGAAAAGAAAGGTGAGGACAAAAGAATGACATTTTTCAGTTCACTGTTTTTGGGGGTCAGGAAAGGGGAACAGGCTGGAGGGAACATTTACCAACCACCAACCATGTGATGTAACAGAGATCACTTGAGAGAATGTATTTTCGGCACTGAGTTTTATAGTCTAGAATAAGGCTTGATGCCATGATTCATCTCTAATTCTCCTGCCGTGACGCTGGCATGGCCAGGATGTATATTTCTCTACATATTGGCCTGAGAAAGGGGACAAGAAAAAATGACATATCCCATTTCTAAAATTTTGGACACAACAGGGTTTTGAAGAAGATGTCTGTGGGCTAGAATGTATTTCAGGGCTCTAGTGTCCACTCTGGGATCTCTGGTGACCCTATCTTCCTTCTCTCCCAAGCCCCATTTATCTACCAGACCCTCCCACTAGGTGGAACAAGGAAAGAGGCTTGGGTACCATCCTGTGATTATACTGACTTGGCTAAATGCTCCCAGCCATGGTTTTGGTCCTTGTTAGCTAGTACCCACGCAGGCGGTGTCCCAACACCGTTCAAGGGTTAACACAGTATAGGAGCCATTTCCAAGCGGCAGGTGGGATGCAGCCACTCTATTTTCAGGAGGAAGAGTGTCTAAGCATATGGATGCAAGCTGTCTCCTCCCAGCTGGTCTTGAGGACAGAAAACGAGCCCTGGCCTTTTTTTTTTTTTCTTTAATAATATACAGAAGGGGAGAATTCTAGCAGCAAACAATAACTTGGGGAGCAGATGTGGTTTCTTAACGTTTAACTCATTGTTACAGTTTCTAATTATGTGTTTACAATTACAATTATGTATGCTTATAGTTGACTGTTTTCCTTTCTTAAAATGAAAATAAATTACTCATTTTACATAGAAAATATTCACAGGGGCATTTTCAGATGCTTCATTATCTGTGATTATGTTTCTGTGGCTGTGCATCACTGTCTTCTTAAGTGTGTATCTTTCTCACAAGCATGTTAGCCCTTAATCTGTTTGTATCTTTTTTTATCATACCTATATGTAGCACAATTTATTATTGAATGAATATCTCCTAGTATTTTAACCTTTTCTAGTAAATTAATTTCTTTTCCTAATTTTCACACTTTCATGTGATCCTCCCAGCCCTGTATAAATCTTCCTGTGCAACCAAATAGTTGACATAAGTAAAACTGCTATGCATAATTGATGTGTTCTCTGTTTAATAAATAAGGTATCTGTCATATAAGGGGCAAGATTTCCAGTTACTAAGCAGACTGGATGAGTGGTAACAGTATTTTTAGCTTATGTCCAGAAGAATTGAAAAGGGAAATCTGTTATTCTTGATAAGAAAATATTTCTTTGGAAAGTAATTTCAGATTAATTTTCATCTATATCTGAATGATCCCTTAAAAAAAATAATCTCCTCTACATCAAACTTTCAGAATTGTCAGGCTTGATCCACCGTTCTTTTCACAGTAGCAAAAAATGCCACTGGAAAAAAAAAGGGAAAAAAAAAAAAAGAGAAAGTTTTTCTGCTGTTAATGAGAGAGAGGTGACTGTAAACAATAGATGCCTTATAGCTATTCTCAAACAGGAATCAAAGCTGTAATTAAATATAAAACACTGTCAATGATAGGCTCTTTAATGTAACATATCTCAGTTGCTTTTCCTCTATCAAATATCTTCACTGAGACAAAAGATGAGACTGAAAACAAGAGAAGAAAGACTTGTGCTGAAGACTGATTTCTTGTTGCTTGTGGCACACCAGTCCTGTAGCTTTAGTAGCAAATATTCTTGACTAGACACAGAACAGAGCTAATTACATACTTCTGGTGACATCTGTCCTACTAAATGGTGCCATGCGAAGACAATTTGTTCATAGATGAGCATAGGCTTCAGCTGAACCCCCAAAAAAGGCAGATCCAAGCAGCCTTTGCAACTGCTACCTGGTCTGTTCAGACCTTGGGCTGTCTTCTTCCCGAGCTCGGAGTAGGCAAGGGATTAGAGAGGAAATAACTTGGGAAAAACTGGTGAAGAGCTGAACCTTCTTTACATTTGTATTTTCAAGTTGGTTTATTACACAAATGTGTAGGTGCTGAATGGATGGCAGCATCGTCTCAAAACCACAGGTCCGAAGTATGTTGCTTCATGAATGCACACAAAAGAGAACAAAGTAAAGGGAGCAGTGGAAGTTGGAGGCAACTCTCACACAACACCTGAGCTAATCAAAAGGATCCACAACTTCTGCACAGTCCTTGATCAGCTCTGCGATGCCTCCAGCCAGAATCCAGCCTATATATGTAAACAAAGAGGAAGCCATGAGCAAGTACTAGGAAATAGGACAGAGGATTTGGTATAAAGAGCCACAGTTCTTCCATGGTACAGGTTAATTCTCCCATAATTTTCTACTTGTAAATCAAAAGTACTTCAGAAGCTGAGGCATTACCCTGTTATAAAATAAAGTCCAAATCTACACCACTGAAGTAAGTGTAGATATATAAAAGCAGTATAACTAATCTGTCAGTTTTGGGGTAGCATAGCAGCTAAACCAAGCTATTTCAATATATAAGAGAAAAAATCTTTCATCTATATTACAAGAGGAAATAGAGTCAGAAGGAAAAAGAATTCTATTCCCAGTTAGCTCAGAATAACTCTACTACAGAATATGACCCTGGAGAAGCTCCTCCATGGGAGAAGTTATTTACCAACTACTTCTACTTTCAAGGACAGTGGAAATAATGAAACTTGGTTTCTTATGGTTTGAAGTGAGGAGCTTGGATTTTCTGATGTCTGATAACTGCACTCGCTGCTGGGGCGTGTTGTGTGCCTTCTCTGCAGATTTGCTAATAATCCCATGTTAAGTTTGTACTGCAGCTGTCTCTCAACGGAATCACAAAAAAAGGGTTTTCTCCTTTACTGGGCTAGCCAGTGACATTTCTGTAATTTGATGTCACTGAAAGAGCTGTCAGTCTCTCAAATTATGTTGACAATAACAAATATGATAAAAAGTCATTAGGGAGAAACTGATAGACATGTGCAAGCATACACACATGCACAGGGTCAGCTAAACTGCATAAGCCACAGATCCTTATAAGAACCAGGCTTGGAGCATTGGTGTCTTAAGGCCCAGAAATTGTTTCAGGGCAGAAAGAACAGCACACAGATCTCCTGTATTATTGCACCCAAGGGTAGAAACACCTCTGAGGGACAGTGGTCTCTGAAGGACCCATGCTGGGGCAGAGGAAAATGAATAAGAAGCAAAGAGCAAGACTTCACTACAAGTATGAGCCCAGCCTCCTGCACCACCCAGCACATCACCAGAAGAATTGGAACAGGCTAAGTGTAACGCACACCAAAAAAAGGGATGTATGAAGCTAGGAAGAGGGGAGAAAAGGTGTTGACTGAAGTTCAGCTTGAGTAAGGGGGAGAGAAGAGGTTTCCCTAAGTTTTTCTTCAGTAAATAAAAGTTAGTATTAATTGGGAGTAAACTGAAGTAAGTCAAATTCCCCATATTGAGGCTGTTTGGCCTGCGGTACTTTCCTCCGCTATCCACCTTCTTAAGTGGGAGTGTTGCAATTTCACAAAGCCATCCCTTTCCTGGAATATAAGTTATAATTGCTGGATGTTTGCTACCTGGCAAATTAGCAATGCCTGAATGAATACTTCTCTTTGAAAAAAATGGGCAGCTTTTCATAGCTAACAGTGATGCTAAATAAAACAGGACAGAGAGTGATCCCACATACCCAACTGTTTATCATTCCCCCCTGCTTTACTGCTGGCATGTTCTGTGTCATAACTGTGGTCTGTACCAATAAGGAATCTTCCAGACAGAGCCTAAGCATGGCTTGGGGATAGCACATGGCATCCCATACCTCATGGGGCACATGGACTAAAATGCTTCAGGTTTTTCTTCCATCTTTACGTGGTACTCCAATACATCACAGTAGGCTTTGCAACCTCAAAGATTGCTGCAAGCCTTTCTGTTGCAGACAAGAAGCATTTCTTAGTTTCATGCCAAGAAAACACCATTCTGGTAGAGAACACTTTTGACTAGAAAAAGAGGAATTCATACAGAAGAGAACTGTATGGCTTGGAGCCATAGGTGCTCCACACAAAGCCCCACAGAGATCCAGAGGCAAGTGCAAGTTAGTGTGAACATTGCCAACCTTGGCTTCAGGGCCAAGGAAAAGAGGGACTCTAGATGGGAACAGCTTTGCGACCCCAGAGAATATTTTTTTTTTCTTATTCCTCAGGGTAGTTGTAGCCCCTCTCATCACAACATGGGAGGTCCCTCACAAGCACTTATGTATATGACCTTACTGCTTTGCTCATGCTAACAATTCAGGTAAGGAGATGGCACTTAGAACTTTGTCTTGAACTTATGTCAAATCAACTCTTCTACCTGATCATTTTGATGGCCAGAGATTATATCAATGTCTTATTCCGTGGCATGCTATTACCTGCAGAACTTAGTATGCCTCAGTAATCTTGATTGGACAGGCTGCTCACACTCAGTCCACTGACTTGAAACTTCTTAACCAATATGTAGGGTAAGTGGCTATTCTAGACATTAAATGCTTGGGGAATTTGAGTTCTAGACAGCATAGACAGTGTCTCCAAGATTATGCTACATACAGTTTAGTGGAGAAGAGGCTGGATATTATGATATCAATTCAGTTCCTTTAGCACAGGCATCTAGCATCGTTTGCAATGCTGTACACTGTCTTAGAATCATAGAATCATAGAATCATAGAATCATAGAATCATAGAATGTTTTGGGTTGGAAGGGACCCCTAGAGGTCATCTAGTCCAACCCCCCTGCAGGAGCAGGGACACCGCTAACTAGATCAGGCTGCTCAGAGCCCCGTCCAACCTGGTCTTGAAAATTTCCAGGGATGGGGCGTCCCCCACCTCTCTGGGCAACCTGTTCCAGTGTTTCGCCACCCTCATTGTAAAGAACTTCTTCCTTATATCTAGTCTAAACCTACCCTGATTTAGTTTAAAACCATTACCCCTTGTCTTGTCACTGCTGGCCCTACTAAAAAGATTTTCCCCGTCTTTCCTATAGGCCCCCTTTAGGTACTGAAAGGCCGCAATCAGGTCTCTCCGCAGCCTTCTCTTCTCCAGGCTGAACAAGCCCAACTCCCTCAGCCTGTCCTCATAGGAGAGGTGCTCCAGCCCCCGGATCATTTTTGTGGCCCTCCTCTGGACCCGCTCCAACACTTCCATGTCCTTCTTGTGCTGAGGGCTCCAGAGCTGGACGCAGTACTCCAGGTGAGGCCTCACCAGAGCAGAGTAGAGGTTTTTTTTTTTCCCCCAGCCTGTACTGATACTGGGGGTTACCCCAACCCAGGTGCAGGACCTTGCACTTGGCCTTGTTGAACCTCATGAGGTTCACACGGGCCCACCTCTCTAGCCTGTCCAGGGCTCTCTGGATGACATCCCGTCCTTCTGGTGTGTCAACCGCATCACTCAGCTTGGTGTCATCCGCAAACTTGCTGAGGGTGCACTCGATCTCGCTGTCTAAGTCATTGATGAAAACATTAAACAGCACTGGTCCCAGCACGGACCCCTGAGGGACACCACTCATCACCGGTCTCCATCCAGACATCGAGCCATTGACCACTACCCTCTGGACGCGACCATCCAGCCAGTTCCTAGGTCTTACCTAACCTTTAGATGCTCCTCCAGAACAGATCAGGTTTTATGCATCTCCTGTGTCATACCTGGCAGCTCTGAGTAGAAGTCTTTGATATTCCAAAAGGCACAGCTTGTTTAGATGACCAACCTGAGCCAGGGTCTATTATAATAATGGGAGTTTTGACACTCAGTGCACTTTCAGACAGCTAAATTTGGAGCTGAGTCTCACTTAGTTTTCTTGAACCTTAGATTAATAATCTCCTTTGGCCATTTTTTCATCTAGCAACTCTTTTTAATTATATAATGATAGAAATAATATTAGGCACAGTGTTTTGCCTACTGAATTCCCTCCACAGAGTTTTGCTCTAACTTTTTTAGCTCTACATTTCTTTCTTCTTCTTCTCAAAGTTAAAGGACTGACTTGAACAACAGTCAGGGCCTTCAGATTCCTCAAGGACCCTTCAATTTCCAAGCTTCACAAAAGCAAATCAACTGCTTCAGCTAACAAAAATGCTGCTCCACAGTCGGAATCAACCTGATAATATTTCCCCCCTGCACAATGGCACCGATCACCTTCTTCCGAATTAATTACCACCCTCAGTAGACTTGTACCAATGTGTTTTGAAAAGTTCTCAACAACAACAGCCTCTTCTGTGAAGTAGCTTAAAACATGCACATTGCACTCTGTCTGGATTGATTGATGAACCTCATTGCAGTGTATATAATAATGTGCTAAATGTTACATATGCCCTTAGTGGGTAATTTCAGGAAATTATTAAAATGTGCTTCTTTTAAAAGGTTTGGTAATGTAAGTCAAAGAGACACTTAACAGACCCAATGCTGATTAGTGTGGGTGACCACAGTATACTGGAGTCTTTGATATTTCTTGGCTTTTTCTTGGTTTCCCAGAGGCCCTTTGGACAAAGCAAGAAAGATGGCTGAGATACCCTTGGCCTTCTGGGAAACTCAGTGACATTTAAAGACTGCTGGGGCCTATTCTGCTAATATCTAAACTAATTAAAATCAAATCATAATTGTAGAAGCTTGTTCACCAGAATTCTAATAAGCCTTGGAGCAGTACATGCTGCATGCTGCTGTGCTAAAGGCTGTCTCAGCTATGTGAGAAGTGTTTTACTATACAGTGAATTGTTCTCAGCGATTTTTCTCGATCTTACAACCAGCTCCTTATATAAGAAATGTCACTTCAAATGTAGGATGAAGACTTGCTTCAATGTGCCTCTTTCCATATACACTGAGCACATTTTGCTGTATCATGTAATGGGATATTTGTCAGGGCGTGGCAGGCTTGTATATACCAACTGTGTTCTTATTAAGACTGAATGTGATACCCTGCACTGAACTTCCAACTTATACAGCCCCAAAACTATTTTTGGAATTATATCTGACACCTGAGGAGGTAGAGCAGTTCATAGAATCATAGAATCACAGAATCATAGAATCACTTTGGTTGGAAAAGACCTTTAAGATCATCAAGTCCAACCGTTACCCTAACCCTGCCATCCCATCACTAAACCATGTCCCTAAGCAGCTCGCCTGCCCAGCTTTTAAACACCCCCATGGATGAGGACTCAACCACTTCCCTGGGCAGCCCATTCCAGAGCCTGACAGCCCTTTCAGGGAAGAAATTTTTCCTAATGCTCAACCTAAACCTGTCCTGGCGCAACTTCAGACCATTTCCCCTTGTCCTACCACCCGTTACCAGGGAGAAGAGGCCGACCCCCACCTCCCTACAGCCTCCTCTCAGGCAGCTGTAGAGGGTGATCAGGTCTCCCCTCAGCCTCCTCTGCTCCAGGCTGAACAACCCCAGTTCCCTCAGCTGCTCCCGGCAGTTGAGAAATAAGATGACTTGCCAAACACCCATGAGTTAGGTTCCCTTTTTCTTACTTCACTCCCTGTACGGTCAGTTCTTTAAAAAATGTAAGAATTATTTGGGAAATCAAAATTAAAGACAGCATATGATTGTATAAACCCCTATTTTGAATAAAGGATGCAGTTAATTTTCTCTCAATTAAAATCTGTCACCCCCAGAAACGGTACAAAAAAAGGTGCTCAAAGATGATCAGAGGTAGAGAAAACCTTAGTTTTCCTTGGTCAGGACTCCTCAACATGGACAAAGTGACTGGGAGGGAATGCAATAAATAAATTGATAGTGTGGGGAAGGTGAACAGAGAATGTTTGTTCATTGTTATTAGAAACGAAGGAAGGGACACACAAGGATATTATCAGGCAGCAAGTTTAAACCAAATTAGTACCTTTTTCACACTGCACAGTTAAACTGAGGAGCTCACTACCATAGGCTGTGGTAAACATGTTCAAACAGGAATGAGGTAAATTAATGGTACTTCAGCTGGAAATATGAGTTAAAAATTACGCCAATAATGGTTGGAGGCTGCAAGAAAGTATAATGGGAAGGATTACTCATATTTGATTTCTATATTCCTTGGTAAACATCTCCACTTAGACATATTGAAGACTGGTAGGTGGATATTTTCCCAATCTGAGATGGTTGTGCTTACTGTCTTAAGAAATCAGCCACGTGTTACTGTGTCTAAGTTCTATTCATTTCAACAGAATAACTAAATATACTAAATTTTTAATCAGCTAAATTCTTTGAGCACAAAACAAAGCAAATTACAAAAAGCAATAAAATTTGGACCAAACCCCAAAGTAGGCAAATACTGCAGAGCAAAAATTAATGAACACTGGGGATCTCACAAAGTAAAGATGTCATCACTCATTACACACCTCTGCTTGTTGAAGGCAATGAGAACTTCACTAGAGACTTTACTGGAAGTAGAGGAAGGTCTCCAAAGAAGTTTTGTTCAATAAGTCTCTAGTTCTATTAAAATTATTATCTCTCCCATCTGCATTCATATCAGACTGTGAAAAAGCTGGTAAGGGTAAGTGTCATAATTAAGTGTAATTAACCCAGCAGGAAATCTATGCTCAGGTAACTATTGGCATGATGGGCATTTGGGGATATAAAGGACAGGAGAGGATAGGTTTCATGTATTCCATCAGAGCTTTCAAACAAGTGCAACAAGGGCCTAATTATCCTCCCTTGGAGTCAATATACAGGCAGTATCTTCACTCGCATTGAGACTGGAGAAGATCGTGGCTGCAAAATGATCTGAGGGCTGGAGCACCTCTCCTAGGAGGACAGGCTGAGAGAGTTGGGCTTGTTCAGCCTGGAGAAGAGAAGGCTGCGGGGAGACCTGATTGTGGCCTTTAAGTACCTAAAGGGGGCCTATAGGAAAGATGGGGAAAATCTTTTTAGTAGGGCCAGCTGTGACAGCACAAGGGGTAATGGTTTTAAACTAAACCAGGGTAGGTTTAAACTGGATATAAGGAAGAAATTCTTTACAATGAGGATAGTGGAACCCTGGCAAGGGTTGCCCAGAGGGGTGGTGGAGGCCCCATCCCTGGAAACATTCCAGGCCAGGTTGGACGGGGCTCTGAGCAACCTGATCTGGTTAAAGGTGTCCCTGCTCTCTGCAGGGGGTTGGGCTGGGTGACCTCTAGGGGTCCCTCCCAACCCAAAGCATTCTATGATTCTATGATTCTATGATATGTTAGCGCATCTTAGTGCAATTTTGTAAATGATAGGGTCATATGGCTCAGCTGAATGAGAGCTATGTCTGATGAAGTACACGCTGCTGATAAAGTATACATCTGTCAACTTAGCTCTGAGTCTGGCAGGTCTTATTTTTAACATCTGTGTGTTCAGTGTCACTATGACTGTACAGTGAAATACCTGTGTCAGATCAATAAGACACTCTAACTGCTAAGGAAAACAGCATGAGAATATAACAAGTAGTAAAGCATATAGGAAAGGCTTATTAATATTTAGCAAAACTAATCTGTTTCTCACTAGCCAAAACATGCACATCCAGCCCTTTTGGGAAGACAGCTTTGAAGATTCACTAAGTTGAAATGAGGTTTTCTGCACTATATGTAACTATTCGTATTCTCGGTGGGCTAAATCTTATTCCATAATTTTGAAGTCAACCTTTGAGATTTGGGAGATCATTAGAGGGTTTGTGTATGTTTTCTTCATTCTGTTTTTCCAGATAGACCAAATGTAGTCACTTTATAGATGGGAATGTGATTTAAATAATATGACTTTGCTAACATTACATTTTGAATTTATCTTTATTAAGGCTGCATTTTAATTTCATTCCATGTATCCTCATTAAGCAACTGTTTGCTCCCTCAGGCATTTTTTTCAAGCTAACTTTTAATCTACCTATTGGTACTCAAAGCTGTAAAAGTTAAAGCCTATTTGAATTTTTATTTGGAAATCTGCTAGATTTTTTCCCCTTTATGGAACTGCAGGCATTCTGCTTTTGCTGGAGATGGTCTGTTTTCCCTATACAATCTGATAAATATTAAATAACACATATTCATATCAATGTTTTGTATGCAAAGCCCTGATCTCCAGAAAATTATACATTAACTACAAAAGCATTTTATTGCACATTACTATTGCAGAAGCTCGCTCTAATCAGCTGTCTGAAATCCTGCCACTGTAGCATTCAGATGTTGGATAGCCATTGAAATTAGCAGTGAGTGGTCCTAAAGGACATATGTTTTCCTTGTTTCTATTAATTCTGACTTCTGAATATTGCACACATTACTTCAAGATGATGGGTGATGTAAGAAAGTTCAGTGAAAGAGGAAGTTGCTTTACATAATGTCACCTAATGTGATTTCTCTGGACATAAAACAATGGCAGTATCTGCATCACATGCAAAAAAAATTTTCTTTTTTAATATGGTACAGTCAAAGAACAAGTTTCTCTTGTACTGTATACCATGCCTACAAATACTAGACATTGTCGTTTGATTGAAAGGATGGGAAAGACAGACCCATCTCAGGGAGGTAATAAAAACATCCAGCATTGGTTAAGATTGCAAAGCAAGTTAATGGTGTCCCGGGACATGGATTTGGATTTCATGCCTTCTCTTCTAGTGCCCTCATCATCCACCCTTTGTCTTTCATTAGTTGCGGTGGCCGTTGTGGAAACTGAGTCCCGTGGCTGTGTTGGCATCACACAGGTCAGGACACACACATGCCAATGTGCGGTAATAGTGGGTGAGCTACCTCTCTCCTGTTCTCATCCTCTCCTTTCTCCCCCATTGCCTGCATTTGTCCCCATACAGTCCAGTTTAAGTCACCTAGAGAAACAAAATTGTTGGTTATTGGTTTGATAAGATCGTTCATTCCCAGAACTCACATAGTCCTCAGTTACTGACTGCTCTCAAACTAAGTTACCGTTTAGAAATATCTCTCCAGCTCAGCATTTCTTGTTTTGAAAAGCTGGGTGCTACCCAGCACCTTTTGCTTACCTTCAGCAAAAAAATAAATAAAACCTCTAAAGTAGGTCAGGAATCAGAACCAAAAAGGCTGCTCAAGGCAGACTCAGATCTGTAGGTATTTGCAATTTTAACTTACTGGTTGTTCAAAACATAACTAAAGCTCATGAGCATACCGCACAAACAGTAGCAAGCAAAAATTGTTTGTATTCTAGGGGTCTGCATGTGTCTTAATTATTACCTGCTTGGTGACATATAAATAGAGATGTGAGAACTATAGTTAGATATAAATAAATTGCACAGACATAGCTAGATAATTTTTTTTTTCTTTGTGGTGCTTACTGATTTAAGTTTTAATTTCATATACCCTTTCACTTATGACTGGATTTCCTTGGAAGTGACACTCAGAGTTTGCTGCTGCAAATGGTTCTTCTGAATGAAAATAATTCTGCTGAGAGCAGTGAGATAACCTGTGAATTTGTGGACTCCTGCACAGAGACACACTGCAGGCACTTAGCAGGAGGAACAGCAGAGGAGGAAAACTTTCAGAAAAGGAAAATGTCTCCGTTGGTGCTATTCTAAATGGTAGCTGCCTTTTTAATTTACTGCACCATCTTTAACAGTAATTATTGCTTCTCCATTGCTGGGTGTTTCCAAATTTGATTCCTCAGCCTCATAATAACCAAGCCAATCTCAACAGTAAAAATAGTTTAAGCACTACCGGTTGGAAGTCACTAGTGGAAGATGCAGCAAGGTGAAAAAAGATCTTTCCTTGGGCTAGGCGGGGCTGTGTTTCCTCAGAGGCCATCCCAAACTCCCTTTCATACTTTGTTGAACGTATACAATTTGCAGGTGTGGAGAAAGGAAAAACCCCAGTACATCAAAGCCAGCATTTCAAGTGTGAACCCTTCCAACCAAGGGGTTTTCTTTCCAGTTGGTCCAGTGAGTCCTCATGTCTTGGGCGAAGTTGAGCTCTTTCAAGGGAGAAAAGATTGTATTGCCCCTGTGAACATCCTCCAAAAGATAACCATTTTCTTAAACTGACTTCTCCCCAGGCTCAGTAAAGAGGGGAAAACACCAGAATGAGTGTGGCCAAGACAGTAAAAACATGAGCATGAAAAAACACATGCACAATTATAACTTCCCTTCCGGTACCACACAAGCTGCGATTTGTATCAGCTGTACACTGAGTGCAAGAAACACAAGTGATCCAGAAAATGAATGAATGATATACTTAATAAATGCAGGAGCAGATTCAGATAAATGTCCCCATCTGACCTTGAAGTCACATGGTTTCAAACCTAAGGTGGCTAGCAATTTACTTCAACTGACCTGTACTCTGCAGGAAGGTAAGCATTTACTGACTCCCTGTTGGGCTGGCAGTTTCCGTATCCAGCATAATTACATCTATTAGAAGTAATTGACTTCTAATGGAACATTTCTACTGACTTCTGCTAGAAAGGGTCCCTGAGATCCTGGGCAATGCTGCCAAAGCACTGCCTGCAATACCAGGCTGCAGACAAGACCTTATGGGCTACCAGTGGGAACCTAATGGGGGATCTCTTTATTCATCCCATTTTGGCTTCTTGACAGATCTCAACAAATGTATGTAATTGCTGGAACTAGAGCCAGAAACTTCCACTATATTCAGGCTTGAATCTTGAGCTGGAATTCACATTTTTGTTTTTTTTTTTTCCTTTTAAAAACACATATATTTTTGTTTTTTAAGTATGTGTGCAATTATTATTTTTTCTCTGCATAATTCTGATCCTGCTTCTAAGATGTTGAGGTAAAAAAGGAAAAGAAAACACGATCTCTGATATTAACAGTTCAAGCTGATGGATCTGGCCTTGCCAGATGAAGACCAGATGCAGAAACACTGCTGACCTCACAAATTATCCCAAACCACTACCAAATAAAACCTGGATTCTTCACTGTCTGAGCTAAAAGCTCCTTTAGCTATAGGTAGTTGCAAGTCTGTACACTCTTTGAATCAGCCAGTGGAAATGGACAGGTTACTCGTGGGTTACAAATCACACCTTGAGCCACCTTCAACCTCATTCAGCTGTATATATTTCAGCTCAGATGGGACAAGGAGGGAAAAAGAAGCTGGGTGAGATGCTTTTGATTACCTGCCCTTCAATGTTTGCTCTTGACTAAAATCATAGAATCACTTTGGTTGGAAAAGACCTTTAAGATCATCAAGTCCAACCTGTAACCTAACCCTGCCATCCCACCACTAAATCCTGTCCCTAAGCACCTCATCTGCCCGGCTGTTAAATCCCTCCAGGGATGGGGACTTGACCACCTCCCTGGGCAGCCCATTCCAGAGCCTGACAACCCTTT
>NW_009259792.1:2438296-2535314 GCF_000687185.1 Egretta garzetta | reverse complement strand
GGGCGGCCTCACCAGTGCCGAGTACAGGGGCACGATCACTGCCCTACCCCTGCTGGCCACACCATTCCTGATACAAGCCAGGATGCCTTTGGCCTTCTTAGCCACCTGGGCACACTGCTGACTCATATTCAACCAGCTGTCAACCAATCCAAACCATGCCATTAAAAAAGTGACCCTAACTTGAGGGTAAATTTCCAAACCCACAGGGCTGCTTTTATAAATAGAAAATAATTTTCACACAAAATGTTTCTTCCTTCCTTCCTTCCTGAAACACAAAATTAATTAATGCTGTCCTGATTTATACCACATGAGGGCTCAGCCCTGTTTCTTCATGATGATCATGTGGGTTTCTTACATGCAAATCACAGAATCCCAGAATCCCAGACTGGCAGGGGTTGGAAGGGACCTCGGGAGATCATCCAGTCCAACCCCCCCTGCTCAAGCAGGCTCACCCAGAGCAGGGGGCACAGGACAGCGTCCAGGTGGGGTTTGAATATCTCCAGAGAAGGAGACTCCACAGCCCCCCTGGGCAGCCTGTTCCAGGGCTCTGTCACCCTCAAGGTAAAGTTGTTCTTCCTCACGTTCAACTGGAACCTCTTCTGCTTCAGTTTGTGCCCATTGCCCCTTGTCCTTGTCCTGCCACTGGGCACCAGAAATGGGCAAGGGACTTCAGCTTCTTTTGGTGTGTTTATGTTTTTAACATATTAAATATTTATTCTTATTTAGACCTTGTTCTGAAGATTATCCTGTTGATTACTCCCCAGTATTCTTAGCACTACACTGACTCGACTTCTGCTTGCAGAGGGCTCAGTCATTTTATCTTACCAAAAAGCTGAGGGAAGTCACCTTCTTTTAATGCTGTAAGCATTAGAAAGTCTTTGTTGAAGAAGGAAATTCTGGTGTTGCTTTGAAGGCTTACCTTCTACAGGTATAACGTATTGGAAAGTGAGCTAATGCTAAAGTGGGTTGTAACTGCTGACTGTTCTTAATAGCAAGTTCATGAATTCCTGAATTATGTGTGTCTGCAGTTCCACCAGCTTGATGTTCCTTGACAGCTACCAGGGAAGTCTCTAAACGTGCTGCTAATTGCATAAAACACAAGAAGGATCAGGAATATATAGTAACATTGTATGAAGTTCAACATGGAGAGCTATAATTTGCTTGTTAATAGAAGGTTATGTTAGGAACTCAGTAGTGAAGAACACTGCTGCAAAAAGGTAGACGAGAAATAAAACAGGCAAAAAATTGCTTGTAACATGATATTTTCAATGCAGCTGTATTGGAGGAAGCGTTAACCAGGACAAGCTTGTAGCATTTAACGGAAAAATAATTAAAACTCTAGCTCTGCAGTTTCTGCCATGTTGAATAATGTCATTCTTTTATGTGGCAAATTTGCTTGTATCCCACACAAGTTTGGCAGCACTATCATTTTTCCAATCATATACAATTAGGTGGAAATGTTGAATCAGAGTATAGAAGTTAGCTACAAAGCTCAAATTATCCCTTTGAAACATGCTTTCTGATATTTTAAGTTTCCTGCTGTAAATATTTTTGAATATCTCATATTACAGTGGCGTTGTGAGAACTGCAGTTAGTATTATCAAAAGGTCTCATGAATTTAATTAAGTTTCACAGATTTATTTTATGCAGAAAGAAAAAAAAAACTGTTTGGAAAAACAATGATACATTTCAAGTCATCATCTCCAAAAGGAAACTTCCAGATTTCTCCCTTGGAATTAATATGTTTTAAACAAAAACAGCTTAACATTTTAATTTTGATATGGTGCATTCTTAAGGTACCAGGTAACCAAAATATCTATAATTTTGTTGGGCGAGGAGAATGGCTCTAAGTTCTGTTCCCTCCAGTTGTGGTTGAAAATGTAATAAGAACAGACTTACAAATTGCAAGACCTTCTTGTATACAATCAGGCTAGAAACTTGCAACATCGAGATGTGCCCATTGGGGGTGGTGTTGACATCAGAAAGTGTGAAGGCACATAATAATAAGCAAGAAAAAGTAAGTTTCCAGATAATTGCATATTTTTTCCTGCAACTGAAAACCAAATCTGAGCTAAGTGTCACAGTCTGAGGTCAGGTTTTGCTTTACCTTGGTATTTCATTCCACTTCATATTGTTGCAATAATTTTGCTTCAGCCTTCCCAAAATCTGCTCTCCTGCCTTGCCCTTTCCTGGTTTTAGGTTGCTTCCCATTGCAACCCTTAAAGACTGATACACTTATAGCTGCAAAGTCCTGAATAATTCCAGCTTGCTTTAACCTTTTGCATCTTAATTTTGAAATAACTATACTCTTGAAAATGATGGAGTCGTATTGTGATAACATCTCTTAATGCCTTCTGTAAGCAAGAATCCAGCTGGCATAAAGTAAAACCACGGGTACAGGTTGCTGACTCTTCTCCCCTCCTGCCAAATTGGCTTTACCACACTGAGAAGAACAATGTTAGTAAAGGAACAAGAGGCTGGACAAAAAGGAGGTTTTGCTCAAACCTCCCACTGATACTGAGTTTCACAGGTAATAAGCAGGACTGGCCTAAGGACAAAAATAAACTTTTTATTTGGCTCTCAGCAAAGGAGAATCTACTCCTACAACACAGAACTTCAGCAAACTTTCCCTGAAGCTAATGAAATTTCATTCAGCTCAGGACTCTTAAAAGTGATTCTAGAAGATGGTATAACTCAGGTTCCTGATATTGGTTTTCTTTCCAAAGCCTGTCACCAGTTAGAGAGTCATTTGGCCATAGATCAGGACACTTTTAAAAAGGTCTACATGTATTTGATGTTCACTTTATGTGCCATGAGGAATAAAAAAATCCAATTCTGTTTTTTCTTTGCAGATTTTTCTGTAACCACATGAATAAACCTGATTGTGCATGCGCCTGTACATGCGATTGTGCGTGTATCTTCTTTAATCAAAAGATAGAACAGGAACTGTCTTTAAATATTCTCATAACTGGACCATACTATGTAGCTAAAAATATATATAAAAAATTAGAGAAGTCTTAAATTAAAAATATGTGCCTCCACAAATCTGAGGGCATTTCACATCTGAATGGACAACAGTCAGCTTCAGGAGATATTTTTTTCCCCTGGCCAGAAAACTTTGTTGCCTCACAGAGAAAAAAAAACAAACATAAAATTCTGGTTAATGCAAATCAAAATTGGAATTTTATTTCTCATACAGAAAATGTCATTTTCTCCTACGTTTATCTTTGGTTTCTCATCCTCAATACTGTACTTGCTCTTTTGCATTCTGTGACATTAAGTAAAGAAGTGTTTGTGGAATCTTCTTTTCTAACGTCACTTTTCTTTCTTAAATGTGATTCTCAATACCGCCCCAACCTGATTATTCTAAAACCACTCGATCATGCTCCAAAGACCAAGTGCTGCACGAATAACAAATTTTAAGTTTTATATTTTAAAAATAATTGAATTTTTCTAATCCTAGGTGTCCCAATCCCATGTCTTAGTTGCAGAACTAAGTAACCTTCCTCTGTATTTGCATTTTAAGTTTCTTTTAACACTTTGCAATATAGATTTTCATACAGAGAACGCTTCTCTTTTTTATAAACAGATGCCACTCTAGCTGTCATTTCAAAGATGTGTGACTGAATTTCTGAAAGTCTAAGAGAAATGTTAAAAGTGACATGAAGTAAAGCAAACGATTTGACTATTGTTTCAAGTGTTCCTTTTTTTTTAAACTTCAGTGGAAAAAAAAGTGACGCTATTATTCAGTAATAACAATAACGATCTTTCTATAACGCTTTAAATTGCTAAAGTTCCTATGTAAACGCTAATTAATTCAAATAATACCCGCAACTTTCGGACGTTACTCTAACCTTACAACAGTAAGTCCACTTGCGTGTGTGCGCGTATGAGGGCTACATTCCCTCCATGTATTCATATGCGCAGACTCTACGGTCATTTGTCAGTCTCTAATAAGAAACAGAAGTGACATCTGTCATGCATTCCAGTAAACACATTAAGCAACCACAATAGGACCCCAAAATGTTTACTCCAGTACTCTAATTAATTGTGACTTGCTGTAACAGAGTTTTCTATGAATTAACCAGAAAGATCCATGCTCTCTTCTCCCCCTGCTGTAGCTTTTTGTGCAGTGGGAAAAGATTTAAACTAAAGACTTCCCTTCTGGCCCTGCCAAGGTGCATTTTTTCCTCATAGACTTGACTTGCAGTAGAAGTTGATGTGAGAGTTTGTCATGGCTGTTTTGACAGTCCGGTCATCCTAATCCAGGGATCTGGTCCCTGTGGTTTGTCAATTATCCTACTAACCCTACAGCGAGAGGAACACTCAAGGCACTGAACTGTCATCCAATAACCAAGAAATAATGTCAGCAGCCAGTGAGTAGGGATTGTGAGAGATGGGGATGCTTTTGACAACAGAGAAGTGTGGATCATTTCAGCATTTATTTTATTTATAGGCATTCGTAACAAATTAATTATATCTCACTGCAAGGCTCCACTAAAACTTGCTGGATCCAGACCTGCATGCTCACACAGGATGATGAGTGCGGTTGAGCGCAGAGATTGCAGCACAGCAGATCCAGGCGTGGAGCTTCGATTCCCAGTTTCTTTCACCCCCCTCCTGTGACCTTGAGCTTGTTACTTGACTTGGATATGTTTCAATATCCCCCTGGATAAACTGAGGATAAAAGCATCCACTCTTAAGAGCAGACAGAGCCTTAATCAATTAGTGTCTGTAAAGGACATTAAGATCATTTAGCAAAAGGTAGAATTAAAGTGCAAATTATGCTAAGGTCCTATTGAAATGAAAGGCAAGTGTGTTTAAAAGGGGATTTAGATGCAGAAGGCTAGAGAGCAAAGAAAATCTACGTGGAGGATCACAGGAGGCTTGATTCTGATCCAGTGTGTATCAGGATAATTTGGCTTAACTCCCTACTTAATACTAACAAAGCAGGCTCTGCCCTGGATTCTCACTTGGTGTAAAGTTACACTGGTCTACGATTGCACCAATTAAACCAACTGAGAGTCCAAATTCTTAGCTCTTGAAGTCCTCATAATTAGAGCTATAATTTTGTTTTTTCATTTTCTGAGTCTGTTTTTCCCTGTTGTTTCTCAATCACAGGTTTACTCTAACCATGTTGAAGTGAGAAAATACGTCAGAAGAAATGAAGTAATAGAGGCAAACTAAATCTCTGGAGTCATCCTGTTTCCAAGTGAGCCACAGCATGACCAGCAAGACTGGATAATGGCATGGGTACCAATGAGAGTCTCTTACACCTTTAGTTTCTCTAGTTGAGATGTGGTACAGCACCAGCAGTAAACAGTTCACATTTTCTAACACCCGACAGCTCTTCAGAGAAGCACAGGGTGAGAGATGGGTCAATTCACTTGGCAGGCATTTTTCACCATTGGGGTAACTTCTTTTGAACTGGTATATGTGTCCAGCTCTGGAGCCCTCAGCACAAGAAGGACATGGAACTGTTGGAGCAGGGCCAGAGAAGGGCTACAAAAATGATCCGAGGGCTGGAGCACCTCTCTTGTGAGGACAGGCTGAGAGAGTTGGGGTTGGTCAGCCTGAAGAAGGCTGCGGAGAGACCTGATTGTGGCCTTTCAGGGCTTAAAGGGGGCCCATAGGAAAGATGGGGAAAATATTTTAGTAGGGCCAGCTGTGACAGCACAAGGGGTAATGGTTTTAAACTAAACCAGGGTAGGTTTAAACTGGATATAAGGAAGAAATTCTTTACAATGATGGCAGTGAAACCCTGGCAGGGGTTGCCCAGAGAGGTGGTGGAGGCCCCATCCCTGGAAACATTCAAGACCAGGTTGGACGGGGCTCTGATTAACTTGATCTAGTTAGCGGTATCCCTGCTCCCTGCAGGGGGGTTGGACTGGATGACACCTAGGGATCCCTTCCAACCCAAAGCATTCTATGATTCTATGATTCACTTTTCTCATTTCCAGAAAATGGTGTGGGAATAGGCCATCCAACACGGTATTGGGATGAGCTATTATAAAACGCAGCTGACAGGAAATTTAAGATTTTAAGGGATTGTTTTAAGACTGCTTTTAGTAGAATAAAAAATTTAGAGCTCCAGCTTGTGGTGGTTGGGAAGGTTTATTCTGGACACTAGTGCAGAAATGGAAAGGAGAAATTTAAGGTGACTCCTGGAAAGAAAATTCTTCCAGTTGTAGGTGTTTCAAAACCATGGGCGCTACCATTAGAACAACTGAATGTAATGGATCATAGTAGATCATGCTACTCATCAAATAATTTTGTCTCCTACATATCCCCTATGTGACTGAAATATGCACATTCACTGTTGACATTTAGGGAAGTCTGGAAAAACAGAGATGTCTCAAAGTGTCTGTTTAAAATCACCACCTTCATTCTTAGCTATATTAGTGGGAAATCAAAATCTGGAGTCCGGGACCTTTCGTGGTCATGTCTGATATTAGACCCTAGCTATTTCAATTGCAGTATTGTCATCAAAACTGGAAAACAGCTGGAAGCTAGCCCAGGAAAATATGGTACTTTAGCAATGTGTTGCTATGTGAATATCACTTCACTGTGCAAAATTTAAACCATCTTGTTCATGAAAACCTTGGAAGTATTTGCCCTACACAGAAAACAACCCCAACCTTTGGAACAGCCCAAATGCGAAACAACTGATCCAACTGAAACCAGCTGAAACAGCTGGTTCTTGTCATTCTCCATAGCATTCAGGTAGCTTAGGGTAACTTCTCATCTATAGAAGCATTGTCTTGCCATCAAACACTAAAAAAGTCTGTGCCGGGGATGAATATTTGCAAAGATTAAGGCAGAAGCCATGCCCTGATGTGGAAGCATACACTGCATAAGGAAATAGCACTCAGCTCCCGAGAGCCAAAACCACGAATGAGTTAACGTCTCCCCAAATGAAGGCCACTGAACTTTGTTCTCCATGTATCTCACCATTTTATGATCTGAATGTGATCCCTGCTGTTGAAATGTCGGTCAAGAAAACCTTTTTTTGGCTCGTTTATGTACTTGCTGTCTTGTAAATGTAGATTCCCATTGCCACTCACCAAGCTGATGGGTGTTTGTCTTGATAATTCCCCCCCTCCATGCAAACAAACTGCAGCAGAATCACAACAGATCTCACACCCAAGTGCCCAGACCACAGTGTCTTATAAACTTATTTTATACCAGTGACTTGGGGAGCAGCAATACCCATCCCAGGCTTCAGGCCAGTCTCTTCATCCCACCCTCAGTGGGAAAGGACATACATTTTTCAGGTCATTTGTTTTGTTTTTTAAAAGATGGGCATGCTGGTTAACGCCAGCAGGTCTGAAGATATTCAGACATGTGAGGACCTGTGTCTGGGCGGTGGATATTACAGTCAGACTGCTAGTGAGGTGGTCGAGGGAGGATGGTAAACACAGCCCTTCCCCTGACTCTCCCCACAGTGAGGAGTCTAACTCTCTAATAGCTCAGAAGGCTTATTCCATAAACATCGGATCCTTTAAAACAATTTGCAGGAAAGTTATATTATCAATGAGAAACTTTAAATCTCTAAGACTGCTACTTGACAATTTGTCACTCAACTTCAGCAAAACTATAGGGGAAAAGCACAATGAATTAATGAATAGCAACAAATCCCCATGACAACATGTTACTTCATTAAAATTTTATCAGCATTCTTCCGAAGGAAAGCATGCCTTCTGTTCTATGCTGAGTTTCTTCTACAGTGTTTTACAGACAATTCACAGCATTCTGGCGCTTCAAAATTAGTTCCTGTGGAGAGTGAGCTATACACAGACTCTAGATTGTGTCACACAGTGGTCTCCTGGGTGCCATGATGAAGTTTTGCCTACATTTTTTGTGTGTATCTTATGCCTTAAACATTAATCAAGCATTTCCCAATTGCTTTCTTTGAGAATAGGTTAATTAGCTGCAAATGCATCTCTGTGTTAATTTTCAGCAAATGCATTAAACTGCATTTCATAAATATTTTCCTCGCAACCAAATAAAAGCTTTGAAAGGAAAATGTTTTCATTGCTTTCGCTGGGGCTCTATCTTACGATTTTTTTTTCTTTTTTCGTTTTTTTTTTTTTTTTTGTGGGAATCCATAAAACATATCCATTGGTGTTCAGTGCATTTCTCAGTTCTGGATGTAAGTACAAAAAAAGAATAATGATAAATTGGTTGCTAGATACTGTAAGCTTGCCAATATAATCTTAGGATTTGATAAAAAAGAAAAATTCCGCTGCTCAGAAATAGAGTATTTGCTCGGAAATTCAAATTGTTTTAAAGAGGAAAAAAGCATATAGATTGGGTGAAAAAAGCCAAAATTACTCTTAAAAATAAATAATAGCTCATATGGAAATCAGTAATCTATCCTGGTTATATTAATAACGTTTCCCCAGAGTACTACAGTCCACTTACTGTGTGTATTTGGCTCTAAAAACACCTAGCAAGAAAACATCTGTTCCCAAAAACTTTGTAAGCCAGATAGCTTTGAGATGCAAAGGCTGCAGGGGAGGAAATTCACTTCTACCTTTTCACCTGTGAACTAAGGTGTTTGACACAGGGATTGGGGTGTTGAAACGAGCAGCTGAAATCCTGATTCTTTTTCTTTTAGTTAGGTAGGAGGAGGCAGAATGAAGTGTCCATACTTATCATGTAAGTTTTCTGAGCCAGTTGGAAGATATTAAAAAAAATGATGTATCTTTAGCATTAGGTAGTTATTTTCTACAAACCATAAACACTGCAAAAGGAAGAAACCAAAGCTTCCTACTTCCAGCCAAATGCCTGAACTGCTCATCTCTGTCTTCTCTCCTTATGGCCCCATCAATTTGCCAGTCTTGAGCAGTGGTTCTGGAGGAAACATGTAGAGATCTATCTATAGAATACCCCAATGATGAGAAAATTCTGACTGGGCGTGGAAACTGTTGTCATAACTACCCCACAACTCAAGGAAAGACTACAAAACAAGGTCTTCTGCCTTCTGCATGACTAATCTAACCACTGGACTGTTATGCCAAATATTTTTATGCTGTATTTTTTTTTTTAAATTGAATTCATTGCAATCTTAGTAAGAGACTCAATTCTGAGCAAGCTCAGCGATGTGAGTACCTCAAGTGTCTGAGCAGCGTGGATATCTTGATCTTGAACCCGAGCCTCTAACTTCTTTTGGAAAATTAATCTCTGTGGTCATGGTCAGTTCAACAAAGCCAAGGCCCTACCAGATGTTTCCCACAGCACCACTTGATTGCACAATGAAGCTTGTTATGTGAAATGTAAGTGCCAGTAGCACCTTTCCTTAGGTTGCGCCACTGAATAAGGCCCTAACTGCATCTAAATGACACATAAGTTTATATGACATGCTCCAGATAACATAAAAACCAGGTAAGAGATGTCACAATGCTTAGCAGATGTCTGCATCTCAATGGGGAACATCAGTGTTCATTGGGAAATTTTTTCTCTCTGCCCATTGTTTAACTTTTTATTTTTTTCCGAATCACCTGCAATCCAGCTAAACCAACATATTTATACAGCGATCATCTTCCTATACAGAGTATTTAACAAAAGAAATATAGAGCAGTCCTGTTTCTTTCAATGTGAGGTTTCCATTGAAATTGGTGAGCTCTGGGTCAGGTTCTGTAGATCTTGGTAGGATAAACACTGAAAGAAGCACTGTATGAGTAAACTAAGGAAACTGAGATATGTATTCTCTTATTAAAAATAGCTTTAATACTAGCTGTACTGCTATATACTACTAATAACTAGATATAAGGAAGACATTCTTTACAGTGAGGGTGGTGAAACACTGGAAGGGGTTGCCCAGAGAGGTGGTGGAGGCCCCATCCCTGGAAGCATTCAAGGCCAGGTTGGACGGGGCTCTGAGCAACCTGATCTGGTTAAAGGTGTCCCTGCTCCCTGCAAGGGGGTTGGGCTGGGTGGGCTCTAGGGGTCCCTTCCAACCCAAAACATTCTATGATTCTATGATTCTATAACTCAGTGTTTCCTCTGTCACACTTGTGTACAGTTTTTGATTATTACAGTTCATGAGATGTCATCCCAGGACTCATTTTAAATTAACAAATCCAGGCCCAGCACGTTACAGATCTAGTCTGTTCTTAAGAAACCAAACACAGGACAACACCACACTCCTGCGAAAAGAGATCTCCTCGTCCTTTTCCTACAATTCTATCTCCTTTTCAGCTTGTGTCCTTTCCCTTTCCACTCAAGAAAGGATGGGTGTTGGACACTTTAGGATGGCTGGTCGTTTTACGTTCTTGTGGCACCATCATGAGGCAGTTCTAGAACACAAATTTGTTGCTTCCTGGACTTGTTTACTGGGACCCCCAAGTTTATTTTATCACAGTTAGATAAGACTCAAGTATCCCATCATTATGGTTTTTGGCAGTCAGTAGACAGTACGACAGTTGTCTGCAGATGCATCTTTCCACATTTGTTATCCAACAACTTGGCCTTATGAAAATGTTTATCAAAACCTCTTCATCAGTAGCTCTTGTTCTTTTCAGTTTCAGCAATCCCAACAGAGATGCACCATCCCTTTACTTCATTATTTGCATCAGGGCTAAGAATGTAAAAATAGCTACTGTTATTACACGGCAGTTTTCAGAAATACAGATAGTGCCAGGTTGTAGCCAGGAGGACATTGAATATGATGTACTTGGTGCACTTACTGACGTACATGGATTTAATGTTATTTCAGGGTTCAGTAATCTGTGGCATGAGTGTCAAAGATACTTTGGGAGCAGATTTCAAATGGCGGGCAGCTGGGTCAGGAGCTGGGAGTCATGGTACTCTTAGAAAGGCTTCAGGGGGAGGCAGGCGCTATCAGGATGCAAGTTACCTTGCTACCTTGCTCTCTTGCAGACAACAAAATACAGGACAAGGGAACTGATAGCCACTCACATTCAAAGGCAGAATCTCCTGGTGCGTTTCTTTTGGCAAAAACATCTTCAAGTTTGGGGACAAAATCTAGTCAAGGACATGACCTCTGCAAGACGGTCAGACCACTAAATGCAACATGCTTTTCTATACCCTGTACTTTTCAACCCAAGCCCTTGTTTGTGTGAAATGTCTAACGATGTTTGGCCACACAACAGAACTCAATCATGATTCTGAAATGACAGCTATCATTACCCATAACCAAAGCCAAATAGTCAGTGTGTTATTCTTGGAGAAAGCAAAGGAAAATCTATTTTCTTTCTTCTCTTCTTTTCTTTTCCCTCTTCTGAAGACATCAGTAACTTGTGAATTAAAAAGCAAGGGGAGGTGGCTTTGAGCACGATTCAGATAAAGCTGTTGTGGGGAGCGTGTGGTGCTATTTAAGTTCCTTCTGAACTCTGCCTGCCTGTCTCTGTCCTGTAGTCTTTTTGAGGCAGCTTTTGTTAAAGGCGAGTCATGCCAATCAATCCTGGCAGGTGGTCTTTTTAGTTCCAGGTGTTGACAACAGGTATTTACTTTGGTCTCCTATATCATGTATCACAAAGGGAGACGGTGAATTCGGCATTCTTTGGCAGAAAGATGATAGATGACATTTGCTGGCTCAACATTCTTCATGCGACCATCTCCAACAGTTGTTACTCCAGTTCATGTGCCTCTCGGTAAGGAGTAACTGCAGATTCAGGACTTGAAAATTCACCGTCCTATGCAGAGTGGTCTCTCCACCAACAAGCATACTTCAAAGAAACACTATGCTCTCCGGTTCTTTGTATTTTGTTATAAGGGAGCTTTTCATTCAGGGGCTTTTAATTTATCCCTGGGTTTTAATCAGCTGCACTTTATTTTAATCTTAGTCATTTTTATAGAAATCTGATGGTGAATTAGAAACAGATGCATCCCTTGCAGACATTTCCTAAAAACTACAGGATGCTTAGAAAGAATCTGCTCGCTAGTGTCTAGGAAAGGGCCATTGGGGATTGATATATATTTGTGTACCTTTATTAAATTAAATTAATTATCTGAGAGCATGAAATTATCTCAGTGCCTGATCTTTTCGTTTTTTCTGTTTGTCTTTTGCATGCCACGTCATGTATGCCACATATTTCTAGCCAAACCCCTGAATTCAGGTTTTAGCAATCAAAACAATGCTTAAAACATGCCTGTTCAGATAACTGCTTGTTTGGAGATAAACTGCACTTATTTAGCTTAAATTTATTTATGTATTGTGGGTTGTTGTTGTTTTTTCAGTGTTTTTTTGCTATTGTGGAAGCACCTTCAGGTAACATGAGCAATGTGAACATAGTCTCTCCCCTGCCTTGTATATTCCAAAGCAGTTTTATTAAATAAGTGCTATGGACAGCTTGGTAAACCACTAAAAGTAAACCCCCAGTTCCCTAAGAGCTTGACTATTCGTATCCTGGTTTTTGGAAGAAGCCTTCCCAAGGGAAAAGGGCAAGAGAGAAAAGCGTTGCTAGGTGGTGAGACTAGAAAATTAGAGGAAAATGAATAAATGAGAGGACTGCTCTCAATAATCCCATCCAAACAGGACCTATCATGAAAAGAAGAGAAGAAAGGATATATTAAAAAAAAAAATAATCCTCTGGACTCTGAAGTTCTTTTCTGTAGTCAGCCTCAAAATTGCTCATACTGACCTATGTTCACCCGAAGGAACATGTCCATTGCTTGGATGATGGGACAACATGTAATTGCAGTGTCCTGAAAAAACCCAAAGCAAGCATAGTGACTCCAGGAACTACATCTCTAGACTCTGCTCAAGAGCAGGTGTAGGCAGGTGATCCACATCTGTACTAGTAACCAGATGCTCCCCACAAGACACAGGTAATTCTCTGCCTCAAACAGAAGGTAACACCCAAACTGGCTGTTGGATAGGGTGGCCAGAGTAGACCATCAGTCCATGACTGTGAGAAATTGGGTCAGTTCTAACTGGCCAGTGCTAAACTGTGTCAGAGCCCATATTATAGTTTTCACAAAATACATGCCAGTACTTGACAGTGCCTTAAACTTGTTTATTTTATTGATATAGAGGTAGCCAAAGCCTCTGTGTTGGCTTACAAAGCTCTCAGTATAGATGCTGGAGGACAGAGCTACAGGGTGTTTCCTCCTCCTCCTCCTCTTGCCCTCCTTGATATTATTGTATTAGGATAGGATAGGATAGGATAGGACAGGACAGGATAGTTCAGTATAGTTCAGTAGGAAGGGACCTACAGTGATCATCTAGTCCAACTAGATGGAGTGTTGTGGCATGGCATGCTAACTGCTTGAATGTGCTCATGGCCTGCCCTAAGAAACCAGGCTGCTCCACAGCTCAGGTGTGTCTGTGTCTCTGCTCGGTGCCCGTTCTCTTGTTAATCCAGAGCTTGGAGATGAGCTGAGCTTCAAAACAGGCTTGAACCTAAAAAGGTAAACATGGATGGGTTCCCCTCATGGTTTCATTAGCAAAATGACCTGTTCAGGCCCTTTCCCCTGCAGGTTGTGTTGTACTCCGCACCAGCTCAGCTTTACTGATCTATGAACTTGGAAGAAAAAATTGCAAGCCAGGTTCACATCTTCCCACGTTCACCATGTTCAGCCGGCATTGCTTCTACAGGACCTCTCTGTCTTGCCTTTGGTTTCTCTCTCGAAGTATCTCCTTGTCATTGCCTCACAGGTGTTGTCTTAGTGTCTTTTAGCCTAACTTCATCAAGAATTTTGCAGTCTTTATATGCTAGCCCGAATAACATAATTTTTTGGGTTTTATATATTTTTAAATAGGGTTAGCATTCCTATATTGACTATCCAGAGAGGGGAAGAACTCATTGAAATGGTGGCAAACACACTGAAAAGCTTCCTCTAAAATGGAAAACTGTTTTGACTTTTTGCATTTTATTCTCAAAGAGAGGTCTTTTATCGACACCAGCTCAGCACCTTGGAGAGAAAAATGATATCTTGAAAAAGGCTTTTAAACCCTGAGGTTGGCTGTGGGTTTTTTTTTTCTTTTCCCTAGACTTTGTAAACACTTTTCTCTGTAAAAGTAATGCACATAATTGTGGGATCTTCCATCTCTTTATAAGCAATATGGTCTATGTATTACAAATCTCAAAAAAAAAGCTTTTTTTTTTTTCCTTTTTTCTTTTTTTTCTCCTGTTTTTGGATGGAAGTTACTCAGTTAGGGAATAAATGCAGAACACAAAGATGTCATTTTCTTTCTTAAACAAGGTCAGTACCCTGACAATAAGGGCACTTTAAAAGCTTTCTATTGTGCATGTGTTCATGGGGGAGAAGGAGCTGATCAATGCCCTTTCAGGTTTTCAGATTTCTTTTTAGGACTTTTCCTTGGGTTCTTTTTTTTTTCTTTCTTTCTTTCTTATTTTTTTTTCCCTGTTAAAAGTGAACTAAATATTTTATTTTGTAAGGAGGAAATAAAACACCAGTTACGTTGCCATATTTTAGCAAGGAAAATCAGTCTGGTCCAGGTCTGAGTTCAGGTTTTTATTTTTTACTTGTAATAGCTAAGAAAAATCTCAACAATATTGTAAGAAAGAAATACGTGGCTGTTTGATTTGCAGGCACAGATTGGCCCCCGATCCTACAAACAACGAGGCAGGGCTGCAATTTTATTAAAGTGAGACTTAGAGGAGCCATATCGTGAGCACTTAGAGTCAGTTACTGGTTTAAGACGTCTCTTGCTAGACAAGCAACAGAAAGATAGTCCTGGTTTTGTCATGGTGGCCTCATGAGATGAAATTCATCTCCTCTAACTTGGTCTCTAGCATGGATGTTTCCATGTTACTCAGCTGCCCTCAAATCCTATGGGAGTCAATGAAAAGGAATTATTCCAACTTCAGATTTTATCTCCTGCTTTTTCTGCCTCACATTTAGTCACGACCACATAGGGCTTTCTATTTGTGCCATACCACGTCTGTTTATTACAGCAGGAGTGGCTACAAAGAGCCAGATAGACTGTTATTGCTATATCACAATATTTACCTTGCCTAAGAAGTATTTTGTGGTACTGATTGCACAAATACTGACTGTCCTTTCAAGGACCAGCTTCGCTTAGGAGTGCGTACGTTACAAATATCAAGGTATGTTGAACTGATTCAGATGGTAAAGCCTGAGGAAATAATATGGCCAATGCACAGAGAATAGTAACGCTAGCATGATTTATCTTCCCTTAGAAAAGCGAGGCTGCTTGCACTCTTAAGACATGCAGAACTGTGAAATACTTTATATGACTAAGCGTGAGATTTTTGGATGTGCCACACTTAGAAGAAAAAATGCCAGTTGTTTCTAAATGAACTTATGCTCTTAATTCTGCTTGAAAATACCCTAGTCTAGCAAAGCAACAACGGCAAGGTGTTTCTATCAGGTCTGGGTGTTATTCAGCAAAACATCCGTACTCACACCTAGATCTAAACCAGTTCAGAAAAGTGCTAAGGGCAGGCTGAAGTCCTCTGTGGAGCTGGGTGGAACTGCTCAGGTGCTTAAAGTGAAGAATGTTCCTCAGAGCTTTGCTGAATCCATGTCAAAATCAGTTTAAAAAAGCTTAAGACAGCTTAGCCCTGCTGACCCGCAGACTGATACAGGTGTAGTACATGATCCCAGTGCCGTTGCACATGGGGCAATTCAAGGATGGAGCCGTACTTTTCCTGCTCCCGTCTCTTTAAGGTAGATATAACATTTCTTTAACATAATTTTGATGCTGATTTCATTACAGTGTTTAAAGGAAGATCAATGTAAATGTATGATATCAGCTACCTCATATAAAAGTCTTTTATATAAGCAGGTGGTTTTGGACCTTGCCTCCAGCTATACCTTTTGATCATTTAGAAGGCTACTGATGTACCCCAGGCAACTTACGTAAAACAGTTATTTGTACTCATTTAATGCTATACCTTTAAACACCCCTTTAATCTATTTGCAGCTGTAAAAGGCTCACAGTATGGAAATGTTTTAAAGGAGTAGGTTTAACTTCTACAATTAGGCTGGATTTTATTCTGGGTAGAAATGCTCTACCTCTTCCTTCAACTTGTACGATCATGTACACATCCAAACACGCATGCTCCTCTGTTCGGAGAAAATCTCAAAGCAGCAGCTCCTCTATCAAAGGGCGGTATTGCTGGATGGCTAATGACTGGGTGAGGGCTGCAGGAATTTTTGTATCTATCTGTTCCAGTAAGGGCTTTTCAGTGCTTCACACAATTCAGGAAACCTGTTAATCACTAAAAACGAAATGTATTTGTATTTATCATAAAAAATGACAATTTGTGCTTATTTCTTGTTACTGTGGATAAGCCCCATTGGCCAAACAATGTAAACCAGTTAATAACATGGCCAAAGATGAAAGCATAGAACTCAGATTTCTTACTGTGATTGGCCTTACTAAACTTACGCCATGGGGGAGTGTGGCCCAAGATTCGCAAACCAGAGAGTCTGGTGATTTCATTCTTTATTAAATTATGTGATTGAACCCATTTTTCCGTTTTCTCCCTGCTTTTGTTTCCCAGGTCAAAACCACAAACAGTGAAGTCCACTTAAAATGTAAGAGAACTTCATTCAGCATAATTTTCATGTATGCTCTGTGCTCATGTGCTCTGTGCTATGATCACCAATAAATGTGCACAGCAAATCCATTTTATTAATACCTTTAATTGCTTCCAGAAGGTTCAAGTGTTTTATTCTGTCAAACCAGCCATAGAAAGACAATTAGATACCAGTTAACACATTTACTGTTCTTATTGGTTTTTGATAGCAACAATCATAAAACAATAAAAGCATTCCTTCTCCATAATGATATTCTGGGGAGCCAGGTGTTCTGCATCTTAGAACAAAATTACTACCTTTTATAAATAAAAGCTTTGTATAACACTGCAGTACCAGAAGGTGCAAGGGATGTAACAAACTAGTTACATGCTCATATATATTTTTCCCCCTTGGATTCATCTGCAGAAGCTGTACACCTAGATCTATCTATGCACACAAATATGTTTATGTATAAACACATACACACACACATGCATGCGGGTTTTTTTTAAACTGGAGTGGTGACAGCTATCTTAAAATCCATAAGCAGACACATTTCTCTAGTTTATGATGTGGTATCAACATTGTGACCAGCAGCTATTAAACCAATATAGTGAATGCCTATAGCAAATTTGCCTTAACACACAAAGGTAGATGCCACAATTGACATCGCTAATGCGTTTTTCTCAATCCCTTTGGCAGCAGAGTGCAGGCCACAGTTTGCTTTCACTTGGAGGGGTGTCCAGTACACCTGGAGTCAACTGCTCCAGGGGTGGAAACACAGCCCTACCATTTCCCATGGACTGATCCAGACTGCACTGGAACAGGGTGAAGCTCTAGAACATCTGCAATATATTGATGACAACGTCGTATGGGGAAACACAGCAGAAGAAGTTTTTGAGAAAGGGAAGAAAATAGTCCAAATCCTTCTGAAGGCCGGTTTTGCCATTAAACAAAGTAAGGTCAAGGGACCTGCACAGGAGATCCAGTTTTTAGGAATAAAATGGCAAGATGGATGTCATCAGATCCCAATGGATGTGATCAACAAAATAATGGCAATATCTCCACCAACTAGCAAAAAGGAAATACAAGCTTTCTCAGGTGTTGTGGGTTTTTGGAGAATGCATATTCCAAATTACAGCCTGATTGTAAGTCCTCTCTATCGAATGACTCAGAAGAAGAACGATTTCAAATGGGGCCCCGAACAACGACAAGATTTTGAAGAAATTAAACAAGAGATAGTTCATGTAGTAGCCCTTGGGCCAGTATTTGCAGAACAAGATGTAAGAAATGTGCTCTACACCACAGCCAGGGAGAATGGCCCTACCTGGAGGCTCTGGCAGAAAGCACCAGGGGAGACTCAAGACCAAACCCTAGGATTTTGGAGTCGGGGATACTGAGGATCCGAGGTCCACTATACTCCAACTGAAAAAGAGATATTGGCAGCATATGAAGGGGTTTGAGCTGCTTCAGAAGTGATTGATACTGAAGCACAGCTCCTCCTGGCACCCTGACTGCTGGTGCTGGGCTGGATGTTGAAAGGGAGGGTCCCCTGTACACATCATGCAACTGATGCTACATGGAGTAAGTGGGTCGCACTGATCACACAATGAGCTCGAACAGGAACCCCAGTCGCCCAGGAATCTTGGAAGTGATCATGGACTGGCCAGAAGGCAAAGATTTTGGAGTATCGCCAGAGGAGGAGGTGGTACGTGCTGAAGAGGCCCCACCGTATAATAAATTGCCAGAAAATGACAAGCAATATGCTCTGTTCACTGATGGATCCTGTCGTCTTGTGGGAAAGCATTGGAGGTGGAAGGCTGCTGTTTGGAGTACTATATGACAAATCACAGAGACTGCTGAAGGAGAAGGTGAATTGAATCAGTTTGCAGAGGTGAAAGCCATCCAGCTGGCTTTAGATATTGCTGAAAGAGAAAAATGGCCAGTGCTCTATCTCTATACTGACTCATGGACAGTGGCAAGTGCCCTATGGGGGTGGTTGCAGCAATGGAAGAAGAGCAAGTGGCAGCACAGAGGCAAACCCATCTGGGCTGATGTATTGTGGTAAGATATTGCTGCCTGGGTAGAGAATCTGGCTGTAAAAGCACATCATGTAGATGTAGATGCTCACGTAACCGGGAGTCAGGCCACTGAAGAACATTTCAAAAACCAGCAGGTGGATGAGGCTGCTAAGACTGAATTCGTTCAGGTGGATCTGGACTGGCAACATAAGGGTGAATTATTTGTAGGTTGTTGGGCCCATGACACCTCAGGCCATCAAGGAAGAGATGCAACATACAGATGGGCTCGTGATGGAGGGGTGAACTTGACCATGGACACTACTGCACAGGTTATTTGTGAATATGAAACATGTGCTGCAATCAAGCAAGCCAAGCAGTTAAAGCCTTGCTGGTATGGAGGACAATGGCAGAAATATAAATATGGGTAGGCCTGGCAGATTGGTTATATCACATTCCCACAAACCCTCCAAGGCCAGAATTATGTGTTCACCATGATGGAAACAGCCACTGGATGGCTGGAAACATACCCTGTGCCCCATGCCACTGCCCGGAACACTATCTTGGGCCTTGAAAAGCAAGTCTTAGGGTGACATGGCACCCCAGAAAGAATTGAGTCAGACAATAGCACTCATTTCTGAAACAACCTCATAGACACCTGGACCAAAGAGCATGGCATCAAGTGGGTCTATCACATCCCCTCTCATGCACCAGCCTCCAGGGAAATGGAATGATACAATGGACTGTTAAAGACTACACTGAGAGCAATGGGTGGTGGAACATTCAAACATTGGGATACACATTTAGCAAAAGCTACCTGGTTAGTCAACACACGAGGATCTGCCAACTGAGCTGGCCCTGCCCAGTTGAAACTTTTACATACTGTAGAAGGGGATAAAGTCCCTGTAGTGCACATTAAAAATATGCTGGGGGAGATAGTCTGGGATACTCCTGCCTCGGGCAAAGGCAAACCCATTCATGGGGCCCAAAGTCATGGACTAAATGAACTCAATGAACATTTTATAAGGATGGCCCTTAGACTGAGGGAATTATATCTGTGTGTATATGTCAAAAAACAGGAAAGGTGTTGGTGATTAACTGGAATGTATTGGAAAGTGTAGGACCTGGGCATGACATAGATGGTATAGAATAAGAGGGGGATACTGTCCGGGTTTTGGCTGGAACAGAGTTAATTTTCTTCCTAGTAGCTGGAATACTGCTGTGTTTTGGATTTAGGATGAGAAGAATGTTGGTAACACACTGATGGTTTAGTTGTTGCTGATCCTCCTCCCAGGCCAGGTGCTGCGATAAAACCTCGGTGGCAGGGGAAGGCCCAGCCCAACTCAAAGCTCCTGACCAGAATCTGGCCCATGGGGAGAAGCTGACCCAAACTGGCCAGAGTGATATTCATGATGTCATATGACATCATGCTCAGTATATAAAGTGGGGGGAGTTGACCAGGGAGCAGCGATTGCAGCTTGAGAACTGGCTGGGCATTGGTCAGCAGGTGGTGAGCAATTGCATTGTGCATAATTTCTTTTGTATTTTCTTTTATCATTATTGTTGTTCTTGTTATTGTTATTTTTTTCCCTTCCTTTTCTTTTCCTATTACGCTGCCTTTATTTCAACCCATCCCCCCGCCCCCCCAGTTTTCTCCCCCATCCCACTGGGGAGTGTGGGGAGTGAGAGAATGGCTGTGCAGTGTTTAGCTGCCTGCCAGGTTAAACCACAACAGGATACTAAAACCAAATACAGACACCTATGTCTAAGCTAGATGTAGAGCTTCCCTTCCTAAATAGTTACTTTCTTCTAAAATCAGATCTCTAAGAGAGAGAGGGCATCAGCCCCAAACTGGCCATTCATCTCCCCATTGACTGTGAAGGAAATCTGGTATGGTTCTACCTGCAGATGTTTGTTCTGTAGACATTTAACAAGATGCAAGATGAATCTCATTCTTTCTGCTCCTTTCTGCAAAATTCAAGACCAAAAAGTCTTTCTGAATTGCTGTTCTTTTATTACTGTAAACACTGATATCAGAAAATAATTTTGATAAGAACAATAAACTCCATCCTGAGAGCTGAGAGTAATTTCTGCTCCTAATTCTCCTTTTTGAAGGGTATTCTTCACTGTTTTGATGACTAAACGCCTTCTACTTTCCTAAATTTTGAATGGACACTTTCTATCACTGAACCTTCTTTGCCTAGGAAAGCAGTTAGATCTTATGTTTCATGGCATATTTAATTTATCTCCCCCCCCATTCCTAAGTATTCATCAGAATCAGAGACAAGATCAGAAATATAAATTGGTTTAAAAGATGTTGACCAATGTAAAAAGATGCCTCATAAAAACTAAAATCAGAATTCAAGTCACAGACCAAGTGAGAACTAGGAAAGAAATTAAAGCAATGTAAAAAGATTCCTATGAGGTAAGGAAAAAAGTGGAGTAAGTTGTGAAGATGGGACGAACCCAAAGGTCAGAAGGTGAGCAGAACCCAACCGCCACCCAGGTTCAGTGAGTCCTCCTTGCTCAGATTTACACATCATTCCTAATGGATCTGCTTTCTACAGCATCCTCATTATTTGGCAAAAACTAATCCAAACGTGATCTGCCACATGTTTACTCATTGAATTTGTCAGAGAAATGTGCCAGATCTAAAAAGAGTAAATGAATCTTATTTTTGTTCTTCAGCTTTCATCTGGGAGCTAGAACCTCTTCATAATGATTTAGTTCATGATAACATTTTAATCTTGGAAATGTAGAGATTGTCTAATTTATAATTATACTGCAATGCAAAATACATATACTTATTTATGTCTGTAAGGATATGCACATGTATGTTTATATAAAACACTATGTGCATGAAATCATCTCCAAAATCTCTGTCTGTATTCACATAGCTCCTCTTGACAATCTGTGAGAGACTTCAAGGATTACTGCACCAGTAACTCTTTCATCTTTCTTCCCATGTGTGATTTTGACCCAGACAGCTTCCCTTTCACCCAAGATATTCCTTCTTGTTTCTTTACTGTTGCATTAAATGAATCAGTATCCCATCACCTTTAACTATATTATTCTTGATTTTGAACAGCTCACTCCTGTCAGTTCTCATCTTCCAGTCTTGACTGCTGTTTAACCATGTTCCTGTTCACCTTGCAATACTCAGATTCACAACCTTCATCAGTAATTCCTGCGCCTTCCCTGGAGATGAAGGTTGGTCTTTTGGCTTACCCATTAAACTCTTTGTCCAGCTTTCCATGCATTTTCTAAATGATCTTTCATGGCTCAAGCTCTTTGCTCGTGGGATTAAGGAGAAACAGGACTGTCTATGTGTCACCTACTAGTACTTCCAGCTGTCCAGAGTACAGCTTGTTCTCTTAAGTTGTGCAAGTAGATCTTGCCTGTGGTCTATAAAAACTATAGCAAACATTTTCTGTCAGGGAAAGGACCATCCAGCAGCAAACAGCCTCTGATGATTGAGACCAGAAAGTTCCAAGCACCTGAATGCTGGCAATTAACAATCAACACAATTCAATTAACAGTTCTGGGTCCTGCACTTGGGTCACAACAACCCCACGCAACGCTACAGGCTTGGGGAAGAGTGGCTGGAAAGCTGCCTGGTGGAAAAGGACCTGGGGGTGTTGGTTGACAGCTGGCTGAATATGAGCCAGCAGTGTGCCCAGGTGGCCAAGAGGGCCAACGGCATCCTGGCCTGTATCAGGAATGGTGTGGCCAGCAGGAGCAGGGAAGTCACCCTTACCCATACTCGACATTGGTGAGGCTGCACCTTGAATACTGTGTTCAGTGTTGGGCCCCCCGCTCCCAGAAGGACATGGAGGGGGCTGGAGCGTGTCCAGAGAAGGGCAATGAAGCTGGTGGGCGGTCTGGAGCCCAAGGCTGCTAAGGAGTGGCTGGGGGAGCTGCGGGTGTTCAGCCTGGAGAAGAGGAGGCTGAGGGGAGACCTTATTGCTCCCTACAACTGCCTGACAGGAGGCTGTAGTGAGGTGAGTGTTGGTCTCTGCTCCCTGGTAAAGGGTGATGGAACGAGGGGAAATGGCCTCAAGTTGTGCCAGGGCAGGTTTAGATCGGATATTAGGAAAAAGTTCTTCACTGAAAGGATAATCAGGCACTGGAACAGGCTGTCCAGGGAAGTGGCTGAGTCCCCAGCCCTGGAAGTAATTTAAAAGGTGGTGATGAGGTGCTTAGGGACAGGGTTTAGTAGCAGACAGGTACAGTTGGACTTGATGATCTTAATGGCTTTTTCCAACCAAATGGTTCTATGATTCTGTGATACATCTGCTCCAAAACTATTGAAAATGTCTGTCTTGTCAGCCTCTGCACTATCAACTGGACAGGCTACACTGAGAGCTCTCTTCACACTTCTGCCCAGCTTTTTCCCATAAGGAAAGCCCACAGTTCATATTTTTGCTCTCACAAAAATCCCCTCTCTAATTATTACGCTAATCACATATGAGAACTATCTTTTACTCAGCACAAAGAGGACTGAACCAGACAGCTTTGGGGTTAAAAGCATGACCTGTTTGGTTAAAAAGGTCCAAACATTTACAGGTTGACAGAAACAACTTATTTCATTTGTGGATCAGGTAGTCTGGGGACACAGAATGTTTACTCATCTTCTTCACTGAGATTTGACTACCATGCAGACTAATGTCAGACACTTGCAGAATTTACCCAGAGGAGCCTACAAATTTCATGATTTTAAAAAATAAGCTACCTAGTTCGACTGATCTTGTAGCTGAAGGTCCATGGGTGAGAGCACAGAAATCTAACTGTTTTGTCACAACAGTTCTGTCTGCCTCTGAAGGAGGCCTTTGGATCTCTTTTGCCTTCATTTTCCAGTCTGAAGAATGGGAATAATAACGTCAAGATACTGGATTGTGTTGCTGAACCTATCAACAAATGCACAGTGAGTTCAGATCCTTAAACCAAACCAGTTCAATACAAGGTTAAATATTACAATCATAAATGGAATTGGATAACAATAATATATATAAGTATATGTATTTGACTGAAGAATGTAGACAGCTAGACAGCTGGACATTTTTTCTTTTGTGTTCATGTTGATATATAAAGAAAATAAATCACTAAAGTTGGTCGGTGCAGTGAAGACAGAAGACATGCAAATTTACAAGCCAGTAATCAGATGCCACCTTCTGGTTCATGGAGAGAAGGAGAAAATCAATAGCCCTGTATAAATAAATCAGTCAGACTGTACAGTACCTGTCTGCATCGTCCATATATTCGGAATGTGGTATGGACTTTGTTATTTTCTATTTACAATCACTTAGTCGCAGACACCCACCATACTGGCAACTGGAAAAGAAAGTCTCTGAAATGGAAAAAGAAGAGGGAAGTAAAGAAGGAAAGAAAGAAAGAAAGAAAGAAAGAAGGAAAGAAAGAAGGAAAGAAGGAAAGAAAGAAGGAAAGAAGGAAAGAAAGAAGGAAAGAAAGAAAGAAAGAGAGAAAGAAAGAGAGAAAGAAAGAAAGAAAAGGAATAGTGGAGGAGGGATGGCTTTGTTCTGGAAAGGGAACAAAAGCAATCCATAGCCCATAAGGGATCCCACAGCACATCAGATCTCACCTGAGTCCCAAGAGCCACTGAAGCGAGGCTCAGGCTTTCTCCAGAGCACTCCTTGCTTCCACTCCTGGCTGGGAGTCTGGTCCAGCATCAGAAAAGAAGATATTTACTGGAATATTATAGCCTCTCAAAATCAAGTGCAGTTCTAAAAGCAGCAAAACGATTAAAAAAAAAAAAAAGAACAAAACCCAAAAGAGGTTTTTTCTAACGCCTCCACTATAGGATCCCATACTGTGAAAGAAATTAGAAACATGTCGAACAAATATCTGATTGTTCCGTGGTGTTTTATAAATTTTAAAAATGAGAATGATAACTTCACTTTAAACATGTTATTTATAAAACCTGATTTAACTCCTGTTTAAGATGATACTGGGATTAGGAAAAAAATAATTTAAAGGACCCATTTGTCATTATGTAATGGTACAATTTCAATACATTAAAAAATAATGTGCAGAATCAAATCAACCCTCATAAATTGGAGCTAACAAGTCAGTCTTCTCACATAGTCAGGAGCAGAATGGGGAATTGTTACAATGTTTTTAAAGTAAATTTTTTTAAATTACACATTATAAAGTATAGCTGACTAGTTAATCTAATGTATTCACATTACCAATGACTCTGATAGAGAAAATAAGAACACACACCTTTGTCTTTACTATCAAAATTTACTAAAGCTGAACAAGAACATAAATATTTGCCTGGTCAGGGTTTAAATAAATTTCAGACTTTAAAATGACATGTGTAGAATTACTTATTAATTTGCCAAAGGTAAATAGTCTTCCTTTCTGTGGCTTGGAAAGCTTTTTGCTTAATTACCTCTTCTTTCAGCTTATAAGAAATATTTTTCACTTTAATTCTGTAGTTTGTTCATTACAGTCATCTGCCAAGTGTAGTTTTCAGTGTTGATTTGAACAGCTGGAAGCAGGAGGAAGAGAGGGTGATATTTAACTAACGAGAACAATTCTATCCTGTTGCTGTTGTGTATTTTCATCTGAATCCCAATACCCGTACACACTTGATACAAATCGGGAGTAAAATGTCAGTCACTGTCTCATAAGTACGTAAGACTTCATTCACCCTTTTCCAAGGTAATGAAAAGGCTGAATATATGTGTGTGAAACTATATATTTATTTAAATAAGTGAATAACATTCTAGTGTATTGCTTGGGTTACCAGAAAGTACCAAGGACTAAATGGCCTTAAATTCTGTGTTCTAGTAGCTAAGCGTAACCGATAAAATCAGAATTCTTTTCTTTGGAAAATAAGAGTAATTGGAGAAGACCATTCAAAATAATGGATGAATGAAGGAATTTTCTTTGCATTGTTAAATCATGATTAAAATAGGAATTTTAAAGCACAGTGATATGTTTCAAAACACTACATTTCTAATTTACCAAAACACATGGTTCATTCTCAGTTGAGTTCAACAGAATTGTCCACAGTATAAGACCAGATATGTCGCGCATTTTTCCTCCAAGAGGAAAATTCCTGTGGACATTAAAAGGTGTCTGTGATTAAAATCCTATGCAAAATTGTCAGTATTTGCCCAAGAGCTGAGTAGTTCTATGGTCTGGGGTTTTTTCCCTCTGCCAGATTAAGAGTATTTTGTCCTTGGTTGGCAACCTCAACTTGTTTGCCAGAGTGCCCAGCCTAGCTGCAGCGTAGGCGTAGATGCACAAGTTTCCTCAAACTAAGTTTTCAGTAGAAATACTACTTTATTGTAACTGAAATGAAGGACTATCTATTTCAAATCTTGGAGTTCCTGATTCAAATGAATCTAGGGAAAATTCCTTAAAGGAGCTTATTTAATATTAGTAGACAGAATACTAATAGGTTGCAAAGGGAACGCATAAAGCCTGAAGACCTATAAGATTACCACGATGCGCCTTAGTATTTATCCATCTGTATCCTTCCACTAACTGTTACAGGTTCAAAGGGGTTTGTGTTGTTTTCAGACTCAGACAACATGCAGATGTTTGGTTTATGGTCATATGTGTTCCCTGTCTGTCATAAGTACAACTCAGGAAAAGTCTTTAAGGCTTCTTTGGTTTGTCCTTCCTAGGTGAAGATTAAATGCTTCATTGGTGGCTCCGAATTTAGTTGAAATTTGCTTAGCTGGGTGGCTCCGAAACTCAGAAGAGCAAAAATATGGTCTGTTTTGCTCATAGTTTAGTAACACGGTTAGGTGGTTCTTTCTAAATCTTGGACTGACATCCACAGTACATCTTAGGAAACCTCACAGCCAAAATGTTAAGCTCAGCAATTAAGGCTATCAAGGTGAAGAGTTCCTTATATTTAAGCTTATGGGAAAAGACTGGTTAAATCTGAAAGCCGACAACAACCAGAGGTGGAAGCTGAGCAAAGCTAATATAGTAGATCTGGCTCCTGGTTTGGACTTTTACCTCATGCACCTTCATTCCCCTAGAAATCCCCATAGCAGTCTCCCTGTTTTGGATGCATACATGACCGTAGACACATAGGAAGCCGTGCTGTGACATTTCCTTTCACAGAGCTAGTATGGTTCATGGACCCTTCTCAATAGACTGTTTGTCTGTGGCCAACCTTTATGGGGAAGCAAGAGAATTTCATGACATGAACGGGGCCATACTGTGCCAGGTGATCTTAAAATCAGAGAGGTCCTTTCAGCTATTCAGTTTACTTTAAATAGAGGTAGCTAGAGTGTCGTGGTCCCAGAACATTATGTAAAAACAAAGTACCTGGCAACATAAGTGAGTGGGAAAGATCACAGAGAGGGCTCTACCATCAACTCTTCCTCCTGCTCTGATTGCAATTTGCAATAAAATACATAAAAATCCTTTCTACTTTAGACGCTGAACTTTTAAGATTAAATTTGATCAATTTATGCTCTCACATAATGTGGCATAGTGTAGTTGCCCAATACACCATGCTTGATGTCACAGCAGGGAACAGGTTACCTCATATGGTTCTCTCCAGCCAAGGAGTGCCCTGTGTGCTAGGTGAAACTTTCAGCACCTGACTTGAAGAGGTGATGCCTCCATGTGTTGGGGAAAAGAAAAACAAGAAATGAGGGCTGCAGCATCACCCATTCATTCTACTTAGAAATTCCAGTTACTTACCCCACATTTTACCATCCTTCTCTCTCCTTTCATGCCCTGTTTGTGGGCAACATAGTCAAATAAATATCTTTATAAAATAAGTTTGTGCAACATATTCAAGTAAATTGCGCTAATCAGTAAATCTGTCATGTTAGCCATTATTGAAAGGAGGTACTTATTGATAATATGGTAAGTTACAATACAATAATGGCTCTAACCTTAAATTAATAGGCTCTTGAGATACCTACAACTTTGTAAGACAGTCCAGGCACCAGCTGTTTCTGTCCACAACAGTCTTAAGGCATTAAGTAGGGGCAAAATAAAAAAAAATCCACACCTGGAAATGTTCCATCCAGGAATTTAATAGAAGTGACTCTGAAAACATATGCATCAGCACAGAGAACAACCTCCTGTGGAAGATTATATGAAATCCTATGGAGGAAAGAAAGCTGTTCAATCTGAAAGAAAATCGTTCAATCTGAAGCACTTAAAAAATTCTGAAAAAAGCTCTTTTTTTTTTTTTCAATGCAATTTTATGGGAATTTTCAATAAGGGGCTGATATATCAAGGAAGAATGATGAAACAAGTGTAAACTTTGCAGCCAGCTCATGACATTTCCTCTAGACCCTGACCTTACACACCTAGAGCTAGGAGGATCTGCAACGTGCTGTAATCCACCTCTGAATGGGACTAACCTCTTAGTGCCAGAAAGAATAGGATTTACCTGATCTGAAATGTACTTCCAGCAGTGGACATGCCCAGTGTGCTGCCCTTGCTAAGGAACTTCCACCAGAAGCCTGACAGCTTCCATTATGCAGAGTGGGCTGAGATATTAAACAGTAGGCTTAAAAAGAAAAAAAAAAAAAAGAAAAAAAGGGGGGGAAAAAAAAGAAAAAGCATCAATCCTGTCTTTTCCAGTGCTCTGATAAAGGTCCCTGAAAAATGTGCTTTAAAGAAGCCAGCCAACTTTCATCTTAACAGGTCAAGAGGGGAGACAAATCTTTACAGCACGCACAAAGAGGGTATAACGTTCAGTTTGGGTAGTGCCTTACCTGATGAATTCTGATTGCATCCTCATTTGACTCGTTTAAACTGTTACTAAATGTTCTTTAACACCCAGCGAACGAAACACATTGAGGAGAACTTAGTTTGAAAGCTATTATCGTATTCATTTCTTTTACACTTCTGAGAACATTGCTTATGGCACCTTACGAATTCCTGTGAATTCCCTTTTTAGTACCTTAGATAGAGGGTGTGAAAGAGAATATGATCAAAATTAATGCTGAAACATCTACATAGGCAAAAAACTGCCTGGAAAATCAGGCCTTAAGGAGAATTCACTGTTCAGCTTTGGCTTTACATTTGCAGCTTAGTGTATTCTAAGTGTTTTATATGGAAAATAACACAGATATGAGCACTTGGCTTACCAGTGGATTAGGAAATCCTGCTGTTCTATCACTTTGCACAAAATATTGGAAAAGCAGAGATGATACACAATGTGTAAACAGGAAAGGATCTCTTTTCAAAGATATTTTTTCCCATTAACAACAGGCCTCAAGACCTGCAGATGAAGCCCTTATAATCATGTGCTAATGATCAGATAGTGTTTTATAAGTAACTCAAATTATAATGAATTGAGTCAATTTTTAACAGTACAAGGTAAAGTCAAATTATGGTAAAAGTACTGCTGTTGGGAGGAATAACCTAAATGGTTGATACTTGGAACCAGGGGCATCTGAATTTAGCTATTTATGGGGATGTTCATGTATCATTCTTGTGTTATAACTTCTTAGCAAACAATAAGATAGGAATCTTGATGATGTAAGAGAGAAAATTGCTCTCCCCATCTTTTGCAGAACCAAAGGGTGAAGGTACAAAATTGCAACCTCTGAAAGGTTTTGCACAACTAGATTATTGCTGAAGTGACTAACAATACTAACTAACACGTAATCTTTTTGCTAAATCCATATTCCCACTGGTGTTCTGAAAGCAAATCTTCCTCTTCAAAGAATCACTTTAGAGAGCCAGTAAGAGGTGGTAATGTGCAACATGGGTGGTATCTCAAACTCTCTACACCCAGGTGTGGTTTGGGGCTTGCCAATTGTGATTCTTGCAATAATTTTGGAGGTCTCTTTGTATTATGAGATCTTTTCTGATGAGTGAAAAGTCCAGCCAAGAAAGTATCTTTCTCACAAACAGTTATGTGAAAAGTTCTGATGCTTCGAAATGCTTCTGATGCTTCTTCCAGAGGAGGGCTACAAAGATGATGAGGGGTCTGCAGCATCTCTCCTATGAGGAAAGGCTCAGAGAGCTTGGCTTGTTCAGGCTGAAGAAGAGAAGACTGAAAGGGGATCTTATAAATACTTAAAAATATCTTAAGGGTGGATGTCATGAGGATGGAGCCAGACTCTTCTCAGTGGTGTCCAGTGACAGGACAAGGGGCAATGGGCACAAACTGAAGCAGAAGAGGTTTCAGTTGAATATGAAGAAAAACTTCTTGACTTTCAGGGTGCCCAAGCCCTGGCACAGGCTGCCCAGGGAGGCTGTGGAGTCTCCTTCTCTGGAGATATTCAAAGCCCACAAGGATGATGTCCTGTGCCCCCTGCTCTGGGTGACCCTGCTTTAGCAGGGGGGTTGGATTGGATGATGTCCCGAGGTCCCTTCCAACCCTTGCCATTCTGTGATTCTGTGATTCAAGAATAGCATATGTAGAAATGCAACTAAATGTATATAATCTAGCTTTCATCATGTACAATGCAGATACCTATAACCACATGCTCTAAACTCCTTGTAGAAAGAAAGGAAAAAGAAAAAGGGAAGAAAAAAAAAGCACTTTTAGGAATCAGTGCAGCTCATTCCAAATAAATATCTTGGAGAGGTCAGATGAATTACTCTCTAAAAGTGCCCTTTCCTCTATCTTGGCTTTGCTGGGCACTGTAGGAGACCAGCTCTGCAGACATTTTAAGTTGGGTGAGATGTGTCCCATGTATGGTGTCTATGTCAGATGTGACCTGATGGATATAACCACCTACCATCTCTCCTGGGGTTGTAGCCTGACATTAGACATAGAAACTTGAATATTCTCTCTTGTCTTTGAGAGCAACCCCGACAAACTGGGGGTTAATAGCAGAAAGGAGGAGAAGCATCGTGTATTTTACTGTCTACATCAATCTGATATCTCCACGAAATCCCGTGATAAACTGCAACATAGAAGCAGATTGAAACAGTGGGCTTGCATAAGATCTTATGTGCATTTAGGAGAAGAATACCTTGGTTTCCTGAAAATAAACATTTCAAACAGTTCATCACATAGTCTTCATCATGTGCACTTGGTTTGCATGCATATGTGCGTTTTCTCTCCTAATCCTGTTGATTGCACCGTATTTTAAAGTCAGATGAAAGGAAGAGCAAGCAAACAGAGTTTTTTCCATTGCTTTGATGTCACTAATGTTCTGTCAACTGGCTTATTAAACCATACACTCTTAGTACTCTAAGCAAAAGCTTGAGTGCTTTACAAGGTGTCTAAAAATATACTGTGATCCTTAAAAGTATGATCATACTTATCGGACAAGACACTAAATAAAAGATGATGCTCAAGACCTCTTTTATATTTTATTCACCTCTACATATAAGTTTAATCAGAGCGGCAGAATTTTCCATTCAGTCATAGTCGGTTAGGGAAGTCTTGCGGAGTCTGGAGGTGAGGTTTTTACACTATGTATTTTAAAAACAGTTTAAACAACACCATCCAGCTAATTTCCAATGTGGAGCAAACTGCAATGAAAATGACACTGGGAGAAGAAATCGCTTGCAGCATTGTTTTGTTGCAACGGAATACAACAGCCCCACCAAGGAACAAGGGGATGGGTGATAAGTGTTGAACTCACAAATCTTATGCATAGTGCAAAGAAGCTAAAAATCTGTCTTGAATTACAAGTCTGAACGGACTTGTTGCTGTTCTGGCACTGGCTCCTTCCTTGCTCTGCAAAGAAAGATCTTTATTGTTCCTTTTTCCTGAGAGTTTCTACACTTGCTCAAGCCCTGCAGAACTCCTGAACTTGTTCCATGACATTTCAACTGAATGGAGAGCCATTGGGTGAAAAATGTGACCAAATGGACAGAATTTTGACTGGCGCAACCTGCCATCCCTTGAACAGTGGGACACACAGAGATTTGTCTCCAGACTCTCTTTTGAAAGGAACATTTCCAACCTACTTAGTCTTTCCTGGGACCCAAACAGTGAGAATGTAGTATTCCCCAAATTTTGACTTAAAGTTTATCTTAAAATGTTGAGTCAAATTTTTAAAAGATTTTGTGTTGTGGTGAACATCTGTCTCTGTTGGCGTTAGCAGTGACTCTCTTTTTTGGCTTCAGTGGGACCAGAATGTTACACTTGGTTTCTTTTCCAACTAAACAGAAAATTTTTCCTTAGTATTTGCTTTATTACCTTAACTCAGATATTTTTTTCTTTTTGCTGCTGAGTAGCATTCCCAATAAAACTGGGTCACAGGAGTAACAAGAGGTAGCTTCAGAAGATGAGTAGCTCTTGCTCTTTCCCCGCTTTCTGTTTGGTACCTTAAGCCTCTGTAGAGCTTTTAATCCCAGATCTCTGGATGGGATTCAACAGGATTAGCAACAAAACATAAAAGCTTACCAAAAGCACACAGAAAGGACTGCATTCTGTCTGCCTTTTTCCTGGCTGATCACTTATTCATCCTACTTTCATATCTACCATTTTAATTACTTTTTCCCCAGTTTTGGAAGCCACATACTGTTGCTGTGCATCTGAAAAAATCATCTGGCTTGATAAGCCCATGTAGTCACACTGAATGGGGAATCTGCATTTCTACTTCCAAAGGCAGCCTCCAGGTCAGCACATGAAAACTCTAAGGTCAAAATGTTGTCAGTAATGAGATCTCAGGCATTTCAAAAGTTCACATAGCTCTTTGTACGATGCAGGAGAATCCCTCTGTTTCCTCTGGTGCTGTTTCATGCTAATTTGGAAGCTGCAAACTGGCATGAAACATTTCAAATGAAACATCACTTCATCTAGGATCCTAATTTATGGCTTTTGCAGAGTGCTGGGGCTGAAGATGTTGAATTCTTAAGAATGAGAAAAGACAGCGTATGCATGTAGGTAACACACCAGTGAAATGAAGAGCGAGTTAATTGCAGATATTCCAAATATATCTTTTACATGAAGTCAGGGGTCTGTTATTTCCTGCTTTATATTTTTGATAAATACTCCCATTATAAAAGGTACAATAAATAATAATTTGTTTGAGCAATGACTTTCCTCCCTCCCTTTTTTTCGAAGGATACCCTACCATACCTACCCTAGGCACAAATTAAAAGCAATGAGACTTGGTCACCTTCTGATAGTCTTAGGAGCAACTCAGCTGTTCATGACAAGCTCATTCCAATTTCGCAATATGTGTAGTTGCAGCAGGATGGGAACTGAATGTGCTTATCACTATAAACAGAGAAAGCTTCATACCCCGCCACCCAGAAGTTCCCAGCTACGTCCTCAAGCAAAATTTGACACCAGCAGTCCAACAGACCTGTGGATCAAGACGCCATGAAATGGTAAGCCTTGATCATCTGGAACGCTTGCTATTTTTGAGATCCTCAACCACACATTTTGAACTTTCTTTTCCTATTTACACTCCAAATATCTGGTCAGAGCAAGGCATCATGAGAAATTTTCTTATATTTGTTAAACTAAAGGAAGTGTGGACATCAAAGAAGTAATACAAATTTAAGAAGTAGCATTTTACTACAGACATTGAGGTCCATAGCTTGCAAGTGCTAGGTAGAGGCTAATAAAAGTCAGTGAAGATGTGGGAAGTGAGTGCCAGCTTTTCAATATCAGAGAAGTTTTCTTGTAAGCCAAATAATTAGAGGTTGGCCTATGTTCTAAAGTATGAGAAACATTTTTGTTTCAAAATTTTTCTTATTTATTTTTTAGAATATGTACTGTGACACTAGATATTCACCTTTTTCATGATCACAAAACCTGTTTATGCAGCATCTGTAGTCCAAGGCCCAAGAGATTAAGAGGAGCTTGCATCCTTTCTGAGCTGTACCCAAGCTCTGAACCTTTTGAGTTTTTTCTGTCCTTGATGTCTGTATCCTGCTGGAAATGCAGACAAACTGGACTTCCAGTCTTTCAGAAACAACCTTGAGATGCAAGAAATGTTATTTTCCCTGCTTTGTACTCCCTTAAACAAACCCAACAGGGTATATCAGATGTAGATTGAGGATTAAGTTATAATTACAATCAATATCTTTGCCATGCCCGCTTCACCAAATAATATATATTTCAGTCAGTGCACTTTGGGGATTTATCTCTGCAAGGCCTGTTTCTGCCCAAATCAGTGTGTCTTTCCCTTTGATATTCCCACAGTGTTCACATATACCCTCAAACATACACAGCCCTGGGTAATATGTCTCCAATGCGATGAAATCAATGGGAACACAGCCTTTTTTGCCTGACAGTATTGTCAGGGTGTATTATCTGGTTTAGGCTGTGGCTTCAGTTCATAGCAGTCGTCAGTTAAATTTCCCTTTCTGAAGCTGAGCAAAGTGTGGTAATGTCACAGCCACAGGCGACTGCCGCTCACAGGATGGTTTACCGGTGGAGCTTAGCCTCCTGGCTTGTCACAGTGTATATATCTCAGGGTCTTCTTTTCCTTCCTGCTCAGAGGTTTCCAAGAATGTTGCCTGGAGCAGTCATGGGATGCAAAAAAAGAGAGATTTTTGTTCTGCACTTAGCAACATTACCACACTTCACACTCAGTTTCTGATAAGGGGAAATTTAACTGACTGCTCTGAACTAGGTATACCAGATAATACACTCTGACAGTGCTGTGGATAAAGGCTGGCAAACCTACTAATTTATATTTCATTATCTCTGCTCTTGGCTTAATCTGTTATCTCTTACTAAACGTTAGAAAGCTCACAAAGAGACGCTGCACTGAGCAGCAGAAAGTGGAACCACAAACACCTCTTGAGCACAGGGTCGCTTCTGTGCCAGAGGATAGATGGGGCATTTTGGTTACCCAACCTTCCCGAAAGTTAATGCACAGCACCGATGCACCACTTGTTGTTTTAAACCAAGGTTTGTATCCCCATACAACCACCTCTCTGTCAACGCAGAGTGCTTTTTCTCTTCCCTGGGTCTCTGAAGGGGCGTTTGTTCCATCTGTAGGTGTTTAAGATAGAGGTTCATCAGGATAGCTGTGGTTGTCAACACAGCCCACAACTCCAGCTATTTCAGAAGTGAGTGATATACACAGATCAAAATGCGCCCTTATTTTCCAGTCTCCAAGGAATGGCAATATGGGTTGTTGTAGGTGATGATCAAGTTTTAATCTCCTCAAGGTTGGTATATGAAGTTTATCATCTTGCACTGCCTAACCCATTCTTTGTCTCAATTTTCCATTTTTTTACCTTAGTCTTGTTAGTACAAGGAGCAAGAATAACCCAAGAGCCATTTCCAAATTAATACCCATGGAAGAATATTCAGTATTTGTTATAGCTGATTACCTGTATGCAATAACTTTTTCTACCTGTGAGACAAGGTAGGGCAAGGAACCAAACCAAAGAAAATATCATTATAACATGAAGCTTACTTTGTTACTAGAAAAACAACTGCACCTTCAGAGGCAGCGTCAATGACTACTCTATAGGTTCAGGGACTTTGTTGTCCCTGAACCTGCAGTGAAACTATGGTCATGATACTGAGCTAAAAATCAGGAGAGCTAAATTCTCTCTGTAAGTGGCCTCTTTCAACCTGGCACAAAAAGAGATCATAAAATCAAGATGCTTTTTTTCTCCCTTGGGAGAACGGTGCTTGATTGCTCCGCAGTCAAGAATTCCCACTTATCTCTTACCCACTGATACATGCATTGCTAAAATCAAGTCCTGCTCTTGAGCTAGGTCTGAATCTTTAGGCACAGAAAGGATTTGAAAAGGTTTCCAGTATGCTGGTGTGTGACCTCACCAATAAGATACTGGCCGAAAGGAAACTTTATCCTCTTGAGTGACAATAATTTACAGTTTTAGGTCATTTTTCTCTCAGTTCTATGAATGTTACCCTGAAAAAGACATTTCCCCAAAGTGGTTGCTGTTTAGGAAGAGTCACCGAGCACTCTAAAGAGGTAGTGGGATTGCAGTCCTGAGGTCCTTCTCAACAAGCCATGAGAAAACAGGGATACTGATACTGGATATCGTTCTTAGCTCAGATGTTATAAGATACTTGGAAGATTTGAAAAGACATTTTCTTCTAGTTAAAGTTTTTAAGTACCTGTAGGTTATCAAATTAATACTGCTTTATAATAAAATGTTGATTTTGATTAAGTTCCTGTTCTTAAGTTTTGAAAGACATTTCTGAAATGTCAAGATGGTCCATTCTAACTTGTATAAAAGACAGACCTACTTTTGTTTGTTTGTCTGTTTGAAGTAGGTCTCTGCTTTGAAATGTAGGAAAAAACCCCAACTAAAATCAAAATTGGAACTCAAAATATTGAAATGAAGCAGTTTTCTTAATATTTTTGTCAGATCCTCAATTTGTAATGTACAAATATAAGCTTTCTCTTGGTCTGGGATGGAAATAGCTCAATGACTCAAAAGTTCTTCTGAGACTGGACAAATGTTTCCTTTATTTGTAAGAATAGAAGCTATGAAATAAGACAGAGAGATAGATAGATGGGTGGAAATTCATATAGAACAATCTAATCTGTCCGCCATATAGTTATGTAGACCATGCTATATTTCTACCTGTTACCTGTCTGTATAAGATCATTTGCATCTATGTTTATTTCTTCAGTTCACCTTCCTTATATTCTTTTTCATAACACTTACAAGAAAAACACGTATGCTCTTATTTGTACAGCACATTTGCGTTACAAAAGGCTCAATATTTATTTTAGTTCTTTACTTGCAGGGTCAGCCTTTGTGCCACTTCATGATGTTTTCACATCAAAAGGCAATTTTGTCTGTGAGATTTTTTGTTGTCTGTACCTATTTCATTAGATGTGATATCACTGTGATCTCCTTTATAGATTGCCAAATATTTTTACCTGTATTTAAAGTAGCTTTGCTTCTTTAACCTTAAGAAAACCCAAAAAGAACTTTCAGATCTTAATCATTCTTTTTCTTTGCACGCTTTGATTTCTAACATTGATGGCCTTCACCATTCAGCTTTTAAAATTCATCCAAATACTTAAACTGATTTGGCTTTATATCACCTTAAACTATTGAAGCGCCTTTGTTTTGATTTTTCATGACTTATTGACTGCCATATTTGAAAGAATGTTTTTAGGTTAGGATTTTGCTTTCTTTCACTTTTAATATACACAAACACAGATTTTCTCCTACTAAGCTGTCCTTTTCAGCTGGATCAGCATTTAATAAGCACGTTGTGAGCTACTGATGGAAAAAGACTAGATTAGATTTGGCTTTTCCTTTTAGATAAAAACCTCTCTGAGGTATAGCAGTGTGTGCTTAAAAATAAACTATGAAAACCAGCATGCAACAATGAATTGTTTTATTTTTAATTTTGTCTTTGGCAGTGATTTAGATCCCATTTAAAGGGGAAATGAGTGGTGTGTATCCTGCACATTGGCTAGCTGTGGCTTTTTTGCAAGGTTGTAAGAGTCTTTTTCTCCTTCCTGACTAATATTTTTAACTTTTTCATTTTTCTTGATCACTCCATCTAAAATCTGGGACATCTCTAGAAAGAAGACAACTTAGTCTGAATATGAAATCAGTAATTTCTGTTTAAGAAACAGAACCTACTAACGTTAAGCAGGAAAGAGAGAAAGGAGGGTAGATTTTGCATGTCTATGTTTAGGATGCAAGCTGAAATCTTTTTATGTTCAGAGATGATCATCAAAGCACTTATTTAAGTAGGCTCAATGTGAATGTGAAGACTCCAGGACTGCTTTTTGATTTTTTTTTATCATTCTGTTAATATGTTGTTAACCTATGTAATATTAATTTGCTTAACATTTCTAAAACATGTCTAATATATGGAAAATATGGTCTTGGGTGTTAATATGCTAGTCTAAAAAAACAGTCTATCTGGATTGAATTGCTGGCATAGTTATAGATGTTCTGTGTGTCATAAGTCAAATGGTTTGCTATTTCTATACCGGTTTTTAAAATGGGGTAGCCAGTTCCTACCTCACAGGGGTATATCAAGAGAGATAAGTTTTATAATGATGCTGAACACCACTGGACAGTGAGTAAAGGTGGCTTTGAGCTCAACGCTGTCAATTAGGATAGCCCCAGGGCTTGTCTAAATAACGTATTGCTTCTCATAGTTGCTGTGACATTAATGAGCTCTGACGGTGCCCCATTTCTGGCCTTGGCCTGACTCTCTCCCTCCCTTCAACACTCCTGGCCCAGCTCCTCTCCTGTCAGCCAAGAATGGACATAGTGATGGGGTTGGGTTCTTTGTCATTTGTCATGGTGTTTGCTCCACGTTTGGCATGATCCCTTGCTGAGGGGTGTAGCAGGGTGATCTTTAAACTCAGCCAGTTGCAAACTGTGTCCCTTATAGGATTGTAAGAACACAGATGTGGAAAAGACCCACAAATCCATCTCCCAAAACTCCACAGAACCTCCTCTCCTTAGGGAAAAACACATCACAAATCACAAAAGATGCTTTGACACCTTATAGAAAATATAAGAGGTGTGGTAAAATACCCAAAGCAATAACAGGCTCCTGGAAAATTGAAGTCCAAGGCTTTGTTCCATGCCTCTCCGGGAATGAGGAATTTTTTTAGAAAACAGTGCTCAAAATGAGGATAATTTCCCAGAGCACAGAGGAAAGTTAATAAAAGAAAATTCCTCTTTCACCCTAAATCTAGAGCTGAGTCTAAAATCTAGGGGTGAGTTTAATTCTAATCATATAAAAAAGGGAAAAAGAAATCACAGCAACAGTGGAGCTTTCAATCTTATAGTGCATAGAGAATCTAAATATTAATAAGACAATGGTGATATCTGATATGAGAAATATAGCTGTAATATTATTAATTTGACTTAATACTTAAATACCTAAAACTACGTACTTAAATACTCAAATATTTAAAAAAAAAAAGGAAGAATTTTGCATATTCCAAAACTGTCAGGAACAGTTGTGGCTAAAAAGAATGCCAGATTCAAAACAGCAGCAGGGCTTCACGATGTCTTTTATGTAATACAGCAACAGTTAGGGCCCAGTTCAGTTACTGGCAGTACCTGCATGGATAGGAACCTGCACTTGTCACAATATTCTATGATATCCTGCAGTAACCACTCCTTATACTTTCTTATTGGAGTGATTGCACTTTGTTTAAAGTATTTAAATATTCAGGTCTCTCTGTCCTGGTGTTTGGACAATCACCTGGGAGGTGGGACAGCTGCGTTTCAGTCTATGCTCCAGTGCATGTTTCATTATTTATGCAAAGAGGAATAGCACCAACAGGAATGACTGAAAGCATTCCACCCCAGGGCACCTTCCACAATGATGATGAAGGCACTCTCTTACCAAGTGAAAGATAAGGGTTCAAACTGCGTGTGAAAGAGAGGAACTGAAATGATTCTTCACATCTAAAGTGAATGTCCTACCCTCCCTCTTGTTCCGTAAGAAAGATGGCCTACCTCCATGGCAATGTTGTGAATAAAACTTATTACTTTTTTTTTTTTTTTTACAAGTAACTGAAATTGCTTTTTGCATCAGATGGAATTTTTCATGTTAATGTATACATTTTTATTTAAAATAGAATGAGATCTTCAGTGAAATTGAACCTCTTTTCCTTATCCTTTTTTCTGGTTCTGCTGCTAAAACCCAAATTAATTAATATTCCAGCAAAACTTGAAGTAATAATTAAACTTCTCTTTCTAAATGAAAGACTATAAATAGACAAAGAAACCCTCAAACCCACAATGCGTGAAAGAAAAGGGAGAATCAGTAAAAGAGTATGAAAGCTGACATCACATAATCCAATGGGAAGCTGGGAAAATGATCTTTTCAGGCTGTTTCTGGTTAGATTCTGTCAGTGTAAGAGGAGAGAGAAATCATGCAACAACTGAGAAATGAAATGATGGGTTTCCAGTGGAGCCTTTCAGCTGTGTAGGTGGATGGGACAGACCTTGTCTTTCACATGCTCTATGGAAAGATGCCTACCCTATAGACATGTCCTTGTCAAGGATGACACCTAGGTCCTGAGCTCAGTGACAACAGGACAGTAATACTCCACATGCTGTAGAAGATGAGAAGTGCCAGGGAGGTCCTGCAGGCAAAGGCAAGGAGTTCTCATTTAGGCAGTCCCATTGTCATTCCCACCCAGCCAATTCACGCATTAAAATTCACAGACTCAGTCTCTGCATATAAGTCCAAGACAAGATCCACACAATATTGAGTTCCTAAGACTTACATTGTCCAAAGGCTTTTTTCAGACTGTCTGCCTCGAGACAAATTTCTCCCATTCCATAACCATGCTGACTAGGATTCATACACCTACCTTTAAAGTCGATAACAAAATAGGCACTTGGTGGTGGTGGTGGGTGATCATCTGCCCAGGTTTAGGTGTCTACATGAGGTCAGTTGCACTGTAGAAATGCTTATTTGTTCTCATTGACTGCAAAGACAGCCCAGGACTACTAGCTTACATCTAAGCATTTACAGCTGAAGAAAAGAATTCCATTCATAAATGCTTTTCTGTGTATACTGCCATGCCGTAACACTAAATCCCATAATACTACAGCTACTCAAAGTTTGCTATTGGCTTCAGTGGGCAGCAAAATATCATGGATAAGATCTCCATTGCAAAGCAACAAAATTTTAAGGTCCGCTTTTGGATTTCTTTTACTGTGTGTCTGTTCTCCCCTCTAACTTCTGAGAGATGGTCACTCAGCTTCAGCTTGCGGTATCCAGGGCTCCTCGGGGCATTATTCAGGGCCCATTACCTTTTTAGCTCTAATGATATCCTGCCAACAGCAATCCTCTATGCATGCCATTTATTCCATTACACTAAACAGGGGTAATTTGGTAAATTGAGTGTTTAAGTAGCCTTAAGGTAAATATTTTTTTTTTTCTTTTGCAAAATGATGATGTTCCTTTTGGCCTTAGTAGATTCTTCTATTTTTGGAAGGGCTTATTTTCATTTGCCTTTAATTGTTCATAAAAGTGAAAGGTTAAATAATGCCAGATAGGGAAAGGTTAAATCAAGCCCTCAAACAAATGTTAAATAAAACCAAAATCAAGCAATCGTTAAATTAAGACTTTTTTTTTTTCAGATGTAACTTTGGGTAACTTCATACTCCCTGTTTTCTTTACGCAGGAACTAATCTGTCAGTGTTAAAGCATCAGGGATAGTTATAAGATCATATCTGACTTAAGGCCAATAGGTTATGACTTTTACAGAATAAAAGCTAGAAGAGATGCTTTTGATTAATGCCTCTAAACAAAAATAAGTTAACTTGACTGTTGAAGTCAATTACCTTTTTAATTTAGGGTACTGCAAATTAGTTAAATAAACAAACACAAACTTTTGTGGTGCTCACCACACTAATGAACTGCAAAAGTTTTGAATGTGTTGGAGACAATGCTGAGCTTCTTGTGTTCTCTACAGCTCATAATGCGAGAGAATCAAGAGGAACACTTTTAACATCATAAGCAAAACCAAAGAGTGTCCAAAAGAGGCTACCAAAACTATCTCATCTTCAGTTGATTTAGGCAAGGGAATTTATCCTGGAATCTGAATTAATTTTTAAACTATTTTTGGGGGGAAAATCTAACTTCATTTTAAAAAGTAATTCAATTGCATCCCCTGAAGTTATCCTGGCGTTCAACTCTTCCCACTCATAAAAAACTGTATCCAGCTTAGGCACTGAATTTGTTCCACAATCCAAACATTCCCAGTTTTCAGGTGAGTTTCTGTAAACTGCAGAACTAAGAGGAAGCTTGGGGTGGGATAGTTAATCCTTTGGGAATTTCCCTGTATAAACAGCAACCAGTTGCCAAGCTTAGGTCAGACACCTAACTTTTAGAAGGTTAAAATGAAGGTGAATGTCACACCATGCCTCCAATACAGATACAGACAAGAGGTGGGAGGCAATATCAGGACATTGCTCTTTGTCTTTTCATCCAGAGAAAGATAAAAATGACCTTAAAATACCTAAAGAAAAAATGTCCTTTTCCTCACATTCCTTCCCTGGAGTATCAGTTTTATCCAATGAATAAATGCCACAAAGGGCCTATCTCATTTATTTTCATACAGCCTCTCCTTTCCCACCAATAGGTTATTTGTTTAGGAAAGCCTTAGAGCCACAGAGCATCATTAGTTGCTGGATCAGGCCCATAGGAAAGCTGTGACCCACAAACAAACCACATCAAGAAACATTTTAAATTTCTCCAAGTGTCTGAGGAGGCAGAGGTTTTATTTTTCTTATACTCTGCTGTGACATGTTTGTTGATCCCCAAAAGGACCGTGTTCTTTATTTTATATCAATAGAATAGATAACCAAGAACTCAGAGGTGGCTAGAGCTCCAGGCTAAGAAGAATTTACTCCAGCATAAACACTGGTCTGTTAGCTGCTAGGGCTTATTGCCCTTAGTAAGGGTCACTGAGCGTTGGGATAAAGGAAAACACAAAGGTCAGATTCATCCCATTTAATTGCAATTATGCAGGAATTAACATTCAGCCAATTGTCTGGTTGAAGTCTTAGTCAACTGGGAGATAAAAACACCTCCAGAAGATCACTCACTCCATCTTAGGACAAAGTCTCTCACCCTTTGGAGACCCTTATCCCACCCCAATTTCTACCCAGGGAGCCTACAGCAGTTATATAGATTGGATGGCATCTTTATATTGGCTAACCTTAAGAAAAACTTATCACAGAATCATATAATATTTTGGGTTGGAAGGGACCTTCAGAGGCCATCCAGTCCAACCCCCCTGCAGGGAGCAGGGACATCTTTAACCAGATCAGGTTCCTCAGAGCCCTGTCCAACCTGGCCTTGAATGTTTCCAGGGATGGGGCCTCCACTACGTCTCTGGGCAACCCGTTCCAGTGTTTCACAACCCTCACTGTAAAGAATTTCTTCCTTATATCCAGTCTAAATCTACCCAACCTGCCCCAACCTTTATCTAACTGGCCCAAAGCAGTCCAGCTTGCTATTCAACCATTTAAGAATCTGGTGGGGTCCCTAAGCACCGGACAAACCAGCCCAAAAGGATGTGGTTAGGAGCACCCAAGACACCTGTACACTGGCAGGGCCATATGGGTGCTCTCCTCTATCCCAGGCTGTGGATAACTCATGCCTGACTTGTCCTACAACAGCTAGCGCCTTATTTTCTTGTATGCTAAATTCACTTCTTTTTAAATGCAGACACTCGGATTTAAAGAGTTTGCCATGATTAATATTTTAATTCGTGGTAGAGAGGGAAGCAAGGGTTGAGACACTGGAAAAGCATCTGTTAGCGTGTCTTCTCCCAGCCATTTTGAACTTTTTGTCCTTTCAGCAGTTGAAATGTGTGACGTGAGTACATTTATGTACAAAGAGGGTGAAGCAGGGGAAAGATGCAATGAGTCGTACAACATGTAGTGTAATCTCTACATTAAAAGTGTGTTTTCCTCTTTGCACAAAAAAAGAACAAATCATTCGCATGGAAATGGAATAGATCCCTGCGGTGATTAAAAACTCCAGTAGAAAAATACATATTTTATGAACAGATAACACAGATAAAGGGGAAGGATGCATTTACAGCAGAAAGCAGCTAGGACAGCTTGAATGTATAGCCTTTATTGCAGTGCAGAATCAACTGAAAACGCAGGCTTATTACGTTGTTTAAGTACAAGGACAAGACATTTAGGAAGGAGAACAGAAAAGCTGTGGGCATGTGAGTATAAGAAGCATGTGATATTATGGATGTAACTACAGTTTGGCTGGAAAATGACAGCGAGTGAATTCACATTCAACTATTGCTGTAGGAAAGAAACTCAGGGTATAAAAAGAGGTGGATCATGGCCTCTGATGCTTGAAATATAGTTTGTCCTATATTAACAAGTAATCGGATTATCTGCCTACACTAACCAAAATAAAAGTAAGAAGTGCCTTGTTTTCTGATTCCTTTTGAATAAATCAGGTGTAACCCAGGAGTCAGATAGAATGATCCCAGTTTTCAAGGCACAGTCAAGTGAACACACACATACATACAGTAGTATTACAAAGGGTATATGATCACCTTTTCTGTAGCAAGTCTTAACTAGTGTTGAGTACAAATTACAGAGCCTCCTGGCCCCAAACATAACCTAATTCCTCAAACAGTTAGTACAAAAATTTACCCCTGGAAAAGGTTATTCTGTAATTTGTGCTCAGGAACAGCATGACACAGGCTTCTGGACCACTCCCTCCTAGCAGGATGTGATGCAGCAGTGCTGGCAGGTCAGAAAACATAGTGTGCCAGCCTGACCACCTCAAAGGCAAGAACGTTTTGTCTTCAACATGAAACAACAGTATGTCTCACAAATGACCTTGGTAGGTATTGCACTGCTGATGTGCAGCCTGTATTTCTATTTGCCCAGTGGCCTAGAAGGAAGAGTTGAATATGAGGTCCCACACCCTCTTATGTCAACCTGTAGCATAGAGAGAAGTTGGAACGAGCCAGCAGCTATGTTAGCCATCTAAATGGACCTATAGATGTGCGTTAACTATTCCCACCTCTCTTCATCATCAGTAGAGAAGTGGACTTTAATTGCACAATATATCTGATCTGTTTTAGAATTTAGGATTGATAAAGCACTCCTTGGAAACGCTTATATTTTTAAAGGGATAGCAGGCACCAGATGACTCTTGGTGAGATGAGTCCCACCCCACGTTTCTTGCCAGCTTAGATCGTGTTGGATGCCTTCAGTGTCAAGCAGATAGCAACACACCCTGGAAAGTATGGCTGAGAAACAGAAACTGGTAGAGAGCCAGAAAATATAGAGTGGAAAATTAATTGATTAGGAACAGAAGCACAAGGTAGCACAAGGGTAGATGGGCCTTCTTCTTGTTTTCTACAGGAAAAAAAAAAGTCTTCCATAAAGAACAGCTCCCTTTTTCTCCTAGACCATTGCTCTGAAAAAACTCAAACTCAAGACATTGAATTAACAAGTTCAGGAGTTTAGGATATTTTATTTAAAAAAAAAAAATATCCATGAAACCGAGAAAAATAAGAAACAGTTTTGTCCAAAAATTTTAAAATAAGCACCAGTAGGATTTTTTTCAGTCTGCCCTAGAGCCAGTGGGACTTTTCTTCTGGGATGTTTCTTCCATCTTCTTGCACACCCACCCCTTGCTTTTGCAGACATTTTTACAGTGAGTAGGAGAACTAAAATTATAATCCAAGGAAGAGTTTCTAAATAATAAATGTGCTCACATTTGGGGATTGATTCAGGTGTGCTATAAACCTTTGTGAAACAGTGTGGGTAAATAGAAAGTTGGTATTAGTTGGTTATAATTAATCCCGATAGCTTTAAGGCAGAATCTTCCTGCTCCAGGGGTGCAGAGGAGGGGATAGCTAGAAAAGCAGGGAGGGATTCTCTGAGAAGGAAAGTGAACTGATGGAGCAAATAAGTTTATTCAAACCTTAGCAATATCTAATGATTTGCAGAGCTCTTGCTTCTGTCTGACTGAGATCTCTGAGCTGCAGTCTGCTGAGGAAATTAGCGTTTGTCAGGCTTTGCTTTTGCCCTGGAAATGCACAAAATACAAGTCCTAAGCACCTTAAAGGAAAAACTGCCCAACAAAAAATAGAATTTTAAAAAAAAATTACTTTCTTTTGTATTAGTTTTCCAGCTTTTATTTCAATTATTTGCCACAGTAGAATAGTACCCATGCTTCCTAGACCAAAAGAGACTATTGAAATCCACTAAACTGATCTAATTGTTGCAGGCCATGGAAGTGAAGCACCTCATTCATGCTGAAAGTCCTCTAATGTACTGTTTAAAAACCTTATAGGTGATCTGAGGACCTGGTCAGTCATTCTGTCCATCTATCTATCTATTGGTCTATCTATCTAGTTTCCAGTGAGATGCAGATAGCAATCAAAGGAATGTTTGAAGGACAAATTCAAAAGATGTATTGAATTATCCAGGTTAACTCTAGATAACTCCAATTTACAATCAAAACCTTACTAGAGGTTTGGGGAGTGACTTTGACAATACCCGGCTTGCTGCAGATAGGCATTCTGGACTTTCTGAGAAGTGGCCTTTGTTAAGTTTTGCAAGGAGCATGTTTACTATTCCCCTTGCCCAACAGTGACATAACTGCCAAGAACATTCATGATGCAATGGAGGATTAGCTTGGTCACAATGAAGTAATTCGGAGTAAAAATTTTAAAAATGCTTGATCAGTAAACAAAGTCTCCTTCTTTGCATCAGACACATATGAGAAACGCAAATAACTGAGAATAAATAACAAGTGACACATAAAACAAAGTCAATACATGACAAGAAAGCCAAAGACCTTAGCAGTTGAAATCCATTTCAGAAATGTTCCAAAGGTGCAGTTCCCAAGAACATTCATGACTTTCTTTTCCAGTCATTCTTACAATCACAGTTAGTGGTGAAATGGCAGTGTTAGGTTAATGGTTGGACTTGATGATCTTAAAGGTCTTTTCCAACCTAAACAATTCTATGATTGTATGATAATCCATTGTCTTCAGAGCAGAAAAAAGAATCATAGAATCACAGAGTCATTTGATTGGAAAAGACCTTTAAGATCATTGGGTCCTGTCTACTACTAAACCATGTCTCTAAGCAGCTCGTCTACTTGTCTTTTAAATTACTTCCAGGTTTGGGGACTCAACCACCTCCCTGGGCAGCCTGTTCCAGTGCCTGATTATCCTTTCAGTGAAGAAATTTTTCCTAATGTCCAACCTAAACCTCCCCTGGCACAACTTGAGGCCATTTCCACTCATCCTATCGCCCGTTACCTGGGAGAAGAGACCAACACCCACCTTACTACAGCCTCCTTTCAGGCAGTTGTAAGGAGCGATAAGGTCTCCCCTCAGCCTCCTCTTCTCTAGGCTGAAAAACCCCAGTTCCCTCAGCCTCTCTTCAAAAGACTTGTGCTCCAGACCCCTCACCAACTTCATTGGTCTTCTCTGGACACGCTCCAGCCCCTCAAAGTCCTTCTGGGAGTGAGGGGGCCCAACACTGAACCCAGCATTCGAGGGGCAGCCTCATCAGTGCCCACGACAGGGGCATGATCACTGCCCTGCTCCTGTTGGCCACACTATTCCTGATACAAGTCAGGATGTCATCAGCCTTCTTGTCCACCTGGGCACACTACTGGCTCATATTCAGCTGGCTGTCAACCAATAAACCCAGATCCCTCTCTGCCAGGCAGCTTTCCAGCCACTCATTCCCAAGCCTGTAGTGTTGCATGGGGTTGTTGTGACCCAAGTGCGGGACCCAGCACTTGGCCTTATTGAACCTCATACAGCTGGCCACAGCCCATTGATCCAGCCTGTCGAGGTCCCTCTGTAGAGCCTTCCTGACTTCAAGCAGATCAGAAGAAGAAGAGGCAGGTCAAGAAGTAAAAACAGATGAGATTCACCTCACCTAAACTGGCTAAACCCTAGATGCATAAGAGAATTCTCTAGGTCCCATCTACAGTCCATGGAAAAAGAAACATCCAGAGGCAATTCATCGTCTTAAAGTAGATGTATAAGATTGTATTTCTGCTCTGGAGGTGCCCCTGTAAGGGGTTAGCTTTCCTCTGAGGTGAGATGGAAGTTAGATGTAGGTAAAATGCAGGGTTGGTTCAAGACAAGGACAAGAAGGGGAAAAAAATCTCATCATGGCATGATCTTCAGCAACATTGGATTTTCCTGAAAGAACTCCAACAGCCCAGAAAAAAACCTAACAACCTAGAGAAAATTAATTTGGGATGTGTCTAAGAAATGGTCTTTGCAAGGAAGAGGGAGATAGAGGCACTCAGAATAATAGAAAAAACTGACAACTGGATGAATTTGAAATGTAACAGTAAATATTTAGTAAGATAATGGAAAAACAGGAGAGGCATAGAGAATATTGCAGAATCATGGTCAGCTGCAGTCATAAATCTGTGAAAGCATAATTTTTTTTCAGTGAACGGGAGGGAGAAACACTATGTCAAAATAATAGAAAGCACATTTATGTGATGGTAAGGATTAAACTATTGAAGTTTTGAAAAAGTGGACTAATATTAACCTATTTCTTAAAAAAAACCCAAACCAAAATATTTGGAAAATAATCAAAAGATCATGGGAAAAACCAGATAGGTATAAAATGGCATTTTAAAATAATGAAAAACCTTTACAGGATATGTTGTTTCACCTTCTAAAAACATATAGCTTCTCTCTTTGACTATGGAGGTAATCTTAATGATGAAGCTGAAATAGATGTTGAAATTTCAGTATTTTAAAGCTAGAATAGCAGATTTTTGCTCCCTGATGTGTGTCCACTGCAGTTCAGAGGACTGAGTAGAGAGATGTTTGTGAACAAGGTTTCAAGCACCAGGTGTGAGTACCAGCAGAGGTCTGGACGTGCTGGCACAGGCATGTGTCCTGTAAGCCATAGCTGGTGCCTACTGCACCTCATCTGCAATGTTACAGTGAGAAATGGTTTTACTTTTCTCCCCATAAATTCCCTTTCAGATTCCAGTGGAAGCATATGCTTGATCTTCCCGTGCCTTGCCTCACAGTTTGAAAAATTGGTTATTTACGTGGAAAATCCTACAGGAAAGCAAGCATTTCTTCCAACGCATTTCCTCAAGGCACCGCCAAAATAGACTGTATTGCAGGACAGATGAAGGAAGACATTTTTAATTAGGTAATTTAATATTTTTTTAAGAATTAATATGGGTCGTTTAACAATAAATTGTCTGTATAGCTTGTACGTTAAAGCCTGAGACAGAAAGCTGGGAAATATTTAGGGCAATTTAAAAGTTGGTCCTTCCAACACAACTACAAGCTAAACGAGATATGTCAGCTCTGGATACGCACAGGTCTACATGTGTCAGTGCCCATCTGCCATATGTGAAAAAACTGCTACACTACACACCAAGTCTTGTTAAACATGAGACTTGTTCAGAAGAACTATGGCATTAAAGCAAGAATATCATGAAACCTCCTGTCAAATAAGCCTGCTTTCCTTTCCTAGGTCGTTTTGCCAGCGGCTTATTGGTAGCTCTCAACCTAGGACCTATCTTTCCAATTTATTAGAGAGGATATTGAACCTGTCAATGCATATGCAGTTATTTTAGGGTAACTAATTGCAGACGGTTCATCCAGCTGGACCGCCAAAGCAATAATATTAAAGATTAATGCCCCAGTTCAGCAAATAACCTGGGCATGTGCATAATCCCTGTGGCTTCACTGAGACTTACTTACAGGCAGGCTTGTTGAACTAAATATATTGCTGAAACAGGGCCTTAAAAATGATGAATTCACATCCCAGATGCCATGCAAACAGTTCTAAGAAATTTGAAAATATTACTGGCTTTGACAACTCAAAGTTTAAAGCCCTAAGCATAGATAGAGAATATCAGAATGTTAAAATATGAACAGAAGAATCCATAGTTCCTCAGTTTCTCAGAAACAATTGATACCAGCGATAAACTGATTTGGCTGATGATAAACTAGGTTAATTTGGACCTGATCAGTATAGGAATCCTTCCATTTTTCTACTGGGATTCTTCTCACGTGATTTCAGCTATATGAAAGTGGGGTAACTTATTTCAGCTAGAGATCAAAGATCTCTTCATAGCCAAAGGATATCAGGAGATACCTCAAGGGGACAACCCATTCCATTTACTTTAGGATGTATTGAATTGCCCTCTGGAGGTACCTGGTTCTTTACATCATCTGCAAGGGGCAAGACTTGCCCACTTTTGGACTTCAAATGTTAGGTGCACTGAATGCTATCTTACATGTTCCCTCCCTTCTATTGGAAATTTTTTTCTAGCACTTTAATATTTCTGATATATATGTGCAGCAGAAAAACATAGAAATAGAAATAAGTATGCTAAATAAGTCTTTCCATCAACACCATTCCACTCCACTCACGCCAAGATGGGTGGAAATATAAATGACAGCAATGTTTGGCCTGCCACTGACACCTATCCACACATAAACACTCACAGTTAGATGAGAAGCTTCACAGTTTCTCTGCATATTTAATTAGTACAAACTTGGTTTCTTTGAACTCCGTCAAAAATAAAATTAAAAAGCCCAGCTTCATTTACCTCGTGTTGGCTATAATGAACATTAGAACTTCCTCCATCGCCGCAGGTTTAGCTCTGTGGCTAATGCTGAGATGTTGGCAATCAGAAAAGACTTGGGGCAAATCACACTTCTTTATCACCACAGGGATAAATTAAGTTTATCCATGTGACAGACATGCATGGGCTAATTACTTTTAATAGTTTCCCATTGCTCTGGCTGATGACACAGTGCTAAAAACCCATGCCCCCCCTGTAAACCAGAATTTCACTTACATGGCACTACGTCTTTATTACCGCTTCGTTACTTCAGGGGAGCCGCATTCTCTAAAATGCCTTTCCCTGTGGCTTAAAGTAAAGATTTTTTAAATAAATAAATACAGTTTATGTTGGGCATCTACCACTTGAAGGGCTAATGATTATTGACTACCCTCCAGCAAACATCAGGGAGTCTAGCCTCAGGCCCTTCCCGCTCGCCCCCAAACATGCCGAATGTTAACACGTTTCTAGATCCTGGCTGGGATTGGACACAAACAAGGCAGTCAGAATGGACCATTTAGTGTACAAGTCAAGATGACAGATCTCTGCTTAATACAAGGAAGACAAAAATTCGTATCTTATTGAAAAAGGCAGAAGAGCCCCGGGTGCTTTCGCTTTGTGATTCTGCAGCAAAAAGTGGGTTGTGTCAATATAAGTCTATGTCACCCGCTTGCAGCTGCCACACTGAATTGACCCTGCTAGCTGCAGACAGAAAGGCCTTCCATTTCCAAATTCTCTCTAATGCTCATCTGCGAGAGCGAGCACGAGGTGGAAAAAAGCCAACAAGTTACTCCTAAGTATGGGAGCGAAAAACAAACCAAAACAAAACAAAACTGCCTTAATGCCGTGAGACTCTCTCTGCTGCCTGTTTCTAACAAAATGCTAGAAAAACTTTCGTATCTGAAAGCATTTCAGAGGATGCTTTGACAATGTGAGCTTTATGTTTTGTAAATCATGTTCTTGTAATTCCTTGTAAGTCTCCAGATCCTCCTCAGATAGAGCAGCAGAGCATTAAATATTCTTGCAACGCTCACCAGAGCTTAATTACTAAAAGTTGAAACATCTTTTAAACTCTGCGTTCTTTTTTTCCCTGTGTATTCCCCAAAGAAAAGATATAAAAAAGTTGAAGAGTGTGCACAATAACTATTAGTTTAGACCATGTTTCCAAAGGGGTGGAAAAGAAGAGAAACCATTTTGAAACTAAAAATAGAATATTTCCTAATACTATTACAATTGAACATGATAGCATTAACTGATGAGTCTGTTTCTTATGTGTGTTTTATAAGCTTAGGTGTTCACACTGGTGAAAAGATTTAACTGAAAAAAAAAAAATTAAAAAAAGAAAAGACCCCAAGTTCCCTAAAATGGAAAAAATAAAGAGATAGGTCTTCAATTAGTTGAAATACAGAATTCTATTGATTTCTGCAGAAGTATGATGATTTAGGGAAGCTAAAGGTATGTCTAAAATTATAAACCTATTTAAAATATATTTTGGAGCATTCTTTTTATGGACCCATGCAAAGTCCATGAAAATGTAAAAAAAAAGATTTTCTCTGTCTCAGATCAACCTATGTTCAGGCAAGTGCTCAATATAGCTAAAGAGAGGCAGTAAGAGGTGAACTTATTCTATTAGCAGAAGACAGAGATATTTTTTTCTTTTTTGTTTTTCAGTGGGGGACTAGTGAAGCTTTCATCAGCTCTTTATCTAAATTTATTATAAACCACTGGATATTCCAACCCAGTAATCTGACTTGTAAATATACCTCACTCACTGTGAAATCTTCAGAGGTGGCTGAGTGCCGTACAGATATCACAGAGAAGAAAAATTCATCTCACCTAAATGTAACGACCTGAAGGTAGCAGTCTAATCTCAACGGTTGTCTGTGGGTTTGACATATGCAAGAAAGGAGAATTGCAAGGAGGCCATCCATCACACCGGTCTTGCAACGGCTTGACACAATCCTGTAGAAACACTTCTTTCTCCATTGAAAACCAGCACATACATGGTTAGTACAGCTGATATTGGGTAAGAGAAATGCTGGTGTACTGAAGAAGAATCAGTTTTCAATTGCATCTAGCAGTTGGAGGGAATTAAGAGTTGTCTCTAAATTAGGGTCTAAGAAAAGCATAAGTTAATGGGTAGAGAAGACAGAGGCAATCCTCTTGAATTCAGGGCATTTCAGGATAGAACAAACCTCACCTGACTTTAACAGTTTGCAGTGAGGACATCTATCTCTGAACTAGTTACCAAAAGCTTTCTTTAGGAAATGTGTAAATAGGAACGCTAAAGGCATCTTCAGTTGTTCCTTTTTAGCATGCCAGTTCTTCTCCACTGCCTATAAAAGGCAGTGGAGATGATTAGCTCAGATGAAGATGTCTATGATGTAGTTAGCCATATTTGACCAATTCAACCCACCTGTGAATACATTCTTCATCCGTACCAATACCAAGTCCATTCTCTTGCCCTGCAGCCTGATGGCAAGGTCAGGTCATATCCATACTGTGAAACTTGGCTAGACCCCTCCTTACCCCCAACCTAAATTAGAGTTTCTAAATAAAAATTCTTTTTTGGGGGATTGTTTCTGATTTACACTCTGTTTGTGAGTTGTTTGGAAGAGTGTTAACTGACTAGATGCAAGATCAAAATTTTCAGTTGTGTGGTAATTTGGACAATATCAAATGAACAAAAGGTCCTATTACTTCTCCTCAGCTCCAAGCAGTTCCTTTAGGAAAAAAAGTTTTGATTCAATTTCATTTATATGTACATAACTTCAGCAAAGCCTACTTTCACAGAAGTGTGCTAATTATAATTAAAGTAATTTATTAACAACAAAATAGAAAACTGCCAATCTGTTATCATATGATGGTTTTCATAAAACATTACATTTTGTCTATTATGGAAGAGTTTGAATAATTACATGATTGCATGAAAAATGTTTAATAGCTGCATACTTATAAAGGAACATAACTGACTCAAAAGAAAGATAATCATGTTATTTCTGGATGTGGACTGGGACCTCACTCTTACAGTGTCCACCTACTCCAACGTTATTGAAAGAAGGGAGTGATTTAGAAAATACAGCCTGGGCTGACACAGATGAGTTTAGGTTCTTGTCATACTGAGAGGAAGGGAGCGTGGAAAAGATGTGTATTACTTCTTTTTGATATCATATTGTTGATATGTTCTTTAAAAGTGGATGATTTAACTGGAAGTTACCAAGAGCTATATTGTGTAACTGTGTATACCATGTGTCATTGCAGTGATTGCCAGAGAGCTACCCCAGATGTCTCCTAATGTCAATGAAATCTGATGCTTAAGGTTGACTCTTTGTTCATAAATATGTATATGAGCCTTAGAAACACTGAAGACAATATTTTTATATGGTTTATGAGGCCTTACCTCATGGTTGCACTCTTTGACATGCAGAATACGATAAATCAGACTTTGTAAATTGAAAGTCAAAGGCATATTCTGGAGCCCCAGACAATATGCAGACAAGTGTATTAAGTGTTTTCTGAAATACCTAATAAGCTAAGTATCAGGCTCTTTTCCTCTTCACTTTTTCCCTTTTCAAAGGCAGTTATGTTTGACTGAAGATTTTGCTTGAACACCAGTTGAAGGCGTTTAACATAGCCCATTTTCTTTGAGGAATACTGACAGCAACTCTCCACTGAGATCAGGTCAAGTCAACAAATAGGGAAACGATTGTGTATAAAAGTTAATGTTCCTCAGTCGTGTCTCAATAGAATGGGCTGACAATGCAGAGAATTAACAGCCTGAAGCCATCAAATGTTGCTTTACAACATTGTGCAGTCTTGAAAGTGTGGTCAGCTGAAAGAATATCACTCACAAGATCTTGGCTCTTACCTTACATGTGTTACTAATTTGCCAAGCAATGCAAGGGCAAGCAGTTTATTTTTTGTGCCTTATCCCCATCCACCTCTAAAAGTGGGATGATCATCATCCTGGAGTTTGTTATTTAAGATACATGGATAGAAAGTGGCTAAGCCACATAATTAATTCAATTTTATCTGCAGCTTTTATTCAGTTCTTGGGGATTTTAGCTGTGTTGCTTGAGCTGTTGTCAACCTGGAGATCCTCTTCATTTTACTGATGAAGGTTTTTGCTCCCATAGCAGGCAAGGCAAAATGTGCCCACTCTTCAGGCTCAGCAAATCACAGAGATGGTGGCTTCAGCCACTGATGAGCAGCGGACTATGAGATACCACAGCTGAAAGGCTGGGCTTTTGCTGCTGCAGTTCCTGGTGAAGAGCATGGCAGTGGGCCAGCAGTTTGCTGTGCTCACCAGAAAGGATGAATTCAAGTCCTGAAACATGCGATGCTCCCTTAAGTCTCTCTCAAGATTTCTGGACTGTACATCAATGAAAAAAAAAAATCGCAGCCAAGCATACAAGAGTAAAGCAGGGAAAATATTTTTGTCAATCTTTCAGCTTCTTGACAAGTTCACTCTCCTTTTGTGGGCTCACTCAGCATGCTTTGAGAGCCCCGGCCTTTCTTCCGCTGGCTTACTCCAGCCTCAGAGCAGACCTTCGAGGCATGTCCACACCATGCAGTGCCGAGAGCTCACTGCAGACGTGCTGACTACAGAATAAGAAGCTAGGCAACTCTCACGCTAAGCTTCTTGCTTCAAAGCCAGACACTTTTGTGCTAGACTGCAACCTACATAAGCAACAGTTCATTTGGAGCTCAGTCAGGTATTCACAGAAAGATGCCAGATTGTATGGTTTCAATTTAGTAAGAAGAATTTAGTTTCCTGTACACAATGATCTGGTGTCATTGGAGATGCTCTTGGGTAGCAAAGGATTTACAGGAGCCCTGAACCCTTCTCCTGAGGAGAAGGACTTGGGGATGTTGGTTGATGAGAAGCTCAATACGACCCAGCAATGTACACTTGCAGCCCAGAAAGCCAACCGTCTCCTGGGCTGCATCAAAAGTAGCGTGGCCAGCAGGTTGAGGGCGGTCACTCTCCTCCTATATTCTGCTCTCATGAGACCCCACCTGGGGTACTGCATCCAGCTCTGGGGTCCCAACATACGAAGGACATGGATCTGTTGGAGCAAATCCAGAGCAGGGCCACAAAGATGATCAAAGGGCTGGAGCACCTCTCCTCAGAAGACAGGCTGAGAGAGTTGGGGCTGTTCAGCCTGCAGAAAAGGAGGCTGCAGGGAGACCTTACTGGGGCCTTTCAATATATAAAGGGGGCTTATAAGAAAGACGGAGAGAGACTTTTTATCAGAGCCTGTAGTGGCAAGACAAGGGACAATGACTTTAAACTGAGAGAGGCTAGATTAAGATTAGATATAAGGAAGAAATTCTTCACTATGAGGGTGCTGAGGCACTGGAACAGGTAGCCCAGAGAAGGTATGGATGCCCCATCCCTGGACATGTTCAAGGCCAGGCTGGATGAGGTTTTGAGCCACCTGGTCCACTGGAAGGTGTCCCTGCCAATGGCAGTGGGGTTGGAACTAGATGACCTTTAAGGTCCCTTCCAACCCAAACCATCCTTTGATATTAAGGATTGGTAGGCTAGCCCATAGTGCCTAAAATGGCACTGGACATCTGTTTTTGAGGACCTCAACCCTGCTCATTGTGTCCTTCAGAGTGAACATTGACATTTAAGGTGGGATTGAGTTCCCCAAATATAGATGTTTAATGTCATTTTAAGCACTGGATAGGTGCCTCGGATACCCTGGGGTGTCTCGGGTGACACTGTACTACTGTGTTTAAGAACTGAATTCCACTATAGCAGTGCAGAACCAGCTGATGAAGTAATTATCCTCTTATATAACAACTTTCCCCATCTCTCTGGCAACATTAGAAGTAAAGTCTGTCTGGTTTAGCTGCAAAGTCATACATGTCCTCGTACTAAGACATTCTCCTAGGTCCCAGCATGATGCAATATGTACTTATGGGAGAAAGAAAGACTGCAAGTGCACGCAATGGTTAAATGCCAACGAAATCTGGTCCAACAAAGCTTCACACTGACTCAGCTACTAAGATTGTGTGAAGCATGTAGCAAGCACATTTATATTATAAGACTTGAAAGTATAATCTCCACTCTTAAGTTTGCAAGTGACTCTGAATTAGACAAATATGATACAAGCAGAAGAAAAAAAAATCTGAGTATTTTCCTGCACATTGTGGAATATATTGATAAACGTATGTTAGCATTTAACTATTCATTCTTTTGGAGAAAACTGGTTAACCCCTTAAGTGTTTTGCCCTGAAGGCAGACATTAAAAGTTAATTATAACCACATGGGACAAGCCCCTGGAGGACCGTGACAGCATTAAGCTGCTACCAACCAAGCATGCAGGATGCACAGCACTCTCCGAGAACACCATGTACAAAAATGATGCTGTCTCCTTGAATGAGTTTTCAGAAGTTAAAAACATGCTACTTTCTGCATGCACAGTAAAAAGGCAGATTGCAAATGTTCTACTCAGAGCAAAAAAGGCTTCCAGCTGAAGAAGAATAATTAGAGCAAATGAAAGCACTGAGTAATGTGATTAAGCAATGTGGCACAGCGAGAGAGAACTACCACAAGTACTGCTTTACTCAGTGCTGCAAGGAGAACATGGTAAAACCTCTTCTAAAGACCTTGGGTTGCTACCTCATGATAAACCTTTCCAGTACCATATTTGGCCTACAAGGAATTTTGATTTTACCACTATAAAAAGGGAGAGGAGATGACACTTGTCCTTGGAGATGATCATTTAGACCACATGAAAAAAAAAAAAAAGGTTAGTTCTAAGGGAGAGACACTGACTATATCTGTGCAAGTAAATTAAGTGTGGCTGGAAGGCGATGAGGTTAAGTAACATGGAATGGCTTGCACCTACACAATTAAACTTTCTTCCCCTTAAATTAAAATGCCTGTATTCAAGTTAACTATCAGGAACTGTCCCTCTGCTATTTCCCAAAATATGCTGGGGACCATTAAGAGAAGCCCTATCGTTGTGGACCCAAAAGCATGTGGGGTTTTTCTAATAACATAGTAATAGAGAAAGATGAGTTCCAGCAAAGGGGAATATCTCTGACTCTTTCTTTTTAATACAGAAATGGTCACCATGTCCTGAAGGTAAGTCAGGAGACATTCAGGAGACCTAATTCTGTTTTTCTCTCACACTGAACAACTGGATTGACATTACAAGCACCAGAATGAGTGTGGCCCAGAACGGGTGTACCCAGTTCCTGCTAATATTTAGGAGCAACGTACCTTTCACCTAATTTAGACTTCAGAAGGCTGGGCTACATCCGTATACCTAACTGGGAAGTTAACCTGCTATAAGCAGGGGTTTGGACCAGATGACTCCCAACATTTGCTTCCAACCTAAATTACTCTGCAATTCTAATTAATTGCTAAATAAACCAGGGATAGAGACTACTCCGTGGCCTCTAAGCCAAGTGTTATACACAGGCTGTGTTCACTTTGCATGGTACCTGGACTTGAATGTCTTCCTGGTCTGGCGTGGTGCCCTGTGGTTGTAAGACATGTTTAGTAGTGTGTAAGTGTGTGTGTGTGTGTGTGTGTATTAAAATGTTCCTAAATGATGAGAGAAATCTGTTGTAGCCCTCCAAGGGATGCATTCACAACGTGAAACCAAAGATGTACTGTGTGATTTAGCATAAGGGCACGTCAAGGCGTGTGAATCTGTAAAACCTGCTGGGATAGCGTTGGAGGGCTATGTAAATTGAAAGGAGACAGCCTGATCCATTTTTGTCCATATTAGAAACAGTCCATGATGTTTGTCACCCTGCAAACAAAGATCTAGTGAACTCCAGTGGGGACAGGTCAAAAACATACCAGGAAACATGTTAATAACTAAGCAGTAGGTTGAACTAAGACTTCAGCTTCCTTGCGGGCTCTAAACCAAGTCCTGAAACACCCTAGTTTAGCCTAAACTAATAATCTAAACTCTAATCTAATCCCTAGAGAAACTGTACAACTCCGGAGGATATTTAATCCCTGTATCCTAGAAAACTATGTCGAGTGGATCTCTTGCTATCTGGAGGCATCACTCCCTCTCTACCTGTTTCCCCTAGAGGAAGTCCGAACAGTTCTATGAAATGTCTGTCTCTCCTATAATCCCATCAGTCCTGGTTTAGTTTTCAGCTCCAGGTACAACTGTACAGGCAACAGCAAAAAAACAGTCTTACTAAAATGAGGTTTAATTCTCATCCTTGATCTTTATGTTTTTTTCATAGAGGAAAACCATATTTTCTGATTTCCTTCACCCAAAATTTCCACACAGAGGGCAACATACAGCATAGCACAAGGCAGGGAATCTCAAAGTGGGACAGAACAGGCTTGGGGGTCTACACTGCGCTAGGCCAAGACATCTTTTAAAAGCTACACAGCTGTGTTTGCAAACTATGGCACCTAATTAAAGGGGGTGTTTGCAAACTATGGCACCTAATTAAAGGGGGTTTGGGTATCATGTGCTTCCAGTTTGGTGCTAGCACAAAAATCTCTTCATTTTATCACATTCTACCATGTAGCCTGTTGTGTTTCCATCCACAAGGTCAAAATGTAAGATCATACTTTTTGGGAAAAATAATGACAAGAAGGAAGAAAAGGACCTGTGAATGAAATTTATTTGCAGGATACCCAGGATCCAGTAACATAATGCAACTGTGAAGAAAGGACAGTTGTAATACCCAGGTATTGCAGGAAAAGGGTTTCCAGTAGAGACTGAAAAATATAGGTGATTTTGTAAATGCAGATGAGACCCAATCATAAACATTTGTAAAATTTGGTTGCTTAGCTTCCAAAAAAGATTATTTAAGTGGTAAATAATCAAGGGAAGGTAGATGCCAAAGGCAGGAGAATGAGGAGTCTTTAACATAAAACAGAGTGGAAAAGACTTGTTTATCCATCTGGAACAAAGGTCTTGTTTCTAACAATACTTTGGGAGACCAAGAGAAAACACAACACAGTGGAGGTGCAAAAGCATCCCAGTGTTCTTAAGTTGGACCTCAAAAAGTTTGAGAAAATTGTTGATGAAACTACCAGTGCCAACGGATTGCATACAATATGTAATGGAATAAAGATGGGAAGATGCCTGAGATAAAATCCAGTTGACTCGATAACCCAGCCCTGTATTCCCACGTTCTTGCATGACAAGAAGACATCCCAGAATCTCTTATATGGTTGATACTTCATCAGGTCGTGTCATAAGAAGAGGAAAGCATTCAAAGTGTCTGATCACATTGTGGATAAGGTGCAAAGCGATAGGGCTGAGGATGAGTGTCCGTCACTAGATCATACAATGGAGGATAACCCCCCTCTCAGAGCTCACTACTGGTTCAAAGCACAGGGTGCCATGTCCTATCCATCATCCAGGATACTGGCAGCAGTAAGTTGGCAGGGACAGAATTTAAGAAAGTGAAATAAAGTCCTGTGTCCCAGACCAAAGTCTAAGATAATATAGTGTTCTACATGTTTTTGTTGGGACCTGAGATACTGTCTATATTTTATAATCATCGCAAGCAAATTGGACCATACGGTAATTGTGTTAAATATGCCTCCTCTGGGCCTCCTTGGAGCATGGGCATCAGCTGGCAGTCTCTGTCCCAGCTGCTTATTCACACTACGTGTTTTCTCCTACTCTGTAACACTGAGCCAGGCATGGCTTATTGGTGGAACACCACTGAGTGTTCCACCTCATTGGTGGAACCACCACTGGTTCCACCTCATTAGGCTCATTGGTGGAACACCAATGAGGCCACCCAGCTGTACCTCATTCTCTGGCCTACATAGAAAGACCATGGTACTGTGGTGGAAAATTTCTGAGGTAGGGAGAGGCAAGACCTGTGGAATATAAAAGCCAGTTGTGAGAAGCCATGCTTCACCTGTGAAACCAAGCAGGTCCAAGACAAGGTCTTTAGTTCCTACCTCACTGAGAAGTGAGGTTCTGAGAAAGCAAGACATCATTACTTCCAGAGAAGAGACTTTGTGGCTTCTAAGACATGTTGTCTTTAACCACTACTGAAGTGCTGGCCTCGTTGGAGCCTGTACCAACCAGAGGGCAGGGTGTGACAACAGGCACAGCTCAGACGGCAGAAGTAACCCACAGTGGGGAACTGACAAGTTCAGAGCAGTGAGGGGAAAGCATACAAGGAAATTTTGCAAAAGCTTGACAATTTTTTTGAACTTCCTGATGGTAACTTTTAAAGATACTTGTTTAGCCCTGGTGCTTATGCAGGCATAACCTTTGGATGTTAACATATTTATCCCCTCTGAGGTCAGGGAAGCCACTATTTCTGTTTAGTGCTGTGGAAGGGAGGTAGAAAGTGGTTCATCTCAGATCCATGCAGGCAGGGACTCAAGCACCCTAAAGAGGGAGAGAGGCAGGACTGAGGAATGGGATTCTCCTCACCTATATCTACCCATCTAACAATTTGTTTTCTCACTATGCTAACTGTCTAGGTTCCATCACTATCCTCCATGGAGAAAATGCTTGATTAATCCTATTAAATTTATATCTAAGTCTTAATACTGCACCACTGACTGCCTGAATCCTGAAAGACTTCAGCAGTGGGGCTTCTTAAATTTCTTACAGAAAAAATCTAGGGTCTTAAATGCTAAGGAGGGGAATGATTTAAAAAAAAAAAGGCCACTCTTCTCAGCCCTTGGAAGTATCATGGTTCCAGTCTTTAAATCCCTAAGAAAGCACACAACATTTTGCTGTTCCCTCTGCAGGTATCTCTCTCTCTCCTTCTTTTTTGTTTGTTTAAATTCTTCCCTGTTTAATTTAGTTTATTTTTCTTTAACACACACACTGATTCTTTGCCTTTATTTCTTTTAACTTTTTGCTTTACAAGCAATAGAGTGTAAATTCAACTATCATGCAGGGGAATAAAATGTTCTGATGCTCCTGAAGGGGCTACTTGCACTTTGAATCCAGTCAGGTAAGAGAAGTGAAGTGATTTGTTTGCTTATGCTTTGCCTCTAGCAAAGGAACAAGAGGCAAGGGAACAAGAGGAATGGGAGATGGATAGAAACTTGGCTCCCTACTTCCTTTAATTTCTGGGCAGAGGAGTAGAATATTAAATAGGCAAAAAACAAGAGAAGCATTATGGAGATGTACGAGGACTATGAACTAATAGATACTGTTGTAGCTCCAGAAAAATAAGCAAAAAACCCATGGCAGCTGTTCCAGACTCAAATGTGCTACCACACTGTTTTGAGGTCAAAGAGACTCCTGTGACAAAGTGGCATGTGGACTTTGAAGGCCTAAGTCGGCACAAACTCTAGCTTCTCTGCTCTTTGTGTCATTGCATGGGGAAGACGCCCTCAGAGGAGCATTGCAAAGGCTAAACGCCTCCTTCAGCTATTGCTGTGCAGCGTACCCACACAGACTGTGGCCATTTTTTCCCACTTCACACACTAAAACTACTTCTGTACCACTCCTGTTCATGAGCCAGGTTGTACTAGATCAGCTCTGCTGTTGACCAGACCCTATTTTGATTCTCACCTGCTACAGGTGCTGTAGTGTCAACTGAACCTAACATTAAAGACTCTGCTGTTACCCATGCTGACACATCGAGGGTCATGGGGACTTTGCAGTCACATAAACATCATCTATTATACATCTGAAGAACTGCTGAAGCCCAGTGTCAGAAGTCCCAGCAATGTGCGAACCTGTGAAGTGGCAAACCCATCAGCTATATGACAGCTTCATGCCCAAGGCTAGCAAGGCTGGACGTAGCAGGAAGGGAAGACCCCTGCAATGTCTAGGGAATTGGCTAAATGGACCTAATAGGTCTTTTCCATTGCTGATGTCTCTGGGTTACATTGCGCCCTTAGGCTGAGTCCTGAGTAAGGGGCGGCATGTAATTATGTTTCTGTGGGAGCAGCCCAAGGAAGGGACTGTGACGGAGAGAGTTATGATCCTTTTCCTGAATCCCTTTAGCTACAGAGTGGGAGGCAGTAAGTCATAGTGACCTGGAAGCAGGAGATTTTACTGCTGTGACAGCTCTCCCCCAGCTTTATCCACATCTGTACTGTCTTTCTTCCTACCCACTTCCCTGTTCCCTCTTTCTTCCCATCACACCTTGTGAGAAGACGCGGCCTTTGGATGGCGCTTGTACTCAACACTGAACCTAAATCTCATCTGCCTAAAGTGTCTTCTCTCCTTGAAGCCAATAGGGTACCAGCTGTCACATCCAGCACCTGAGGTTGTGTAGTAGAGTACAGCGGTTCTGCTGCCGTTTGACAGGTGGACAATGTCCTGGAGAGCCAGGGAAGGTCCCTTATCATCACAGCATGGGGGACTGGGACAGGGACTTGGCATATGCAGGATGCCTACCCTTACCCGTAGAGGAGGACACATGAGCTTCAAAGTACTTGCACTCTCAGTCTCAGAAATCAAACACATCTGTGAATTTATGGTCTTCATAGGTCCAGCAGTGTGTTGGAAAAGCCTTTATTTCCTGTCAAAGATGGAATTACAATCTCACACTGTGATTCGGCGGCAAATTCTTCCATCTTTCCCCCACAAACAGTCATACCTTTCAAGAGGTAAAGTGCCATTTGGAGTGGCATGGCTGAATTCGGCCTGCAGATGCAGTCCATAGAGACACATCTCTTTGCTGGAAGAACATCAACTGAAGATGGTCAGTGATTTTAAGAGCTGGAGGAAATAAGTAATAATACTACTGAATCACAGCCTATTGCCTCTTTCTATCCATCACCATGTATCATTCCTTGAGACAAAAGGGATTAAGAAAGTTACTATCCATTTATAATTTCTCATAGGAACTAAGCTAGGTAGGGACTCTGTGTAAATAGATATCTGTATACCTAATACATATATCTATTTTAACATAAAGTCATAGTATCGTCTATGTGAGCAGAATATTTAAAGCAATTTTTGCAAATATGCGCAAGTAACTGAGACACAGGAGCTGCAAGCTGGCATTGTTTGAGAAGACTGACAAAACTGATATAAAGAAGGAAGGTAAACATACGTCCAGGTAAAGATAAACAAGACTAAATGCTCATGTAAATAGATTCAGTCTGATGGGACTGATGGACTTGGGAAAGGACATCAGGTGATGCTCCTTGGTGCTTGGACTTTGATTCACTGGTGATCCTTTCCCTCCCCTGTCTTTACTGTCTTGAGGCAGTGAAGAAGTTGTTAAGATAGCACAAAGCCTTTTCAAATCAAACACTCCTTCCAACAGCCCACTTCAGTCACAATAATAATCTGTGGGTTTAGAAATGGAGATGCTAAAGCAAAAGGTGTTAACTAGTTACCGAAAACTAACCCGGTAGGTGCAATTCTGGGTACATTCTTACATGCTGCTTTGAAAATAAATATTCTTAACCCAAATGATTGCAATTTGCAGTGCATTATAGTGTGACACAGGGAGCTGATAGTGCACAGCTGTAGAAGAGGGACAGGATCATCTTGATGGTTGATCTTTGGCCTTTATTTCCAAAAGGGTGAAAATTTCCCCTATCAGTGTGTTGGGGTAGAAAAATTCTCACCCTGAATTTAACCTTGGTAATGTAAGTCAGAATCACCACAATTAAGTGTTTAATCTTGCTGGTGCCCTCTTACATGCAGGGTTTATCCATTTTATCCCCGCATAGATCAAACAAAGTACAGCAACCAATTATTTTCTCTTCTGCCTTGCATAGATGTTCTCTTTGTATTAATCTTTTCTTTTCCCTCTCTCTTTCTTACTATTTGAAAACTTTTAAAGGAACATATAATAGAACTCAATTACCTAATAAAGACCTATTATTCAATTTGTATGAATGAACTACCTAAAATCATTAAGATGGAATGAGAAAAAAAACCCCGAACCCTAAAACAAATAAAAGAAGGGTGAAAGCATTATTTATGACAAGAGGAAACAGCCTCAAGTTGTGCCAGGGGAGGTTTAGATTGGACATTAGGAAAAATTACTTCACCAAAAGTGTTGTCAAGCACTGGAATGGGTTGCCCGGGGAAGTGATTGAGTTCCCATCCCTGGAGGTATTAAAAAATGGGTGGGTGTGGTGCTTAAGGACAGGATTTGTGGTGGACTTGGCAGTGTTAGGTTAACGGTTGGACTTGATGGTCTTAAAGGTCTTTTCCAACCTAAATGTTTCTATGATTTTATGAGTCTATACAAAAAGGCCTGATGAATAGGAGCTCATTAGAAGAAAATCCAAACAAAGCATTATTCTAAGAGAGCTTTTAATTTTCTGTATGTGGGCCATGCTAAAAGTGGGATTCTCATCACTTCAACTGAACTGCTTAAAGATGGTGCTTAAATTAAGATAGCTGTGATAATTCTCCTTCATATTATTGGAAACAAAGAGGCGTCTCCAGAAGATTTCTGTCTCACAGACCTACCTTAGGAAGCAATAAATTATCTCAGGAACTTCTTGTTTCTTTCATTAAGTATTGAGGGCTCTTAGACCACTGGTTTACATCACACATCTGAAGCCTACACTTGAGCTACATTAGGGATGTGATCAGCTTGTCTCGTGCCAATGAATCTCATCCTTGAATTATTACTTTAGGAAGCCAGAGGATGGCTCTGATGTGAAAGGTGATGCTACCATAACTAAATAATCAGGTAGATGTTATTAGGGTCATGGTGTCTTTCATAGTGGTTTTGAAATTATAGGTGTGGGTGAGACCAAGTGAGCTTCTTCCTGAAAATATTTTTGTGAAAAAAGCATCTTTGCAGCCTCAATTTATTTTTCAGCTTAGTCTGAATTTAGTGTGTGATTTCAACGTGGGAAAGATATTTCAAAAAGTTCAAAATTGTTAAAAAAATACATTTAAAAAACAGAATACTGTGGGTTTTTTCTCATTTAAATTTAATTTATTACAGAATACTAACTAAAGGTTATATACCGTTGAAAGTTCCACTAGAAAACCTTAGATTTTGTCAACTGAGGTTTTTCCTGAAGCAATCTTTTTTTTTTTTTTTTTTTAGATTTGAACACTAAAGTCAGAAATCAATTATTCATGAAGTTTATTTATGAACAGACCTGGCTGATGAATGCTTTTCTGCATCAGAAATCAACTTTTCTTAAAGATGAATCTTTTCTTGAAAAATTGGCAGTGTTAAAGACAGTTTCCATAATCCAGTAAAACCTTTTCACATTCTTCAACATTTTTATCACATATTCTGTTTACAATAAACCACAGTACTGTCAGTAGGTTTTTCATAACTTTTGTTTATTTTTAAATGATATGAAAGTAGAAATATAACAGAAATTTTCAAGCAAATCAGAACATGAGTCTATTTGGTATTTAAAAACAATAAAACCCCTCAACATTTCTAAAATGGTATATGAAGCAAATTCATTAATTTCTAACATGTGTGAGTAATTATATTATTTCCTTTGCATATTAAGTTTTCCTTTTTTTTTTTTCTTGTGTCAGGGCACCTCAAATTCCAGTTAGCATGAGGAAGACAGCATGAGGGAGGTCATTTTACTCCATGCTGCCTATCTAAAAGATAATCTGTACAAGCCCTCTAAGCAGTCTCCAGAGACAGTGAAGAGAGACAAACTTCTCCAGAAAGAAATTCACCCCACCACTCATGAACATACACTTTACAACGGGAGGGATCACCATTTCCATGAGGTGATCACCATTTCCATGATGTGACATCCTTCTGGTGCCTGCAGAACAGACAGATACCCAGTTTACTGTTTAACTTTTAGCTTTGGATAGCTTAACAGAAGTGAAATGGATGTGACTTCAGATAAAAAATAACATTGCAAGTGACCATAAATCAGGTGTCAGCTGCCGCACTTGGCTCATCCACCGCAGTCTGAAAGAGCTGAGCCCTGCTGCAGCTTGATTTAATCTGAGAGGCAAGACGAATTAACTCAGGAACAACACTACACAGCTAATTGAAAGAGACCCGTGGTCTAACCCAGAGCTTTTTGACCTATTTTTGCCTTTACTTCCTTCCCATACCCAGGAACTCAGCAGAAGTAAGTTTGGCCACAACCTGGTTTAGCTTGGGTTTGCAACATGAAATCACTGGGTTTCAGACATTCACCCTTCTTTTTTTTCCCAGCCTACTATAGGTTCTTAAATCCCTTCATTTGTCCTGAGCACAGACAGTGAAAATATGTCAAATTTTCAGATAATCAAAACAGCATTCAAAGACAGCTATTTGGGGTGGGATAAGTTCTCTTTGGAAGTGCTTCTCTCTCTTTGTTTCCTGTAAACCATATGCTGGGATTCATTCAGCAGCCTCTGTTATTAGCTCACCTAAATCAATGCGCTACCGATATCAATTTATTGCAGCTGAAACCAGGCCCTCTGACGCTTTCTGATGGCTGCTCTTAAAACCTGCTGAATTGCAGCCCTAAGCCCTATGTTCACCTGCCGAGATTGTGAATGAGCGTATTCAATAAAAATTGTGACTTTGTTAATGGAGATTAAATCAGGTTTTCAAATTCAGCTTAAGTGTGTATTTTTGGACAAAATCAAACACACAGATAAATAAGGCCCCCCTCCAGCCCTCAAATTGAGATAAATGCTAAATATAAGAAGAGCATTCGCCAGATTTTTTTAATGATATGTTTCATTTTGGAAAAGCAGAAAGATGTTTCGGTATTTTCAAAATAAAATTGAGGCAATATTTCACTGAAAACATCCACTTAAAAAAGAAAATGAAGTCTTAAAAAAAAAAAAAAAGATAAAACCAAACCCAAGTAACCTTGGTCTTGTGAGACCTCACCTAGAGTACTGCGTCCAGCTCTGGAGCCCTCAGCACAAGGACATGGAACTGTTGGAGTGGGGCCAGAGGAGGGCTACTAAAATGATCTGAGGGCTTGAGCACCTCTCCTATGAGGACAGGCTGAGGGAGTTGGGGTTGTTCAGCCTGGAGAGGAGAAGGCTGCGGGGAGACCTGATTGCGGCCTTTCAGTACCTAAAGGGGGCCTATAGGAAAGATGGGGACAATCTTTTTAGTAGGGCCAGCAGTGACAGGACAAGGGGTAACGGTTTTAAACTAAACTGGGGTAGGTTTAGACTAGATAGATATAAGGAAGAAATTCTTTACACTGAGGGCGGTAAAACACTGGAACAGGTTGCCCAGAGAGGCAGTGGAGGCCCCATTCCTGGAAACATTCAAGACCAGGTTGGACGGGGCTGTGAGCAACCTGATCTGGTTAGCGGTGTCCCTGCTCCCTGCAGGGGGGTTGGGCTGGGTGACCTCTAGGGGTCCCTTCCAACCCAAAACATTCTGTGATTCTATAAAATAGACTTGGGTTAAATCATCATTTTAAATCCAACAAGAAATTTCTTTTTCACTTCAGCACAGCCTAATACTTTTCCTCAGGCTTGTTATTTCAGCAGCAAACAGAAAAACATTCCTTTATCCAACTCTTGTTGCTACTAGAAAGATTGAGTTATGGCCAAAGAAGCATCAAAAGGGAATGTTTTCAGTGCTGAGCGCTGGAGCTGGAGCTTGGCAGGGACAACAGACACCTCTCGCTGTTCTAATCAGGAAGAAATGTGCTCCATCAGTGTGCCAAGAATACACAAGCAGCTGAATATTTCATTGTTTTTATTTACTTATTTTTTCACGTAGTTCAGGTATCTCTAACTATCCTTAAAAATGAGGAGGAAAAAGACATTACATTATTTGTATTGCCACTAGCTAGAAAATGATGGATTCCCACAGCATGGCTGGAGGGGTTTTATGGGATTTGCTTTTATTTTTTTTAATCTTTCCTTCATTAATATTTAAGTCTAAACTTAGGGAAGTGAAAATGAATACATAACAAACAACAACCCAAGTTACTCTTTTCAGGTCTAGTTTGAAATTCAGAGCACTAGTAGCTTCTGAAAATATCAAGTGGCAAATGTCTATTCTGTGGGACATGTTTTTACTGCACCTTACCAAGAACCGCCTAACATTTCTTAACGCAGTGCCGTACTGTCTCATTCACTAATTGCTATAAATTGGCACAGCTTCATGCTCCTAATAGAGTACTGCCAGATTACGCAAATGGATAACCTGGATCACTGTTCAGTAATTTATTTTGCAGAACATCGTAACAAAACACTGTTATCCTCTTGGAGCGAAAAATAAATCTCTGTTGATGTGAACTGCAGTTGGCTTTGCTTGCTTTGTGCCTGATTTCTGGAGAGTTTACCGTAAAATTATTCTACTGGCTTGGTGTGTACTAGCACCAGGAAAAAAAATAGAAGAGAAAAACTTTTTCATGTAATTAAAAAACCACCCAAAACCTCCAACCTTGAAATGCTTAATTAAACAGTTCTAGAGAGAAGTGGCTAGAGGCTGAATTTGGCATGGAAAATACATTGAAGAAACCTTTCTAAAAGACCGAATGAAAATGTGTTTTGATTAGATTAAGTTATAAGTTTTCTGGGGAAAAAAAACCCCGTCCTTCAAAGCAGTGAAGTCAGTAAGTTCCTGCAGTACTATTAATGCCAGAAAAAAAATTAATCTTTCTAACAAAAGCATAATTTGATCTGAAAAAAGAAGGGCCAGTTTTGAATTTTACAAGCCCCAGTTTCCCAGGAAAGAGTCTAGCCGGTGCTGCTCTCCTATGTCCTAATCAACTCATCCTTTCAGTGGTTAGTGCTTTGCTTTTGGAATAGCCTGTAGGGCTACTCCAAGGGCTGGGTGTTGCTCCAAAAGTGTGAAAAATAAGCAGAGTCTGCAATCCATATTTTACTGTATGCACCCGCCTTTAGGTTTTGAATTGGATTGGTGTTTTGGGCCAAAGTAATCAATTTCCACAGTATTACCTTTAATTTATGACAGTGATATTTTCCTTAAAGACTCTACTCTTGAAATTGAGTGATTGCTTAAGAATCTGTGTTTCCTACAAACAAGTAAACAAACAAAAAAGTGGTTCTTCCCAGAAAGAAAGAATTAGAAGCTGCTATTTTAGAAATAATCTATTTTTAAAGCATTAAATGCAATAGGGGCTGATTCAACTTGTTAATGATTTACAGTTGGAAGAATTGAATAACAACAAAAAAAAGATAAATCTAAATGTTATGATACACTTTCATATAATTAGGGGTCTATGAGCCCCTATTGATGAAAAGGTAGACAAATGAACAGATTGAAGTAAATGGGACTTTTAATGCAAACAACTAGAGGAAAGCAAGGCAAGTTCACAATCTGACCCTCCCCGCTTATTTTAAAGCTGATAACTCAACCTAAAGCCAGCTTTCATTCTAAGACCAAAAGTCTTTTCAGTGGTGACGATTTCTAGGTGGGCTTCACCATTTTAGCCCCCAGCCATCTCCACTCTAGAGCTACTCAATTAAATGTTGCAGCTTTGACTTTTAATACTGACCTAATAATTTATTTTTTCACAGTCACTTTATTTAAAACCGTTTGAAATGCTTTGGAACAAACTCTTACATCTTGTTTCTCTAGAAATGTACATAGTACCTTAAGGTAGGAACTTTTGATCCTTGTTAGTAGGAAAGCCTTTTAACAGATAAAAACCTTTCTCTTCAGAAAATACTTCCATAATGAAAAGAAATATTACTCAGATGTGCATAAAGCCACTATATTGATGAAGTAAAATGGTATTCCTCTTGTACCCATTTCACAGTATAGAAAAAGTACCTACCACATCCCTGCATGCAAATACCTACCTGTAACTTCTGCAGCATCCCCATGGCTTTTCTTATACGATCAAGTTCTCAGTTAAAAGTAGGCCATGCAACATATTACCAATGATTTCTAAAGAGTGATTCAGGGTCTTCAGACTGATCTAAAAGTCCTGAATGTCTGCAGCAGATCTGTTGTCTTCACTGGGCTCTGCGGTAGGTCTTTAACCCACTGAAGCCGAGTCAGGGGAACAGAGTGAGGCAAAGGTCTAGCTGTGGTCCTTACCCAGGCCAGCTGGAGGGGATGAAGAGAAAGTTTTTTTCCAAGTTTAAAGTGTTTTATCCAAAACGTGTTTCCACATGAAAATACTCTTCATAGCAGTTCTAAGGGAAGCTGCCCATAATGTGCTTCAGCTTTGAAAAATATCAGATTCATTCACCATATAAGCAGTGCAAGGCTTCTGATTTTAAAGACAGATACGGCTTGAGGAGCAGGTGCCATTTGTGCCAACAGTAGTTTGGGATTCCCTTTCTGTTCTGGGCATTAGTCAAGAAAAACTGCAATCCAAAACCAAGCTACAACCTCATATCAGGGTTGATGCTCTCTCCTAGTATATTCAGCCATCTCCATCATCTCCAGCTGCTCTTCCTGCCATGACACGTGATGAGAAAAACTCTTGGAACACCGCAGAGCCATGGAGAGCAGGCAATGCAGGATGCCAAAGCAGAGATGAAGGTAATTTCTCATCTGCCCTGAGGATCTAGTGTCCCAGAGGAGTTATCTGTATTAGCTTTGCTCTTTTTTTGTGTGAAGCCACTTGAAGAATTAATACAGCAGCCTGGTGGAGGCTATTACTATTATGCCAGTGTTACCCAGATCTGTATCGTCACCTCTCACAACAGAAATTCATCCCTGAGCAGTGTTGTCATCTGTCTGGAGCAGACAAAGGTGGTAGCTTTATATACAAATAATTAGGCTAGTGTTCCTGAGGTTTTAATTTTCTTCTCTTTTTCTCTCCTCTTTTCTCCTGTACTGCTCCCTGGATCTTCACCTGTAAAAATGGTGGCAAATCAGCCTTTCAGAGTGTGCCTGGCACACAGACAACGAGGTTCTCATTGATTTTGGATGAAGCAAGCCAGAGAATGGGGTACACCCCGGGACACAGAGAGGAGGTGTGAGAAAAGGAGAGCGAGCTGTCAGAAAACTGAGGATGGGACTCTCAGGACAAGATACGTGCCGTCAGGACTCTGCACTGTGCAAGAGCACTAAACCCATGGATACCTTTGTGGTTGCAAACAGAAATGCTTTTCTCCCAAAACGTGCTCTACTTTGTTCTGCCTGGCTACCCGACAGCTGGTTGAGCTGTCTTAAAACTTGAGAGCTTTGCGATTTCTCCCCATTCCTTTTCCCCTTCCCCCAGTCCCGCCCTTCCTGCTCCTGCTCTCTTTATCTCTCTACCCTGAAAACATTAACAATGATAACTAAACTTTTTAATTTTTTTTTCCATACCTGAATAACCTCTTGTGTGCAGGATATTTTCTGCTTTAGGGCACAATCTGTTGCAGCGCAGTTATAAGTGTTGCTAAGGCACCTATTGTCATTATATATGCCTTGGCAACAAGGCATTCTGTCGTGCTTCTCATCTGTGAACCCAGTGATTTATTGATAATGCTAATCTTGTTTGAAAGTTATAGAGCTTGGAAGTCAAATGTGTTTAAAGGGAGATCTGGAGATTCCTACTCCCCAACTTTTTATTGTTTGCATGTCAGAATAATCAAGTTTTTCAGCCACCGTTAGAGGAGCTCAAGGTGTTTTGCAAGCATGAATGAAGCCTCACGACGGTACCAAAAGGAGGCTTTTTACACACTCAGTAAATGCAACAGAGACACCAAAGAGCAGAAATGACAATACATAACTTAACCTATCTCACATCAAGTAACCATAGAACTCAGCCTCAAGGGGATGTTGGGCAAGTTTTACATTATCTTTTCTACAATATAGAGTAATTGATTTGTACGCCCATATCTTCTGTTGAAAACAGAATTTTCTATTAAAAACAATTTGGATGGATACTTTTTTATTACCTTCCCTATATGATATTCTTCTATAGTAAAAGATGGTCCCTGCCCTGAAGTGCTTTCTGTCTGATCAGCTCATCCAGACAAAATAAGTTTTATAATCGTTATTTTACAAATGGGGAAATAGGATATGGAAACATTAAGGATGCAGCATTTGCGAGATCCCAGCAGACAGGGGATTCTCAGATATCATAAAGGAAACTGCAAATTCTGACCACTTATGGAAATACAGCCATTAGACAGATAAATAGATATAAAAGCTTTATTTTCTTACTCTCCCACTCCTTGTTACAGAAGGATCTTGATTTTACTGTCATTGTGTTATTCAGCTCTCCTTCAACATGGGAAGATGCATTTAGTTCCATTTTTCAGATGGTGGTCTCTGTCACAGAAAGGCTAAAGGTTCTTCCAAAAAGGGATTTGGGTACTCAGTGCCTCTGTAATCTCTTGAATTCAAATTCTGATGTTATTGGCATTTACATGAGCCCTGTTCAGTTTTGTCCTTGCTCCAGAGATGCCTCAAGTCCCTTAAATATGTGTGTTGGCACAACATTCCCTAGGGTCTGATGCCACCAAGCGATTAGAAACCCTAATTATATCTAAACCCAGTGTCTTCCCAGTGTGTTCCCATGCCTAGCTTACCTGAAAGGCTCCTTAGAGGCAAATAGGCTTTCATTTTTTATTTTTGTTTCCTCCCAAAAGATGAAGTGGAATTTTCATCTTATCAGCAGTTTAGTGTATAATCACTTCAGATACAGAGACAAGTCTCACTCCAAAAATAGGTTTTACTGTCTACTCATAAAGCAACTGCTTTCATAAAAAAAATCCTGGAGGGAGCCAATAATGCCTTTTTCTTAGCAACTTCCACTCTTCTTGTGACTTTTCATTGGTGGCAAGGGCCCAGATCCCACCTAACTTCAGGCTTTCAGCTGATGTGCTCAGTTTAGGGTTCAACTCACTTTATTTTAGTTTCCCAGAAGTTAACGATCCTTGCTAAACAGTTAAGCTGCCTTGGAGTCAGTGAGGAAAAGACCTTGCCCATCTGACATCTGAATCACCTCTGCTGAAGGTGCTTGTGTCTCACCACAAAAAGAAAGGGAATTTTGCTGAGTAAGATCCTAAATCAGGTAATTCAGAGTTTTCATGTGGTAGGTACGATAGTTACATCGATAGCGCCAATCGCGTCTTCTGCTTCCTTTATCTCCTGCCTCTGGCTAAATGCTTCCCTTGCCTTGTGTGTCCCACTCTCCTGATTCCCTCCCTTCCCTCCACCAATCACTTCTAGAAGCTAAAGCTTAGAAAATTGAGCCTAATGAAAATAAAAGGACCCTTCCCAAAACTCCCAAACCCAACGGGAAACATGGTATTCACACTGAATGAGGGCTCAGAGAAATGCCAGAAATGACACAAAGGAATGGCACAACTATGTGTGTGGCAGCAAGGGGGGGCTGAGGGCAGATATTCCCCTTTAGCAGGGTTAGTCTTTAGGTCGGTTCAGTTGTAACGTGACAACCTTTGGTTAGTCAGGTGCATCAGGACAGCGAGGATGTATCTGAGACATAGACAGAAAAACGTAGACCAAAGCGTGTCTGATCCTAAGTGACTTGACCAGTGTCAGAAATTATTCACCAGAGAAGGGACTTAAAGCCCAAATCCAGCTGACTACGATGTCCTTACCCCCCAAAACTCTCCAATGACAGTATATGTACTTCTATGCAGTCTTATTCATGGGCCGTCTGCCTGGCATTTCTAAACCATTAAAATGGTAGTAGGTACTAAGAAAAATGTCCAAAATGAGATAAGAAGCCACTGGTAAATCTAGGAAAAAATGTCAATTTGTCTTACACAGTTAACTCCAAACCCACTATTCCTGCTTAGTTTGCTTACTGTAGGTCTATCTAGATCTGTGATATCCTGTGCAGCTTCACTAATGCTACCTCATATAAATAAGAAAAGCAGACAAAGCACTGAAATAAAGAATCACTTTTGTGCTTTAAAGCTATTGAGAGATATATATCTGTTGAACCGTCTCTAACACTCTAAAAAACGCTGAAGCTCCTCTCCAGCCTTCTGGCTTTTGTCTTCATTGAGTGATGGGAGGCAGCCGGCTGGCATGAATCAAACATTCACGACTGCAAAATTCTCTCCCATCTGTTGTAAAACCAGTGCAAGCATGAACAACTGAGAGGTGAAACAATTTTTCAACCTTCCCAGCAATATCATAAATTATCTGCAGCTAAATAACCTAGAAAGCAGAGCAGAATCTCCCAGCCTTAGGTAACAATTACACTATGTGAACTTTGAGAAACCTCTTGCCAGCACTCAAAATTAGGAGCTTAATACACAAATGAATAGTGAAGGCTTGGTGACAGCAGTGTTCAGAAAATGATTTTGCAACCCACCCAGGTGTTGTGCTGATTTGTTTCTGAATGGGGAAGTATCGTAACTGGTTTAACTGGACAAAAAGAAGTGTAGACTGGTATTGCCTGTCTCTGAAATACTGAACAGCATGCAATGGTTTGCTTGTCCATGAAAGGCAAGGGAATGCTCAGGTCACCCGCTTAGCGTCAGGTGCTTCATTTAGACACCGGTGCCAGAGTACAACACTGACTTCTGAGCTCTTTTCAGAGTGGGATTTTAGTTCTTAGTGCCACTGAAAATAAAAGGAGTCCCTGACAGTACGTTTTCAAAAGTTTTTTCCCCCAACTCAAAATGCATCAATTTTTTATTAGGCCAAGGACTTTTGATCAAGTGACTCACTCACGTTGTTTATGCTTTCTTTCATTTCTTAGTCATCTGTTTTTCCTCCCCCTCCTAAATATTCTTTCTTCTGATGGCCCTCAAATATTATATTCTGCTATTTTATTCATATTTCCACCTGACTCATCCATTCATCAGTATTTTGCACTTATGCACCTTCCAGCAACACTTTTGCACAGCTCATAGCTGGAAGATCTCAATAAGATGGGAAAAGAGAGCTCACAAGCAGGAGGTGATGGTGATTTCCCAAGAATCCCATAGCTCCATTGCAGAACAGGGCTGGGCTGAGCATCCTGTCACCCAACAAGGCTTTCGGCTTGATGAGCTTCTTCCATGGGGTAAGAATATGTGAGTTGGCAGCCTTTGTGCCACCGTGAGCCCAGGCATGGTCAGCTGCCAGCAATGCAGTCAAATCATACCTGAGCAACAGGTTGGCCTCCACTGATGCAGTTCACAGGTCCAGTTGATGTATTTAGTTCACAGCTCCCAGGACACTGTAGAAAAACAACTATGATGATGCCCATTTTACATAGAGGAAAACTACAACAGAGAGAAGCTCAGGAAGTCATCAATAAGAATTTGGAATAGAATCACAACCTCTTTGCGTAGGCATGGTGCCATCCTGCTCTTCCTTTTCTTTTTCTCTAAGGGCTCATATTCCCGTGGAGGCAGCTGAGGCAATGTGCAGCCCATGTGCACACAACTGTAGACAGTATTGATAAACTCCCCACAACCATAAGCACATCCACCACGAAATAATTTTATTCAAGAAAATTACACCTTTCTCTTTAAAAATGTCATAGAATCATAGAATCACTTTGGTTGGAAAAGACCTTTGAGATCATCGAGTCCAACCTTTAACCTAACCCTGCCATCCCACCACTAAACCAAGGCCCATGTCCTTGTCTTCTGAATTATTCCATAATTACATGATCTCCAAATAACTGCTTTTCCTCCAGTGCCTAATAATCCCTTCCACTCTCATTTTTCTTGGCATTTCTTTTTTTTTTTTTTCTGAGGAGCGCAGGCCTCAAGCAGGTATCTCAGGTGTGTTCTCCTGATTACTTAATAGCAGCACACTAATCTCCTCTGGCTCTTTGATTTAATGTCTCCCAAAATCTCATTGGTCTGTGTTATTTATTTATTTTCTGCTATAGCACATGGCAAGCATGTAACAACTTTGCTGTTTACTCTCATCCCAAATTTCTTTCAGCATTCACATTTTCCCAAGCCTCTGCCTGCCAGCAAATAGCTATATTCCTGATTATTACACCCAGGTGAAGCAAAGGGTAATTTGGCCCTTGTTTCATAAAAATACCTCTCTTCTGCTAACCATAGCAAATAGGTTCGGATTTTTCTCTATGAATTATTAATGAGATTCAATTTAGCATGATTATTAATTCTAACCTCTGCAGTGTATGAATAAGCAATCTCATTGCTTAATATTAGCGCCTGACCATTATTCTCTACAACTAATGACCTGTCATAGATATCTGGGTCTAACAGTCATCAGGAAACTGGAAAGTACTTAATTACTATTAATTTAATAAAACAATGATTGAACTATTAGTGAAAAGCTGTCAGTACTTTGCCCCCAATTAATAGGAAAGGAAATCAGTAATGCATCTGGAGTGACGCATCAGCAATCAAAATAATTTTTGATACAAGGGCAATTCTGCCTCTGCATTCCCCTGTGCCTAAGTCTTGCACTGGCACATGTCATCTTGGGAAAAAAGCACAACTCTGCCATCCCCACTTTTGTACAGTTTGCCTGGAGGACTCTCTCATGGATTTGCTATTACTTTTAACTTTTCTATGTGGAATATCTGATAGAAAGGCAGTTTGTCTTATTGCCCAGGTCTGAGGGTCACAGATATACTGAGAAACTTTATTTTGGCCTTTTGGTACTCAGGAATTTTTTAAACCGTGTCCAGCAATTAATTCCTCCACTTCATCTGCCCTAACCTTTAAATTAGTTCAAGCTGATATCTCAGTTTTATCAGATGGATATTGGTAAGTTCACTGAGCAGTCTCACAAGCATCTGGATAAGAACAACTGAGTGAGTGATTACTGCACGATGCAGGTGTGCACTGGGAGAACAGGATATCCACCATCTGGCTTTGCTGCTGAAGCCAAGATATTATCCAACTACTGCCTTTGGGGTCACTGTAACCTGCAAATCTTGCAACTAATTCAAGTCTAGGTACCCAAGAATGAAACTGCTCACAGGAAATGGCACAATTCAGAAATGGGACAATGCTGATCGTCAGGGAACAATTAATGACAGTGACTTTAACTTCATTGCTTTCCAGGTTTTGGAAATTTTCCTTTTATTGTCATAAAAACATGTAACACTCTTAAATGTTCACAGTCTTTCAAAATAAAGACAAAAAAATATCATTCATTATCCAAGGGAAATCTTTTGATAGTGGTGATACTAGCATTGGATGAAGCCACCGCCAATGTCAGGCTTTATGGCTGCAGATAAATACGCTGAAGTGATACCCTTACCCTGAAGAACTGGTAGGAGGAAGTTTATCCCCTCAGTCACAAAGAAGAGGAAACTGGCAAACCACTGCTAAAGATCCCAGAATTCCTGGTTTCCCAGCCCAGCACCAATCTCAGCCATCTTGTCAACGTTTGAGTGAAATTGAGACTGGACTTCCAGGGCCTTCGGTAGCAGATTGCAAGGCTGAGAAATGACTCACCACTGTGAAAGTGCAGAAGAGTAAGAGACGTGACAAGTGACGATGATGAATTTTCAACAACACACTGATATTATAGACCTACAAATCTATACTTACACATATATGTTTATATATACACACACACACGCATAACTTTCATGTAGCCTGACACTGCTTGTAGGTTAGCGTTTGTGTCCTTCAACCACATACCCATAAATTATACACTTCTGTGTATGATATAAATGTATATGTGTATATAATATAAATTGCATAAATACAGATGAACTGCTGCAGTTGTCGTATCATCGTTAGGCAGTTTAGGCTTTGAAGTCATTCTTTATTACTTGGTTACTGTGATTTTCTGACTTTGATTGCTATAATAACATCAAAACACAGTGCAGCTTTTAAATATATTCACTTCAGTCTTTATTCTTAAAAGACAGCAGTTATTTATTTCTGTCTTCTGAAGAATCTCATAATCCAACTAAGGAGTTAAGTGTCAGGAATGCTATGAAATGACTAAGGATTCATGTCTATGCAGGTTTCTACATAATAAGCATGTGTGTGATACATTTTTATACATGTTTGTATCTGTGTTGGAGAAAAACAAACGTTAAGAAAGTGTATGTTTCTGTACGTGTGTGTGATAAGTATACAGAAAAAATTTTGGCTGCTGAGTGAACAATTAAAAATCTGAAAGTCTTGCCAGCATAAAAAAAAGACATGAAAATACCAACTATTATGTGTTGCATTCTTTTTGGATTTTATGGTAAATCTAGACATTTTTACTCATGTAAACGTTTTCATCCGGCGAAATTTTTCCATTCAGTCATGGAAACTCTAATAATAGGGGAATTTAAGACATTAATTTTTATCTAAAGGGGCTATGTAAGGTTGAAACATCCAAATAACTTTTCTTTGTATTACCATAAAACAATTTTCTTAAGCAGTATCCCAACTTTCCAATATTTTTCCTTAATATTACGATACTCATAACACCTTGGGGGTTTATGTGGTTTATAAAGAAGTGAATTTTATAGGATCACACTCTCCATTCACCCGCCTATCCAAAAGTCTCCCACACTTACACCCCTTTCTCTGCCCAACAGTTTGTGAATTCATCAGACAATTTTGACCACAATGATAGAAACGTCTCCTTATCAAAGATGTAAGGTCACTACAAATGTCATGAAGACTTGCAGCTGGCTGAAGGAGTGGTACCCAATTTAATGCTGTAATTACAGGGAACGTTTCAACGTGAGTTCAGCATCTGTTCTGCTTAGCCTCTCTGCTGGCCAACAAGCTCACTTTTAGCTGGAAAAATATGATTGCGTGTACTGCCTTTTACCTAGCCCAGCAATTGCCAGCCAGGCGAGGGTGATGGGGGTTTTGTGTGGAGGGAGCAGGAGAAGTACAAGGGTGGGACTGAAGAAATGGTGGGGAAAAGGAGGCTAAAGAGAACAGGAATTTTTAGATTGTGTACATTTTTACACTTTACGGTGTGCTGGGTTACAGATTAAAAATACATACAAATACAGGTTTTTTTGCTCCTGTGTTAATGGTACAATTTGTTGGAGCTGTCCACTGGAAGTATGCTATTTTCTTGAAATCTTGTTATCGAAAAAACTTTTTGCTTACACTGATACTGATATATCCTCATAACACCTAAAGGCTCCAACCCTCCTCCCCCCCAAATACAAAGCACCAAGAATATATCTCTTCATATGAGTTGGGGAGACATTAGACATGTTTCTTCAGAAGTTCTGGTTCGCAGTTCTGCACATCTTTAGGAGACCCCCACAAAACCAATGTCTCTTCTGTTTCACTGGCTGAGGTCTTCTCCTTTTCTAAATTTCCTCAGTGAATGACTTCTCTCCTCTCCATTAGAAGGTCATAAAACGAGACTAAGTTCATTTCAAGCCCTGCAGATTGATAATGATGTAACTGGGATGGAAATCTGGATGAGCAAGATGCCACAAGGAATGGAAAAATCTCCCAGGAGAAAGAATTTTAAATAGTGTCTTTGGCCTAGGGAAAAATCCCTTGTTATCACAGTCTTATTTGCAAAAGGACTCAAGAAAAATGAAATCTTCCATTTTTTAACATGCAGTTGAAAGTGAATTAAAATGTCACGTTTAAAATCATCAAATCCATCAATATCAGTGCCTCAGAGTGTGGTTTTGTACACAGCTCAACAGAAGGCGTAGTTTTTCCTCAAACCTCCTAGGAAATTCAGCCGTTTTTCTTTTTAGTTGTCATAGCAGTCATGTAATATAGGCTAACCATATCTCACAGCACCAAGAGAAAAATGTTTATGTCGCTAAAATACTTGCATTTTACTCAAAATGTCAAAATGCTAGTATAGCTTTAGACTTTTAGAATTGATAAAAGCCAGGAACAAGTGTCTTAAAATAAGTAGTGAAACTCTTAATTGACATTAACAACCTGATTCCATATCTATATCATCCATGCTTCTGTTTTCCCCATATAAAAAAGAAGATAAAACTACTTCTTTGTTCTATAGAATTTTTCAAGGGAGAAAACAAAATATGCAGGAGATGCGCATTTGACATAGAGATTGGGACAGCAACTTCCTTTTCTTGTTCCAGAGGCCTGAATGATTGCGTCAAATACTGGTTTCACCTCAGGGTCCCAAATTTGTGAGAGGCAGGTTTTAAATATGAAATCATTTTAATGAATATCACAATAACCTGCCTTAAATTGATGTAATTTATAATCAAAGGACCGAATTTTGACATTTCAGTTGTGCTTTTTTTTTTCCCCTGGAATATAGATATTTTTTCATTATTATGCAAACATTAGAAATAGTTTTAGTAATTATTTGACTAAGCAACCCAAGAAAGTATAAGGATGGAACTCATATTCCCAGTGAAGATAATTGTGCTCATTTCAGGATCCAAGATGAATACTAATTTGGCAACTTTTTCTAAATTCCATCCTTGTCTATAATAATCACCTTAGCTTAGGTCAGTGGTCTTGAAGCAATATGCAGAAGTCCTAACTGATTTCAAGATTTTTTATCTTCCTCAGTATTATGCATAAAATCTATATCTCTCCTGTGAGACCTTCTCGAATAAATTGCATTAATTCTTGTATTTGCTGAAACTGTCTTTCTCTTGCTAAGCCACGTGCATCCAATTATGTGAAATGGGAAATGCTTTAAAATATCACATTCTGGCATGAAGTGTTTGAAAATCTTTGGGGGATGTTAGTTTGTCTTTAATAACAAGTCCCAAATTGTGCCTAGTGGGCCTCTTCTATGAAAACAAAGATTCCAAACTGCTATTAAAAAAAACCCCAAAACAAAACCCAAAATTATCTCATGGCTACTATCTGTCAAATGAAGAATAATTCTGTAACTGGGAAGAAAGGATGAAGGGTAAGAAAGCAAATTAATTCAAAAGGAAAAGCTATTTTTATTTCAAGAAATAGAAGCAAAAACGCTATTTTATTTTTGGCTCCTCCTTTCCCCACCTTTACAATTAACAGTTTCTCAGTATTTGCATGTTTTTTGTTTTTTTTTTTTAAATTAGAGCTATGATAATTTCCCAGAAAAAAAAAAAAGGAAAAGAAAAAAAAGACTTTTAAGAATTTCTGCTAGGCATATAAAATGCCTCTTTGTTCTGCACTGTGCTACATTTTGCCTCTGTCAGACACACCATGAAGAATGTCAGTGGGCATTGGTGGGTTGTTTGGTGAGTACATTTTATTTTCAAAAATTATTTTCTTCCTAAAGAACCAAACAGCACTTGAAGCATCTTGTTTTATTTTGTGTCAGACAGGCATTTGCTTCTGGGTGTATGAAAAGTGCAAATTAGCATCCAAACATCAGAAGAGAGAATGAGGGAGGTCCCCATTGGGTAGAGATGTTATTTTTTTCTTCTTCTTCTCTTTTTTTTTTTTTCCTGGGATCTGAAAATGCAGACATATCCGTGGGGGAAACGGGAGAGGGAAAAATTATTGCAAATAACATTCACACAATTGGTCCAACCCTGTTCCTAATGGAAGCTACACTGCCTCCCTTGGAGACCACAGATATTGGACTGGAAGATGTATCCTGGATTTCCAAACTACTTCCTCAGTTATTGCAGAAGCATGTTATGATCCCTATAATATATGTACCAAGTTCCATCCGAAAAATAATTAGGCTTTGGGGGTGTTTTTCTGCTCCTGGTACTTGTACTGCGGGGCTGTTCCAAAATCTTCCTCCTCTGATGTTTTATTAGCCTATTTCAAATTTCCATGATACATATACTGATGGGCATTTTATACCTGATTGTTCTTGGGCCAAAACTGCTCTTTAATGTGAATAGTCACCCTGCTTTATCCAAAAGGCAAAGCCAAACTCTTAAGGATTCTTGAGTCCAGTGCAATTTCTTGAGCTCAATGATCACTGGAGCCTCTGGACTCTACACAGTACCTCTAGACCAAAGTAAGAAGACAAATTTACTCAGCTCAGAACAAATAAGGTGATGTTGCCTGTAAGATCCCTGATATTTTGCCTGCTTTTCCAAGATTCCAAAAGCTTAATATAAATAACACAAGTAGATAAATGAAGAATATAAGTAGATCCACCTCCTAACTTAAGACATCTGCAACATGGATGTCCTCCTTTGGGCTAACTCAAAGCCACTTTACAGCCACTGAAAAGGACATGATTGCCTGACCTGTGTAAGATCCCTACTCTAGCATGAAAGTAATCACAACCAAGAAGCTTTCCTTTGGCCTCTTTTTCTGTAAAATAAATCTATATTGGTACCTCAAATGTAGGTGCCTATGCTATCTGTGGCAGTGGTCAGATGAAGCTACCCACCATCTCATATAAACATATTTTTAATCCTGTAACTATCATTATCTTTTTGTTTTGGCCTTCCCCAACCTTTTCCTGCTCTTTCAGTTTCCAGATTCTATCCTCATGCCTTATCCTCCTTCCCATATCTCCTGTTTCTTTGCTCCTTCTTTTTATTTCTGTCCTTCCTTGCTCCACCCTCACTGTCTTTTCATTTTCTCTGTATCCATCAAGTCAATCTCTCTCTATCCCCACAATGCACAAAAAAGCAAAGAGATGCCATTGTTTACTCCCAACCTTATCAACTTCAGTGTTGCATGCTCACTTACATTTGTTTGCTTTTGTTTTACAGGGTTTGATCTGAAACTCATTGGTGTCATTGGAGCGTTGACTTCAACTGGCTTCAGGTCAAGCCCAGCAGCAAAGCCAGTATTAAAACCTCTGTGCAAAAGAAGCTCTTCAGTTCACTTACCTGCTATTGTGCTTTGCAAAATTGTGAAAAAGGTTAATTGTGAAAGATGTAGGAATACATTGAGAAGAGGTTATATGCAAACAAGTTTTCCTTGTGCCTGGAAGATGGCAGGTATTATGATGAGAAGAATGTTTGTGGGACATGCTAACAGGAAGAAAGCTCTGCACAGGGTGCAGAGAAAATACTTGCAGGAGTAAGTGGGAGAGTCTTTGGCTGGTGTATGATCTAAAGCTCACTTAAGTCAGCAGAAGCCTTTCCATCACCTTATAACTTTTGGATATGCTCCACGCGTTAGAGCTGAAACTTGATCAACAGCATTACTGGCTTTCTAACTCATTGGTTTTATGACTTTAACCTTGGTGTTGACTAACTTCTTCAAAGAGCTCAGTTCTGACTTCTTTTGAAGAACTCACTTGAATCATTAAACAACTAAGAAAATAAATTAAAATAATTAGTTCCAATCTCCAAATTCAGAGAATATCCAAACTACTATTAACTACCTGGACAAACAGGCTAGGCTTGGCTTTTTGCAGATTATTATTCCTTGGTCAAAGATAGCTGACCCACCTGTGTTTGATGAAAGAAAATAATTCTTTCAAATATAGTAAGCCATTAATACCCATATCATTAAAACAATCCAAATAAATATTTAAGAGATTACTTGTACAATTTAACATTCTACCTAATTGTATCATTATTCACCTTTATATTTCAATATTGCAGATATCTCACCATCTTCTGCATGTCTGTGGGTGCATGAAGAATAGCAGGTAAGGAAACGAAGAAACTGATCACTCTCTGAAGCTGCTGTAACTAGGTGGAAAGGCCATCCCACCAATTCAGACATCAACCCAGGATTTGGGAAATGAGGAGAGTGGTCTCTGAGCTGCTAAAGACTTGTGTGACATTGGGGAAATCACTTTGGTCCAGACCGGACTCTAACTCTTCCTAAATATCAGTTAGTGTAGATTTCATGCTGCTGGGCCTCAGAAAAAGATTCAGAGTGCATGCTCTTGGGCTCTCAATGCCAGGAACACCTAAAATCAACTAATGTGTCTACATGGGGACAGGTAATGCCCTTGGTGCTTGAATATCAGAGAACAAGAAGGGAGGAATTGCTTCTTAAGGGAAGAGGAGCCAGAAGCCAGGGTGGCAGCGAGACCAGCAGAGACAGTGGTCTCACCAACAAAAGGGGCAGCCACACAGCACTTGAGTAAGGTGGGAAGTGCAGGTGTGGTGGTGGTAACCAGGTTAAGTCAAGAGTCCGAATAACCAGTCAAGGACTGGTGAGGTCCAAGATCAAGACAGAAAGCCAAACCTATGGGTCAGGTCAATATCTGGAGCCACAGAGTACATGATCAGGCATGGCCTGCTGGAGATAGTCACCTGATTTGTCAATATAGCTTGCATAGCCAAGCTGGATGTTTTGAGCAGATAGTCCACACATGTCCCTCAGACCCTCAATTCAAAACAGGAATTGGCAATATTTAAAGAGTACCTAAAGGAACTTACTTTAGACACACTTTGAGGAAAACTAAAAAAAAAAATGCAAGGTGCCTGTCAGGTACTATGGCAGATTAGTGAAGGCAGGCATAGGACTAACAAATTCATCAAATCTCATTTGCAGCTTATTAATTCAAGTGCGTCATAGAAAGCCAGCAAACTTAATCTTATAATGAATTTAGTATTGCACCTGCTCCTTCTCTCCAGTACTTCTGGAAAATTATAGTTTGTGTTCTATTAGGGGTATCATATCTTATTACCATTCATGGAAAGGTAGGGTCACAGAAGTCACTCGGAGCCTTTCTGTTTCCAGGAGTGAATATACAGAGCTAGAGCACTGAAGCAAAGAACGCTTCTGTGCTGAAGTTGATATGAGTGAGAAAAGGCTGTGGCTCTCAGTGCAAGAAGGGTTTTAACTGATTGGTGACAAGAATTATTGGCATGCTGGAAGAAATTTCACAGCAAAAAATGACGGATGCATAAGGTACGGCATAAAGTTATGAAATTTCCCAATATGAAAAAGATTAATCTGTTAAAGGGAAAAATGTATTAATTGTCTCTGGAATGTGGGATCTGAGGACATCACACAAAATATTTTTTAATATGCCATGACATAAATAAAGAACACATTTATAATTATGGCAGTGAAGATTTTACTAAGAAATAGAAGCCTAGGAAGGACATAAAGCAAGGGAGATGCTATTGGGCATAAGACCACCACAGTTAATGAGATTGGGAGACAAATTATTCTGGGAAAAATTATTCTGGTTTTGCTTCTTGTAACAACCACCTTTGTAGCACAGATTTCATACAGCTTCATTTGGCTGTACTCAGAGACAGGCAGATGAACACTTGGGTTCCTTGGTTGAACCATTAGGAAAATCCTAATGGAAGAAATTGTGCATTGTGTTGATCAAGAGTGAAATAAAAGATGCATGCTGATGATATTAGTATCATTAAAAAACTTCTCATAAATGTCAAAGAGATCAGAAAAAAAAAGAGAAGGCATTTGCATGGTTTCCGAATCTAATTCTCTCGAGGATGGGGAAGGAATAGCTGTTAGTCCTTCCTACCTCCACACACACTTCAGAGAAAAAAGGGTGATCTAATATGAAGCAGAAATGTTTCATCCTCTCCAACTGGAAAATAGACATGAATGAACATTTCCCCCTGTTAAGTAGCATCAAAGACATTGACTACCAGGAGAAGGTAGGGCTTTGAGGTGCTGCTCTTCCGTAGAGTGACAGGAACCACTGACCTCATTAAGCTCTGCCCTCATAAGCAAGGAACTTCTGAGAGGTTAAGGAGACAGAGCAATAAGCACAGGTCAGTGTAAGGGGAGGAAAAAAAGTAGGAGCTGTATATTAGGTGGCAAAATCTTTTATAATGAGGGCATAGCTACAGCTTAACATCTGAAGGGAATATATCTCCATGGAGAACGCCTATTCTCTGCATTCCCTTTTTCATTATCATTTTATCCATTAGTGTAATTTCTCTGTTATAGAAAATGAATGTCAGAAACCAGAATGCTTTGCTTTATTTGTACCCAAGCCAGTGCCAATCAATACCAGAAGTATTCCCAGTGCCCTGTCAATGCACTTCAACCCTACCTTGTTGCAAGTCCTTCTTAATTGACTCCAGTGAAGCAAATCCAATTTCCACATTCTCAGTCCTTGTACACATATGCTAAGACAGCTAAATTTAAACTATTTCTGCTCAGTTTTGTGGTGTCTACTCTGACACACACGACAGAATGAGATCACCTGAATTTGCTTTATATCTTATTTTTAAGACCATTTAATTGGAATGATTTTCTGCCATTGTTTCTGGGTGATACTAAAGTGATATCCTAGAGGAAAAAAACAAATACATTATTCTACCCCATCATTGACTCTCTCTGAAACCACCTTCTTTACTTTTACTGCTGGATCTGATTTATATCTGAGACATAAGTGTCAATAACTTGTTTTTGATGGGCGAAATACTGCCAGAAAAAATGGATATAGTTGAACATTAGGCTATAAAGTGGGGTATGAAGTATAATTCAGATGGGCTTCGTGACACTTGTCCCTCATATGACACACATTCTTTTCATTTCCAATTTCACTGGAACAAGGGGAAAAAACTGTTTTCAATCTGTCCCACCTCATAAAAATAGACCTGTGTTTAATTCTTCAAGACCTAAAATTATCCTTCAGATATTGTCAACCAATCATCCAAGGAAAACGTTCATGGACAAAGTAATAGAGAAATCGTCTAGGTACAGAGATGGCTAAAATATTGCTGTAGCTTCAGTTTTAATGACAGCACTCAAAGTATTAGGGGAAAGCTAAATGCACTGATAATAGTGGGATTGTCTGGCATATGCTTTTATTTTTTTAGTAAATGATGTAGTTTGGTCCATGTATTGCTGCAATTTGTACATATAAATGATTTCACAAAAAGAAATAGCTAATAATATTCCTCCTTTATATCCAGTGAAAGAACTGTATGCTCTGAAAAAGGGCATCCAAGTATTACTTGGCTATACAGGATTACGAAATTAAAAGAATAACCTTTGTTATGCATGGATGCCTTGGTTTGTGTTTGTGCTTGTCTGGTAAGCAGCAGCAGCAAAGCCTTGATGTACCCGGGCTTGGGTTTAATTGCTCTTTCCACACCAGGGACAGAAAATCAAAAAGAAGACAGCAGCAGTCCAAGGGCCAGCTGTGGTTCAGGTCATCTTCGAGGTGAGTTCTGGACGTTTTCGTAGGCACGGTACTAGTTATATCAAAGTAGAGTTGCTGACTTGATGAGACAAAGCATTCTGGGGCCAAAGGCTGGCAGTCTTCATCCTGTTGGGGAGCACTTGAGCCAGAATCTCCATTGTTTCTGATAGGTTTTCTTCCTGAATATCAGGGTCATATCATGGTGATCAAGCAGGCATAGAAACCGTAGAACCAGACAATGGGCCTCCTTCATGGATGCTCATGGATGCTTTTCAAAGAAAACTATTTTGCAAGCAAGCATTCAAAACTGAGATTAAAAAAACAAATCAGAAGGGTTTTCTCCATGCAAATAAAGCTGAGGAAAGGAATTACAGTTTTGCATTGCAGTCCTCTCAATTGCTTTAATTCTGGTCCAGTGCAACTACTGATGGTGGCATTAACTTTAGCAAGAATTGAGCTAGATCACCTTGGAATGTTTCTGAAAGTCTCATAAACTGCATTTAATGCAACACAGGGTTCAGTCATACTCAGTGGTAACTATTTCCAATATCTACATCAGATGCTAAGGAAGGAATTGTTATTCATTTTGAAAATCCATACTGGCTGCATCAGCTCTTTCAGGAAACCAGTTCACTATCCATTAGCAGATGACTTAAAATCAGATTATAAAGGCAGATGACAGAACTGCAGATGAAGAAATCTGTTTTTTCTGCAATTTTTTTTCAGTACTTTAAATTTCAAACACTATTATGCCATTTTCAGCACTAGTAACATGTGGATTCTCAGTCAATTCTGATTTTTCAGGCTCTATTTTTGTAGCAGACTGCAGAATTCTTCCCTTACCTCATCTGTTATGATGTTAAATTTGGCATTGGTCCTTATTTCAGCTATGAAGTAGATGTTTAATAGGAGTAGAAAGACCTAACTGTGGAAGACTTTAGAAGAGTTCTGTTATTCACTTAAACTGTTCTGGAAATACTCAGCAGCCCTACAGTGCTAAAAAAAGTTGTGTAAATCTGTGTAGATTCACTAAAGACAGAGAAGTCGTTCCACAGAAGCTGAGAAGATGGTCCCTTGAGAGCCAACAGTATCCTGGTATAGCTCCACAGGAATTAATGGAGGCACACCAGAGATTAATTTAAACACATCTCCACAGCTAAATGGAAAAAAACCCCCTATGTATTGCCTGCTGTAGCAGAGCTGAAAGACACTATTCTTTTGAATATCGGCTTGCAGGGTAAAGAAAAGGCTGCTGATTTGACCCTGAAGGATTTAGACCCAACATTTTTTTCTGATTTGCAAACCCTGCAGCATCACAGCCTACAAATCAGCACAAAACCCCAGTCTTTTATCTTCTCCATTTTCCGAACCAAATTAAAACTGTAGGATAAAATGTAAAGAAATCTAGGTATTTCATTCTATGATTCTATGATTAAGCAAGATTATTTGTCTTCTAAAGATGTTTTTTTCTCCCCTTATTGACTGTCAAGGCAGCTCAGAAAATTGCCTTTGTATAACTTCAGTGAAATAAAGACTTGTCTTTATCATCAGGAGATAACGAATTTCCACCGCTCTTGGTCTCTTGAAGACAGTGATGTCACAGAATCATAGAATGTTTTGGGTTGGAAGGGACCTTTAAAGGCCATCTAGTCCAAACCCCCTGCAATGAGCAGGGACATCTTCAAGTAGATTAGGTTGCTCAGAGCCCTGTCCAACCTGATCTTGAATGTTTCCAGGGATGGGGCATCTACCACCTCTGGACAACCTGTGCCAGTGTCTCACCAGCCTCAGCATAAAAAATTTCTTCCTTATATCTAGTCTGAATCTACCATTTCAGTGTAAAACCATTACCACTTGTCCTATTGCTACAGGCCCTCCTAAAAAGTCTGTCCCCATTTTTCTTATAAGCCCCCTTGAAGTACTGAAAGGCCACGATAAGGTCCCCCTGTAGCCTTCTCTTCTCCAGGCTGAACAATTCCAACTCTCCCAGCCTGTCCTCCTAGGAGAGGTGCTCCAGCCCTCAGGCCATTTTTGTAGCCCTCCTCTGGACCCTCTCCAATTGTTCCATGTCTTTCTTGTGCTGAGGGCTCCAGAGCTGGACGCAGTAAGTTCAGGTTCTTCAGGTCATCTGCTGAACTATTTAAGAGTGGCTTTTCTCTGAAGTTGAAAGCCTGGTAGCTTATTCATCAGCAATAGGAATGTAAACCACATGCTGCATGCACAAGGTTTGTTTAACACTCCACTCTTAGGTCTGTCCCTAATGTCATGCACTTGACTGTCCATCTCAATCCAAGATCACATCAGCCACCTGTTGTTCCCCAACTGGAAGGATGAAATCCCTATTGATTAATTGACTGATTAGACATATCTGTAGCAGAAATTTGTAGTAAAGCCCAGCTTAACTCTTGCTCCAGAGCAAAAAACCTTAAACCCTCTTCCTCTACGTTCCCTGCTCTAGTTGAAATGTTATTTTCTTGGTAAAGCTTAAGGCTGAAGAGATCAACTCATTCACCATTCCAAAACCTGTACAGAATTTTACTTAATTACCAATCTATTGGTGTCAGCAGATTGTGTTTGCCTACTGTATCTTTCCCAAGGAATAGTCTTTGTGTTAAGATCTTTGGAGCAAGTAAGCACAGAAATTCTCATGGCAGTTTCTTGCAACATTTTAGCACCTATGTTGCAAAACCAGAAAAAATAATTATGCTTTATTGCTAGTTTGGAAGTTCTTGATTTCAAACTCCAGATATTGTTTCACACTATGACTCCTTTTGCTGGACAAAATAACCCTTTATCATCTGATGTTTTCTTCTCCTGTGATCATACTGTTCTTTCTGATAAATCATCTGAACAATCAACAACCTACACTTTAAAATATTATTCAAGACTTAATATAATTTTCATGGTTCTTAACTGTACTTTCAACATTTAACCTTTTTTTCAGATATGGACACCAGAACTGGTAATGATAATCCTATTGATGACAACAATATCATGTGCGGGGGGGGGCAAATTCCTTCTCTGGTCACAACTGGTCTGTTTGTTCCTCTAAAGAGTCCATTCAGCCTTTTAGCCCCTGTATTATGTTTTTTTTTTCCTACTTTATGACACTTTTCAAGAATTCTGATTTGCAGGACACATTCTGTTACCCTTAGGCATCATCCGTATTTTCATCACTAGATATACAGCCTTTACTGCATCAGAAATTACGTGTTTTAATAAATTATTTTAGCAACAAATTTAGATTATTCTATATGTTTTGTTCCCTGTTGTTTTGGGTCACTTTCAGGTAAACAGTAAAATTTATAGAGTGATCTTCTCTTTCCTTTACAAAAATAACTCAGTTAAATCAAGTTGAGGATGATGTCATTCAGAACACAGCTTGCCACATTATCAACTGAAGACAGTAATTTCAACTGAACATTAAAGTTAGTGGTTTAGCTAGTGTAGTGGTAAACTATATGATATGAAGATTCAATCTTTCACTCCTATTTGTAGTTAACTAAGCCTTTTGATGACTCTCTGACATTTATAAAAATCTGTGTCCTGGTTTCGGCTGGGATAGAGTTAATTTTCTTCCTAGTAGCTAGCATAGTGCTGTGTTTTGGATTTAGTACCAGAAGAATGTTGATAACACACTGATGTTTTTAGTTGTTGCCAAGTAGTGCTCAGACTACTCAAGGACTTTTTGAGCTTCTCCTGCTCAGCCAGGTGCATAACAAGCTGGGAGTACAGCACAGCTAGCACAGCTAACCCAAACTGACCAAAGAGCTATTCCATACCATAGAACGTCATGCTCAGGGGGAGTTTGTCGGTCGGGCGGTTGCGCAGAGAGTGATCGCTGCTCAGGATGGGCTGGGCATCGGCCGGCAGGTGGTGAGCAATTGCGTTGTGCATAGTTCGTTTTGTGTATTCTGTATATTCTGTTACCATTCTCATTATTACTATTATTATTATTTTCTCTTATTCATAGAATCATAAAATCATAGAATCATAGAATGTTTTGGGTTGGAAGGGACCCCTAGAGGTCATCTAGTCCAACCCCCCCGCAGGAGCAGGGACACCGCTAACTAGATCAGGCTGCTCAGAGCTTCGTCCAACCTGGCCTTGAATGTTTCCAGGGATGGGGCCTCCACCACCTCTCTGGGCAACCTGTTCCAGTGTTTCACCACCCTTTTATTAAACTGTCTTTATCTCAGCCCACGGATCTAACTTTTTTTTTTTCCTTCCCTATTCTCTCCCCCATCCCACAGAGGGAGGGGGGAGTGAGCAAGCGGCTGTGTGGTGCTTAGTTGCCAGCCGGGTTAAACCACGACAATCTGCAATCTTTATCTTTTTTCAAAACAAAGGAAACATTTAAAGAGTAGGGTTCTGTTGGGCTTTACACTTGTTCCTTACATTGTGAACTCTCTTGGGCTTGAATAGGATCTTGCCTTTGTAGGACTTCCACCTACACACTGACTTTAGGCATCTAACTTAAAAACGTACACACCTTATCTTTATGTCACTGTTGTGATTAGCCAGTGAGAAGAAGTAGGATCCTTCAGAGCACAGTCAAAGCATCTAGGTTAAATTTACTGGAATAATCCTTCAGAGAAATCAGTGTTTTTTCCATTGATGCTGTTGGTTAAATTTATACCAGTAAATCAGTGCTCCCTGGACTGTGCTAAATCCTGTACTGCTTACTGTGTGATTTTGCCCAAAACAAAATCATGTCAGGGATGTGGTTAATAATCATATCTTGGTCATGCCATGGCCCTCTTACTTTGCTAGTGTGGATGTAGCTATAGAGACTACAGAGGGACAGCCTCCTAATTTAGTCACTTAAATTAGATGGTTAATATTAGGTATGGGGAATAGTTCCTCAAGAAATCTTGACTTGTTTGCAATGAATGTAATGCAGGGATGACTTCTGTCTGCAAGTAAGTCAGGGAGGAAAAAACTAGTTAAGCTAATGAACATCACTTATAGTGATGACTATAAACTAAACACAGACTGGGAAATGAAGCTGTCTAGTGACCAGAGCAGCAAGATTTAGCAGCAGAGAATTCTCCTGCACCCCAATTTTCAGACATTTAATTTTATCTTTCTATGGAGTTTTCTTCAAATGTTTCAGATTTTAATGGTACCTTCTTCCTCCAACTCATCTGCAGCACGTCATGTCTCAGTTTTCATCTGAGTTGCCCTTCCATCTGGCTCATTGCCTTGTGAATTTACTCCTTTGGACAAACTGAACCAAATTGCTCCCAGAACATGTTCAAGAAGAGCAAAACCAAGCAGGTTTGTTTTTTTCTTTTTCTCCCAGCCTAAAACATATTTCTTGACTGCAGGTTGAGCTTGCTCCTAGTTCTCTGGATGCTCTGAGCCTGGTCTCCTGAAAAATACATGCCTCATCAATTATTCCAGATTATATCATAAGGGTCCTGGTGTCTCTTCCTTACTAATTAAAATATCACAAATATTTCAGACATATCTTCTTTCTATGGCCAAGCTCCTATAGCTTAGAGCTGTGAGCAGACCTTTTACAACCTTTCCAGCATATGGTCCTCAAAACCATTGACCTAAAGATATCCTTTCCTGTCCTATCTTTCAACAGGATCTATACACTAACTCCTGAAAAAAATTGTGCATTTGGGTCCTATTCAGAATAGTCTACACTGCAGTAGACTTCCTTAGTACAGGGCTGAGAAGATTGCTTTAGCTGAATCTGGCTTCTTATTTTGGGTGGCTTCTTACTCCTTTATTTACAATTTAATTTCATTTTGTGGGTTGTTCTTGGAAAATATTTTTCAGAAGTTTTTTAAGTATTTCTGGCTAAACAGAAAATAATTGCATTTGTGTTATTCAGATGTTTCTGCAATGGGTATGACCCAAAATGCTACAGCTGATAAAATAACTCCAGAATTTCTCTGTTCTGTCTTTGTAAATGCTAGAAGGAAAAGGATGACTGGTATGTGTGCTTTTAGCTTGGCTGTATTGATTATTTTTTAATGTGTTAATGTGGAAGCATACATGAATGAGTAATTCCTTTAAGCATACTTCTTAGGAGAGGGTGTACATGGTAGTTCTGAAACTGCAGGACTCATTTCTGATTAGACAGTGTAAATTTGGTAAACTGAAAGAAATGGGAGTGTAATCAAATGCATCATGTATCATATTAATAATTATATATATATATAAAAATGGTTTTGAGGTTCAAAATCCATATGGCATCTTGCCTGAGTATAAAGATCGTTGATCTTACTGTTTTTAGTAAGTGAATAAAAAATAGAAATTGCTATTATGAAGATGATATTATTCATATTTATGCAAGTCAGATGTTATACTAAATGGCTCTAATCATGCAAATGTCAGGCTGAAATTTTTAATTGAATTTTAAAGCAATCTTTCACAGTGACTTGGGGAAAAGAATAATGATTAGTCATTACATCTATTATTACAAAAATTCCATCTCCCACCGTTTCTGTCAGAGTCTCAAAAATATCAGAGGTAACTGGAGTCTGACCTGCACACTGTGAATGGCAGATAGAAAAATGATAATTATATACAGAACAGTAACAGTTCCATGAGAGACATATGGCCTTGGTATTTCTTTCTGTTAGCTGGGAGCAGCAGCACATTATGGTTCAGTGATCTGTTGGATAATCACAAAATAAAAAAAAAGATATCATTTGTTACAGAGAATAAGCCTCCGTAATGCTGTTGAACTACAAAATGACTCCTCTGTAATCACTGGTTGTAACAAGATGTGAATGATCCCCGTGCCATCCACTGACTCTGACATCATGCTATCATTTACACTACTAAATGAATAAGCATTCGCTTTCATATGAAGACATGTTACGTGTGTCAGAAACAGCATCGTCATACATTTCACTTGTTATTTCATTCACATTTTTATTTTTCCCCTTAGGAAAATAAGTTATCCAGTACAAATCTTCAAGATTCCGGCAAAAAACCGAGCATTGCCAATGGCTCCCTGTGATCTTCAGTGGTGCACAGTGCAAATAAAATTAGCAATGGTCAGAGTTTGGTCTGTATAGAAAGGTAGGATGTTTCCATGGCATCACTGTAACTGAGAATGGATGTGGTCGTAAACATCTCCTTAAATGTGCTGAACTGCCTTTGTTTTCACTAAAATCTGGTATTTCTTTGAATGTAAACTGTGGACATTATCCTTCATCTTTGAAATCTACACTTTGATCTGCCTCTCCTTGTCTGAATTTGGCCACTGGAAAAATATGTCCCACTCATATGGAAAACAACTTCTCCCTTCTGCTTTAAAGCAACACCCAGATAAATTGTTTCCGTGGTAAGCCTGCCCATCTAGGTTATGAAAGAAACGCCTGCCATTAATCCGTATCATCTGGAAAGGAATTTAAAGCCCTTTGCATTCATTCAGGATGAAATTCCCAATGTGAAGACAGTCTAAGACTGTGTCGAAAGAGCGCAAGTCTGTTCTCCGGCCCTGAGAAGAGAAGTTATCATCTATTCATACTCACACTCTTAATGAATTTTGCATCCCAAAGGAAGGTCACAACATCCAAGCTGGGACCAATCCCTGGATGATATTGATTCCTAAACCATTTCAGGAACTGGAAGAGTGCTTGCCAAGTGTGCCATGGACCATGCTGGCTATTGAACGCTGGATTCCAGTGCCTCTGCCAGTGGCTTTAGCATTATTTAATGTACTAGGATAGATGTAGCCCGTGTGTCCTCATTATTCTTCTGAAGTCGTGTGTAGATGATGCAAGCTGCATGCTGCCTTGCAGTCTCATGCCTGTGAATGAATTTTGCCCTTATTAATTAAAAACACTGAGTAGGATTCTGAAACACAGTTGCCCAAATATTTGGTTTCACTTTTATGCATTGAAAAAAGCACCCTGATTTTCAAAAGTAGAGTTTTCTTAAGGATCAAGAGTACATTGTCTCAGATATTACAGTTCAGAATCTTTGACTCTGAAGATAAAAAACCTAACAGCTGTGTAAACTAAAGGTGACAGATTTTTTTGAGATAAAATGGCATTAAATACTTCAAGAAGTTTATCTAGCCTGTTTCTGCTGAAAATTTATAATGTTGGCATAATGGAGTTTTTGTTCTGGAAGGTTAATTTACACATTTATCACAAGCCTTATCGACTATATTTGGGTTTGGGGCTTTGTTGTTTTTTTGTTTTGTTTTTTTTTTTTAACTACCTTTTCAAAGTACTTACACCAGAAACTGCTGAATTTTGAATAAAGAACTCTCCAGATTTTTGGGTAGACTTTTGTTTTGTGATAAATAGTTAGCAAGCATATTAATTTTCATATAATGCTTGAGAGCATAAAAATTACAGAAAGAATACTGAAGGATTTTGTTTGCTTTTGTTTTGTAGCTATTTATTTCAATGCAGTAACATGATTTGATTTAATGGTGATATTTCAAAATAATAAAGATTAATTACATAAAACAGTTGAAATTGCAGCTTTGTTAGTATTTATGAATATGAAGTGTTTGTTGCCATCATTATTCTTTTCTGAGGTTTCCTTCTTCAAAACTCCTCATTCAGATTTTTCTGAGATGTTGTTTTATATATTTTGGTTTGTTAAACATACACACTCACATGCATATGAGAATATTCCTAACCTGTTGTGTATGTATGACTAGGTGGTCAGTGAACTGCAAAACCACCTCTAATTATTTGAAGTAATAGTTTTGTTCCACCTCTGTGCCCCAGCAGCCAGAAGACTTAACCAAAAAAGAGGAAGATATGTCAAAGGGTTTGAAATTTTGTAAGGACATAAGAATGTGAAATCACCAGAGAATTTGCAGATATTTTGGGAAAACTACTGTTCATTCATTGGTCACCTCAAAATTGTTCCATGCAATAAATTTTCTAGAGCTCCATCCAAATGGAGTTGCCAATTACTGCCCAGTAGCGGTTTCATAGATATTTCCTTTTCTACATTACTTAGACGCTCTATTAAGCAAGACGATGATGACCTTGATTTTTTTTTAACCTGCTTGACTAGTCATTTGCACTGTTTCCTATCTTTTCTGTATCCTTTTGTCGGGAAAATCTGGATAAGAAACAGCAGAAAGACTTCTGCTTCAGTGTGGTGCTTGGATCCTGTATGATTACCTCCAACCCACCTGATCTTGCCTCTGTAATCAGTTTAACCTCTTACGCTTATTACCTATGTAATCAAGTTTTCAATGGTAATAGAGTTACCAGGTGACATTCTAGACCTTTAGCAGACATTTCTACAAAGCTGTAGTGACATTTTAATGCCTGGGGTGCCCCAGCCTCATCACCAAGTTCCCTAAATTCCTTCATGGTTATCCACATTGATCAACTCTTTGGTAACAACAACGGTGGGTTTTCTACATCCTTGTATTACTGCTGGATATGACGGGAAAATCCCCTTACCAACATCTGTTGCAAATACAGACTCAATATTGAGAACTTTCATGTTTATCTGTGTATTTACATATATGTATATAATTTTTTCACACTTACACAAATTAAATATAGATGGTATATTTGTATTTGTACACAGTTGTGTACAAACATTTGCATATAAAGATCACATCATCTAAAATGACAACTAGCTTTGTCATCTCAGCACTCCCAAGTTTTTATAAAATGGATCCTAAGTCTACAGGAGCACTGAAATGTTCTTAAGTTGTTTAGAATTTCTTTCTTGCTTCTAAATTTAAAACTAGGCTTTTGGGGCACAGGCTGTACTTTCTCTGGGGGTGTAATTGTCATGTACATATTAATATATGCAAATAAAATTGGAGTTTCAACAGCCACTATTCCTCCAAAGGTTACATTCTCTAATTAGAGCCAAGCAATTAGTTCTAAAAAGTTTCCTTTTTTTTTTTTCTAGAAGCCTTGCGTTTCCTTAACAGTGAAATTACATCTCAGCCATTCCTTTTTGTTTCAAGATATGAAATAATTACAACTGTACCTTCATTTCATCTTGCCCACTAATTGCCCCCTTTTAACACAGATCATTTCAAATGGTGCTTCTCTGAGATTTTATAGCTCTCTAATACATACATGAGTATAGGTGCAATGTTAGAGCAAATTGAACTGTTCTTTGGCATTCTGACACCTTAAATCCCATGTTGCTGACTGATGTGACAAGGGAACCAGCAATAACTAAGTCTCCAGGCTTAATCTTTTTTTCCTTTTTTTTTTTTTTAAATAAAAAAAATCTCAGTTTGATGTAGGAATAGTGTGACCCACCGAGTGCACTCAAAGACGGAGGAATAGTTGAACTTTTTTCTTCCTTTAGTATGGGATCTTAAATTTTAAAATAAACTGTATTTGACCTTAGCATGACTTTTTGATTCCTTCTTGTAAACGGAAGAATCAACAATGATCAAATAAAAAAGGTCAGACAGTGAGAACAGCAAAGCGATTCATGTAACTTTGAATGATTCATAGTACATGATCATTTTTATCATAACAAAAAGTAAACAAATCAATGTAACATGCCTGTCAGTTTGTTGTCTGAAACAAGTACCCACATCCACAACATGTAACTGGAGGCAAAAAGAGTCTATTCTCCCAGCATCTCCCTACAGGGAGATACAGGCAACTCCAGAGGGTAAGTCATCACTCCCAGGACAGACATTTCTCTCCAATGTGCTCATCTCTCTTTCTCCCCTGGTTATTTGGGGAGCTCAGAGGCAGCAGGCTTGTAACATAGAACCCTCAGTCAAGTGCCTAAAATTACCAAATACCCCAGCAAAGGAATAAGAGTGAAGGAATTCCCTGTGGGGCATTTGAGCAGCCAAAAATAATTGTAAGCTCTTTATCTGCAGAAACTGGTGGGCAATAGATGGGGGCTTCAATCCACTTCCTCAGCTCATGGACATCCCATGCACATCCCATGCACATCCCATGCACAAACTGGCTTTGCCGGTAGAGTTCACCCTGCAGCCTGTTCCCCATTT